>NC_048299.1:196476172-196540710 GCF_013100865.1 Trachemys scripta elegans
AAACTGTCTGTACTGGGCTAGCTTGATTATCACTTCAAAATTTTTTTTTCTCTTAATTAATTGGCCTCTCAGAGTTGGTAAGACAACTCCCACCTGTTTATGCTCTCTGTATGTGTGTATATATATCTCCTCAATATATGTTCCATTCTATATGCATCCAAAGAAGTGGGCTGTAGTCCACGAAAGCTTATGCTCTAATAAATTTGTTAGTCTCTAAGGTGCCACAAGTACTCCTGTTCTTCTTTTTATATAATCTGCAGTCAATCAGGAAGTAAGGGGGGAATGGGAACAGGGAATGGGGGAAATTGAAATCATGTTTTGCTAAGGGGGGAATGGGAACAGGGAATGGGAACAGGGATGGTTCTGTGGTGTCAGAGCTGGGAAGGGGAACACTGAGGAAGGAAACTGGAATCATGCTTGCTGGAAGTTCACCCCAATAAACATTGAATTGTTTGCACCTTTGGACTTCGGGTATTGTTGCTCTCTGTTCATGCGAGAAGGACCAGGGAAGTGAGAGGGTGAAGGAATAAGCCCCCTAACTAATTGTTGTAACAGGCTTAAATTCATTCCTAGGTTAATGGGATCTACATGTTGATACATATTGTACAGCAAAGACAAATTCTGGGTCTCCCACATTCTGGAATTAAAATGCAGATCACAACCAGACAAAGTAAAAACAAAACATAGACATATGTTATGGATTCGTGAATTTGGAATATGATAGAACTGATTTACTATAAATTCAGAACATGTACTTTGAACACATATACATCCTGACTTAACTATTATTAAAACAGAAGTATTGACCAGCTGCACCTCAAAATTGAAATGGCATTTACCCTGATTGGATAGAAAGATATGAGGGCCGATATATATTTTAGTGGGGCATAGATAACGTGCCCTAGGGTGCCATTGGCATGTGTCTAGGTCTGTAGGGATATTAAGGAAGGTACTAACAGTGACTCCCCCAAGTGACAGTGACCCCCCCATAATTTGTCCCCCGCACTTTAAAATCCAACAGTTTCACCAAGTACAAAAATCTCTTGGGTCTTCTGTTAAAATTTGTAAGCTACTGTCTGTAGAAACCATTGATTGTATCTGTCCTGTGAAAGATACTTTATTACTATGTAAAACTTACAAACAAGTTAATTGACTTTGTTCTTGAAGTAATTGATACAATGTAAACAAACACTATAAGCCGTTAAGTGACTTTCACTTCATTGTAACAGCAAAGGCTCCTAGGAACAGACCCCCACCCTCTGTGATTAAAGGGCTGGGAGTCTCAAATGAATTAGTACGCACCCCGAAAGTGGTGGAGACAGTAAGTTAAGATATGGAATGTATGTTGATGAATGCTTGATGTACATGATGGATTAGGTCCTATGATGATGTCACTTGAATAGATATGTGGACAGAGTTGGCATCGGGGTTTGTTACAAGGACAGGTTCCTGGGTCAGTGGTTTTGTTCAGTGATGTGTGGTTGCTGGTGAGTATTTGCTTTAGGTTGGGGCACCAGCAACCACATATCTATTCAAGTGACATCATCATAGGACCTAATCACATCAGCCATACCATCAGGGGCTCGTTCACCTGCACATCTACCAATGTGATATATGCCATCATGTGCCAGCAATGCCCCTCTGCCATGTACATTGGCCAAATCGGACAGTCTCTACGCAAAAGAATTAATGGACACAAATCTGACATCAGGAATCATAATACTCAAAAACCAGTGGGAGAACACTTTAACCTGTCTGGTCATTCAATGTCAGACCTGCGAGTGGCTATTTTACAACAGAAAAACTTCAAAAACAGACTCCAACGAGAGACTGCTGAGCTGGAATTGATATGCAAACTAGATACAATCAACTCAGGATTGAATAAGGACTGGGAATGGCTGAGCCATTACAAACATTGAATCTATCTCCGCTTGTAAGTATTCTCACACTTCTTATCAAACTGTCTGTACTGGGCTATCTTGATTATCACTTCTAAAGTTTTTTTTCTCTTACTTAATTGGCCTCTCAGAGTTGGTAAGACAACTCCCACCTGTTTATGCTCTCTGTATGTGTGTATATATATCTCCTCAATATTATTCCACTCTATATGCATCCGAAGAAGTGGGCTGTAGACCACGAAAGCTTATGCTCTAATAAATTTGTTAGTCTCTAAGGTGCCACAAGTACTCCTGTTCTTTTTGCGGATACAGACTAACACGGCTGCTACTCTGAAACCTGTCATGAATGGTTAGGGAGGTGCCAGCCTAGAAAGGGAGTATCCATCGGCAGAATAATGTGTCAAGTAGGACCACCAGACATACCCCCTCCCCCCACCAGAGGGTAAACTGGAATCCACCCCATCACCTGGAAGGATGAGAAACACAAACTTTGGACAGTGTGAAGCCACCAAGAATGTGCCACTTTGGACAGGAATGTGCCATCTGCTGATTGAGTCAGCAACAGCAGGATGAAACAGCTCCCATAGACTAACATAGGAATTAATTCCTATAAGAATGGACTCTAAAGACTGAGGACTTTGAGTCTCTGGTTCTGCTGCCAGCCTCCAGGAGCATCAGGTGCATCTGACACAGACTCGGCTCCTTCCTCATGACCAAGATACCTGGCCAGTAACTTGGCATGAGCAACTTCTAGGCTGGTAACTATAACACCTATACAGAACTTGAATGAATGATTGTGTGAATGAATATGTGTGTGTGTGTGTGTGTGTGTGTGTGTGTGTGTGTGTGTGTGTGTGTGTGTAAGGAATAAGTAGTGATAGGAATAAGTAGTCAAACAACGTTGTTTACTTTTATCTTTTGCTTTATCATTATATTTACAATAAATGTGGCATCTTTCTTTGCCTTATCCCTCTTAATAAGATCCTGCTGTTTTTTATTCTATTGGTATAACAGGTCAACCTGATGATATTCATGACCTTTTAAAGTGACCCAGTGTGGAAGGTCAGGTGGAAGCATTAAAGTGTGGTTAATGTATGACCCTAAAGGAAGAACTGGCCACACCAGGAAGACTCCCCCTTCATAGACAGTTAAAATTATGTGCTGGAGGGTTTGCCATTGGGAGTCATATGAAAAATGCAGCACCTTCCAGAATGGCTGGTACTTTTGTTCGCAGGCATTTACTTGGGGAAGGAGGACTTGCCTGATTTCTGGTGCAATTTCTCCTTGGTAACCTTCCCTTACAATGTTAGCTATTACTGCCTGCATCCATAGTTGTACTTGTGTGCACGAGATAACCTCAGTCACATTTTGTTGGAGTTTTCCCAAGGCTTGTACAACTTGGTCAAAGTCCATTCTCTGAGTGAGGTACCATTCGTGTAGAATAGTAACTAAATTTAGATGGACCTTGGATATAAACGAGAGGGCAGTAGACAAAGGTGCTCTTAGATCAAACAAGCTATGCCCCATGTTGGTTAATTTACTAGCCACTTTACCAGAATTAATAAGCCCCACTATGCCCATACCAGCTCCTACTACTCCTAGAACTGATGCTACACTTCTCTTCACCATAAGATGAGATATTGCAATGGTATTTAACCATACTCTCCATCCAGTGGTAAGTAAAGGTAAGTAAGGAGCACATGCTGGGTACAAGTCTAGGATAATGGAATGTGTTGACACATAACATTTTTGATAGTGAAACGCGGATATGACAGTACAGTTTGACATGCTTTTTCTCTTATAACTATTGGGCCAATTGCACTAACCTTAGTGGGGAAGTGGGAAGAACTAAAACCGATTTAGTTACCCGCACTCCATCTGGCCCTACTGCGGTCCACATGCCCAAATCTGCAGGAGTAACATTAAATTTGAACAGACTTATACAATTAAACACATCATTAATACTATGTTTTCCTCTTCCAGATGCTGAGACCGGTGTAAACCTCCCAATAGGGCAGTGTTTCACAAACTTGGGATGCCGCTTGTTTAGGGAAAGCCCCTGGTGGGCCGGGCCGGTTTGTTTACCTGCCACATCTGCAGGTCCGGCCGATTGCGGCTCCCACTGGCTATGGTTCGCTGCTCCAGCCCAATGGGGGCTGCAAGAAGTGGCACGGGCTGAGGGACGTACTGGCCGCCGCTTCCAGCAGGTCCCATTGGCCTGGAGCAGTCAACCGTGGCCAGTGGGAGCCGTGATAGGCCAGACCTGTGGACGCAGCAGGTAAACAAACTGGCCCGGCCCGCCAGGGGCTTTCCCTAAACAAGCAGCATCCCAAGTTTGCGAAACACTGCAATAGGATACCATTTCCCTTTACCTGGGTATTCAGTTGTTGTCACCGGCTCAAATTTCTTTGGTGTTGTGCTAGTTAGGGGAGTTGCAGTAAGTGTAGATGCAGGCTTTGTACATATATCAGGCTGATTACAAACAGGTACAGATGAAACCTTACAAACCAGGAAGACGAGATATTTCCAAAAACAACAAACATGCAAGGCACTAAATTTAGCCGTATGGAGTGGAAATCCATCAACCTCAACAAAAAACTTGCACAGATACAGACAGACATCATCTTCCTCTCCAAATGCAAACAGATGGACATCATACCAAAAGGACTGAAGGTAAAAAATCCATTGCAATCAACATACTACACTGAGTATGGTGAGAGACTGTGCCACACACTCTCAAAGAAACTGAGGAACCACCTGATCAGCATCCTGTACAGCAGACAGGAGAAGATCAAGAATGAGCTCTCAGAACTGGAGACTCTCATACAATACCAGCCTTCTACACAAACTTCAACGTGGCTGGACTTTACAAAAATGAGACAAGCCATTTACAATGCACATTTCACTTCTCTACAGAGGAAAAAGGACTGTAAGCTATCTAAACTAATACCTGCCACTGGGGGCTATAACAATGGTACCCTCAACTCATCTAACAACATTGTCAATCTTTCCAACCACACACTTAGCCCAGCAGAAGAGTCTGTCCTATCTCGGGGACTCTCTTTCTGTCCCACCATCCCCACGAACATGATACAGTTCTGCGGTGATTTGGAAGCCTACTTTCGTCGTCTCCGACTCAAGGAATATTTTCAACGCACCACTGAACAGTGCACTGACCCACAGGAACCTTCCTATCAACACTACAAGAAGAAGAACTCTGTGTGGACTCCTCCTGATGGTCGAAATGACAGATTGGACCTCTACATAGAGTGTTTCCGCAGACGTGCACAGGCTGAAATTGTGGACAAACAACATCACTTGTCCCATAACCTCAGCCGTACAGAACGCAATGCCATCCACAGCCTCAGAAACAACTCTGACATTATCATCAAAGGGGCTGACAAAGGAGGTGCTGTAGTCATAATGAACAGGTCAGATTATGAACAGGAGGCTGCCAGGCAACTCTCCAAGACCACATTCTACAGGCCACTATCCTCTGATCCTACTGAGGAATACCAAAAGAAACTACACCATCTGCTCAAGAAACTCCCAGCTACAGTACGGGAACAAATCTACATGGACACACCCCCTGAACCCCGACCAGGGGTATTCTATCTGCTACCCAAGATCCATAAACCCGGAAACCCTGGACGCCCCATCATCTCAGGCATTGGTACTCTGACAGCAGGATTATCTGGCTATTTGGACACTCTCCTCAGACCCTATGCTACCAGCACTCCCAGCTATCTTCGAGACACCACTGACTTCCTGAGGAAACTACAGTGCATTGACGTTCTTCCTGAAAACACCATCCTGGCCACCATGGATGTAGAAGCACTTTATACCAATATTCCACATGAGGATGGACTACAAGCTGTCAGGAACAGTATCCCTGATGAGGCCACAGCAAGCCTGGTGGCTGAGCTTTGTGACTTTGTCCTCACCCACAACCACTTCAGATTTGGGGACAACTTATACCTTCAAGCCAGTGGCACTGCTATGGGTACCCGCATGGCCCCACAGTATGCCAACATTTTTATGGCTGACTTAGAACAACGCTTCCTCAGCTCTCGTCCCCTAGTGCCCCTCCTCTACTTGCGCTACATTGATGACATCTTCATCATATGGACCCACGGAAAGGAGGCCCTTGAAGAATTCCACCTGGACTTCAACAATTTCCACCCCACCATCAACCTCAGCCTGGACCAGTCCACACAAGAGATCCACTTCCTGGACACTACAGTACAAATAAGTGATGGTCACATAAACACCACCCTATACCGGAAACCTACTGACCGCTATACGTACCTACATGCCTCCAGCTTCCATCCAAGACACATCATACGATCCATTGTCTACAGCCAAGCCCTAAGATACAACCGAATTTGCTCCAACCCCTCAGACAGAGACAAACACCTACAAGATCTTTATCAAGCATTCGTAAAACTACAATACCCACCTGGGGAAGTGAGGAAACAGATTGACAGAGCAAGACGGGTACCCAGAAATCACCTACTACAGGACAGGCCCAACAAGGACAATAACAGAACACCACTGGCCATCACATACAGCCCCCAGCTAAAACCTCTCCAGCGCATTATCCACGATCTACAACCTATCCTGGAAAATGATCCCTCACTCTCACAGACCTTGGGAGGCAGGCCAGTCCTCGCTTACAGACAACCCCCCAACCTGAAGCAAATACTCACCAGCAACTACACACCACACCACAGAAACACCAACCCAGGAACCTATCCCTGTAGCAAACCTCGTTGCCTACTCTGTCCCCATATCTACTCTGGCAACAGCATCAGAGGACCCAACCACATCAGCCACACCATCAGGGGCTCATTCACCTGCACATCCACTAATGTCATATATGGCATCATGTGCCAGCAATGCCCCTCTGCCATGTACATTGGCCAAACCGGACAGTCCCTCCGCAAAAGAATAAATGGACACAAATCGGACATCAGGAATGGTAACATACACAAGCCAGTAAGTGAACACTTCAATCTTCATTCTATCACAGATTTAAAAGTCACTGTCATTGAACAAAAAAACTTCAGAAACAGACTTCAAAGAGAAACAGCAGAACTAAAATTCATTTGCAAATTCAACAGCATTAATCTGGGCTTGAATAGGGATTGGGAGTGGCTGGCTCACTACAGAAGCAGCTTTTCCTCTCCTGGAATTGACACCTCCTCATCTATTATTGGGAGTGGACTACATCCACCCTGATTGAATTGGCCTTGTCAACACTGGTTCTCCACTTGTGAAGTAACTCCCTGCTCTCCATGTGTCAGTATATAATGCCTGCATCTGTAGCTTTCACTCTATGCATCCGAAGAAGTGAGGTTTTTACTCACGAAAGCTTATGCCCAAATAAATCTGTTAGTCTTTAAGGTGCCACCAGACTCTTTGTTGTTTTTGTAGATACAGACTAACACGGCTACCCCCTGATACTTGAGATATTTCCAGTTATTAAATCTACTGGAATGTGGTCAGGAACGTTTATGACCGAGCACCCGCACAACTTTGGTCTATTTGACACTTTAACCTTGGTGCAATTACCAAATAAAGGTTTAACCATTTCCCACATACATTTGTCTTTGGACTTTTTGATACATCCCACTGATTGTGCTGTATAATTTCAGTAATCCTTTGAGACGGCAGATTGGAATTTACCTGACTTTCCTGTCTTCTCCATAAGTCAAATCAACACACAGTTCTGTCCCTCTTTCTTAACAATTAGTGATACTGGTTTATTTATTTCTGAGGACTTGGGGTTGCTACTGGGTCCTCTAGGGCAAAATGTTCCCCGGTGATACAAAAATAATGGTCCCCTTCAAACATGTCTACATAGGATTCCACTGGAATAAAACCAAGTCGATGGTGGACATGATTACCTGCAACACAGAACAGAACAATTACTACAGTGTAGGAGTTATAGCAATTCTCTACCATTCCATAATGTTAGTTGGCTACGGTGGAACCAATTGGTCTTGGTTCCTCTTTTTGTTGGAATTTTAACCTCATAAACTGATACACTAGCTCTGTTTACAATCATTACAGGACCCATCCACCACGGACTAAGAACGTCCTTTCTCCATGTAAAATCTATACATAATGTAAGTTCCTACCTCCCATCACTCGTCGTTAAAATGACCTAGCTGATTATTAGCTACCTGATTTTCCGCCTTTAACATTATTGCAACCTGGTACTGGACTTCACTTATAGTAGTTAACAGCTGTTTTATAAATTGATCAATCTTAACTTTCAGTTGATACCTGTCTGGAGGAACTCCCCCAACCCACCACAGCTCAGGAATAGTCATAGCCCGACCCATTAAGAGTTCATGGGGTGAATAGCCATGGACAGTTTTTGTTGATTTCATTGCCATAAGGACATATGGCAACTTCACATCCCAAGCTTTCCCATGCACCTCAATGGGCTTCCGCAAAGCAGTCTTAAGGGTACGATTAGCTCATCCCTGAGCTCTGCGCATGGGCTGCAATATGTAATCGCTGTTTGATATTAAGGGCAATACATAATATTCGAGTCAGTTTGCCTACAAAATGGGGCCCTCTATCAGAGTCTATCTCTGCAGGTAAACCAAATCTGGAAAAGATCTGTTCCAGTAAAACCATCACGGTTGTAGCGGCTGTTGCGTTCCTGGTCGGGTACGCCTCTATCCAATGTGTGAACACATTGATGACAACAAACAATAAATGTTACCCCATCTCGATTTTGGGAGTGGTCCAATAAAATCTATTTGAAGTCTCCTCCAAGGACCCTCAGCTAGGTGGTGTAACAGAGGACACTTCACTGGCCGTGTGTCCACATTGTTCTCGGCGCAATGCAAACAAGATCTTACAAAGTCAGAGACCTTATCTTTCATGTGTGGCCACCAGGCTACTTTGAGAATTCGTTCTAACATCTTTGTGCTATTAAAATGTCCCTGTTGATGTGCTAGTGCAATTAACTCTTGTCTCAGACTTCCTGGCATCACTAGGACAGGTAACTCCTTTTCAGATTAAGCCTTTGTAGCCAGGATCAAGCCTGCTGAATTTTGATGGATATTATAGCCCCCACAGGTTCCTTCCTGCAACAAAGACTTTAATGTTTGGTCTTGATGTTGCAGAAACAGAATATCTGCAGCTGTAGCCGGATCGGGAGCTGGCATTTTAAATGAAGTTACAGGTGCCACTATCGGTGACTTCCATAGAGATTCAGGACCTAGTTTCGCTGCTTGCTTTGCCAGTATGTTGACTTGTTGGCTTAGGCTTGTTGGAGCGTAGAGGTTTTTACTATGTGCCTTGACCCTAAATAGGCAATTGACACCTGTGTGGGAGGATGCTATATCCCATGCCTGTCTCAGCATCATAGAATACTTCACCGGCCGTCCATCCATGGTAGATATGTCTCTAGCCATATTGGCATCCAGGTAACCAATGCTTGGATTACCCAGGGTGTCAGAACACAAGCATAGATTAACATCAGACTCTTCTGCTGCAAGCACAGCTAGAATAGCTACTAGCTCTGCAGCCTGTTTGATGGGGGGTTTACTGTTCCTTGCAGCGTTTTTCCAGACCCTTCCTGGATCTCAGCATATCTTGCCACCGGGCATCCATCCAGATAATAGGCGCTGCCATCCACTGCCCAGACAGTGAGTTGGTTCTGATTTACTTCTTCCCATGATGTCAATGTAGAAAAAGGTGACTGTAACAACAGTTACTCTGATGGGAGTGGACCCTCATGTTCAGTACCTTCAGAAATCAAGGCATAAGGTGTACCTCCATGTGAAATCTTCTCAGTGCTTATATCTTGATTTATTAAACTTAATGTCCAACCCGTGACCCTGGGAGAAGAGATGTGTCCTTCGTTTATTTTTCCTGAGATGACATATCTGACAGGGGTGTGGCAAGTTGTAACAACCACAGGTGACATTCCTGTTAGATATTCCCAGTGTCCTAGCGCCCAAACTAGCACCAATACTTCTTGCTCACAGGAGGTCAATCTGCTTTCTACCTCGCTCAATGTTTTGGATGCATAGGCAATAGGACGTAGATTACCTTCTTGATGTTGTAGTAACACCGCTTCAATGCTAGTAGGTGTTGCAGCCAGCTGTAAATAATATGGAACTCCTGCTTGAGGGTAGGCTAATGCTGGCGCTAATGTTAGCACTTGCTTCAAGGTGACAAAAGCTTGCTGTTCCTCAGTTTCCCATTTCCATGACACTCCTTTTCATAGCAGTTGGTATAAAGACTTTGCTATGCCTGCATAATTTTCGATGAACTCCCTTGAAAAACTGGTAAATCCTAGGAGTGACCTCAGTGCAGTGACATCTTGAGGAATGAGTAGCTTTGCGATTAGCTCCACCCGTTGTTTATCTGGAGTTTTTCCTTTTTGGCCCAGAGTGATTCCTAGGTATGAGACTTGCTGCTTCACCAGCTGGGCTTTCTGTGGGTTGATTAAGAAACCGTCCTATTGCCTATGCATCCAAAACATTGAGCGAGGTAGAAGGCAGATTGACCTCCTGTGAGCAAGAAGTGTTGGTGCTAGTTTGGCTGCTAGGACACTGGGAATATCTAACAGGAATGTCACCTGTGGTTGTTAAAACTTGCCACACCCCTGTCGGATATGTCATCTCAGGAAAAATAAATGAAGGACACATCTCTTCTCCCAGGGTCGCGGGTTGGACATTAAGTTTAATAAATCGAGATATAAGTACTGAGAAGATTTCACATATGGAGGTACAACCTTATGCCTATTCAGGCTTGGATGAGTTCTTCTAAAATTTGTAGATTCTCTTCCCGAGTGCTGGTTGCCACTAAGATGTCATCTACATAGCACAGAATCTGATTACTATGGTTTAGGGCTTTACACATGGCAGATATCTTCCTATATGACAAATGGTCGGGCTGTTATGCAGTCCTTGTGGAGTTGTTGTGAAAGTTAGCTGTTCGTTATCGAATGTTAAAGCAAACTTCTGCTGACCTTCCTCACAGATGGGAATGCTGAAGAAAGCATTTTCTAAATAGATAACATTAAACCATTGAGCCCCTCCATCTACAGTAGCCATCAACTCCTGATATTTTGCAACCACAAGAGTGAGTTTAGTGGTTACCTTGTTTACTTCTCTAAAATCTACAGTTAAGCATCAGACTTCTGTATCGGCCAGATCGGTGAATTGCAAGGGCTACTAGTGGGCTTCAACACCCCTTGCTCCTTTAACGATTGAATGGCCTGAGGAATACTGGTACTGCCTCCTCTGGGAACCGGTATTGTTTAATCAGACGAGGATCAGGCCCTGGGATGCTAACTGCTTCTTTGATCAGCCCACATTGCAGTTTGTGTTGAGCAAAAACCTGTGGGTATTTCTGGATAACCTCTTGCACATCTGGGTCCTGAGGAGCTGGTTGATATTCCTCTAATGCCTTAATTGCTGCCACCTTGTTTGATGCGCACTTAGGATCTGAGACCTGAATCAGTCTTTTATTTGGTAAGTCAATGATGACCTGGAGTTTGCATAAGATGTTACTTCCTAGTATGCCTGTTCCTTCTAAATGATGCAGACCCACTGATGCCATTACAGCCAGCGATCCTATACTGCACCTTAAAGGTGTTATGAACTTGACCACTCTCCCACCTTTGCCCTCATAGTCCTCAAGTATCTGCCAAAAGACTACAGGTACAAAGGTAACAACTGAACACTTAGCAACACAAATTAATGGTACGGCTGCTTCTGTGTCTATGAGCACTGTTTGGCAGATTTTCCCAAACGCCCCGGATACAGACATTACAGTAGTAGGTCTACCCCACTGACCTTGACTAATATTTACAATAGTAGGGGTAGCCACCTTATCCAGGCTTAGTCAGAGTAAATTGGGAGGAGAACCATCTCCTCCTCGGGCCACCGTCTGTTGATGGGCCACCAATCTCCTGGTTAACTCTGGAGTGGGTAATCCATCAATATCCGCTTTATTTTCAAAAGCTAACAGTTGGTTCCACACTAGCCTCCTAAATGCCTTACGGTCATTCTCTGGCTTAGGTGGACCATATTGTTGCTGATTTTTAAACTGTCCTCTAGAAAACGTGCCCCTTTAATGCTGGAACGAAGGGCTACTGGTTTTAGACTTTTGTTTAGGACTATTACCCCTCCACCCCCATCCCATATCTTATGGGATGAGATTACCACAATCTTCTTGCCTTTGGAGTTGCCGGTGAATGAACCCCTCTGCAACTCATACCCATTTTGAAGTAGGAGCTCCAATTCCCTCGCAGAAAGAGACTGGGGATCTAAAGGTCCAACTGCTATTCTAATTGACTGATTTAAACCCTGAATCACCGAGTCTTTAAATTCCCATTTCCCCCCTACGAGCACCCGCTATTAGGTACAAAATCTTTTTGAGGCTGATATAACTTTCAGAGTGTGCTTCAGCCCTCTGCCGATCTGAGTAAAATCTCCCAATGATGCTGCTTCTGGGGTAAAAATAATTGATACAACTCACTATAGATCTCAACGAGTTCGGTTACGCTCGTAGCCTGAATTTCCATGAGAAGTCCCAGATAATCCTCTGGTCTAGTGCATTCCCTTATAAGAGCAATGATGTCCCCAACTACAAACTCCAGGATGGCAGCAACCCATGCCACCCAATCAAGGGCTGATTCTCGGGTCAATGGACCCAGTGACTTTCCCATTGCCCTTGCTTGTTCAGGTGAGAACACCTTGTTTTCTTTATGGGCCTCACTACTTTTCCTAGTGTGATCCTCTCTAGTCACCACAGTGGTGGTTATGGATGCTAGAGGGATAGGCACCTCTGTCACACAGGGGGCTGATGGTATTATTTCTTCCTGATGATGTTGCTTATATGATTCAGTACCCCTCTCCCTTTCACATTCTTCCTCAGAGCTCCCTTCAGAATCACTATTATCATAGGGGAGTGGGTCCGATCTAATGGCTGCCACTGCTCCCCTCATGCTCATTAACTTACATCTTAGCCGAGCCTCCCTTCGTTGGCATTTCACGTGTTCAACTGCTCCCCCAGCACCTGCTTGCACTGATTTCATAAGCTGCCGCAAGGCTGCTTGCACCTTCTCATGTTGGATGGTTAGGGTTTCAATTTTCTCCTCTCTGTCAGCTAGAAGGTCGGTCAGATCTTGTTCCCGCACCTTTAGCCTCCCTACCAGTATAGAGCATGATACACTTTGCTCCTGTAGAGAGTCTATCTTGGACTGTAATTTTCCAATCTTGGCTTCTTTGGCCGATATCTGGGTTTTGGCCTCTGCTAGTATGGTGTCCTGTTCAGCAACTACCTTGATTAACTCCTTGGTAACCGACAGGAGACCATACAGCATGGCTTTTTTTAGGCTTCTGTTTGAGGGCTTTGGCTCCCCACCAATGAAACCAGACCATTTAGATTGGAAAATTGTCCAAGCCTTCCTCCCATGGAAGGTTCCCTCCTTCCACAGATTGTCACCTTTGGCCGTTTTCTGGATTGCAATCTCCATAAGCGACCCTGGCATCTCCCTTTGTGATCTACAACAATTCGCCCACACGCACATATTGTAATAGAACTATAGTGACTCAGAATGTGGGGTTACCACCACTGAAGCTAATCAGGACTCGAGTTGTCCCACCAGCAGGCTTCAGGCCACTCCAGTTGGAGCTATGGGAGTGTGAGTGGTTCCCCAGCTCACTAGCCTCTGGTTCTGCTTGACAGAATGGGGAGTGCCACTTCCTCAAGCTGAGCAGAACGCTGCCTTTGAGTGCCACCTACTGGCCCTTTCATGGTATACAAAATGGCACCAAATCCTGTCAGGCCCTCAGACCCCGAGCTTGTGCCCCAGAGAAACCGTTCCCTGGTTCCGTATACTTGGACTCTTGTCCCTGAGGTCTCACTACGAGACAGGCCGCCTTAGAGTGTTCAACCGCAGGTAGCTAATCCACCAGTTGCCTCCCTAATCGGCCCTACCCTCCTGGGACTGAGCCCAGCTGAGAGTATGGGACACTGACAGTTCCCTAAATGGCGCCTTGCACCAGAGCTGTCCTGGAGTCGTTCCAGCAACAACCCTTGGGTGGACTGCCTGTATGAGGTCTCAACAACCCAGGCTGCTTCCCTAGGTCGATCAGCTCCAAAACTGCCTTCTGGTAACTGATCCCTACAAGCCTGTTTTCTCTGGTTGCCGGCCACATTGGCCTGGCTATGGTGGAACCAAGGATGTCTGATCACCAGTTGCCTACCGCCTACACCAAGGGTCCGAACCCACACACATGGTCTGGGGTTGACACTCTGCAAACACACTTCACTCTAATCAGTTGGGATTTACTGTTCAGTATAACGCAACCATAAAAGGGTAATTTAAATAGTAGAAGGGGAGGGAAACCTTATCACAGCTTAATTAATTATTAACTGGAGGGTCCTGCTGTGTTCGCCAGTACTGTTAGTTTATTAGTCTTTATTATTTCAGGATTTCAGGACCCTACTTCCAGAAGACTCTGGGGAGCTAACAGAAGTCTCCCAAGATTCCCTCAGTATAGCCCATCTATCAGAGCTTATCCAAAATAATCCCAGAGACCACAACTTAAACAATCGATTCTTTTTTATAACCTGGCAGTCTTTCACACAGGGATTACAAAAGGGTAAATGATGGCTGCTCTATACCGTGTCCAGACGCTGCTGCTGCCACCAAGACCAGGATTCGATGAATGACTCACAGGACCACGATCACCGTTGGAACAGGACAGGACTACCACACCGAAGAATAACGGTGAGGAATCAGGTAAGAGGCCTAACTAACTTCCCAACCTAACCCCTTTTGCGACATCCTGTCTGTGAGTAAGAGCCCTAGCCACTCGAGGTAGAAACCCCGTGGATGGAGGTATGCTTCCCTTAAAACAATAAACCCCAACAATAAACCAGATATTTTCCCACATACTTAGAGTTGAGCTGGTATACAGGCAGATAACTGGTGTCGGATCTATTTCCAAGCCACAACTCTGGAAAGAACCTCCTCCCTTCTCTCCAAGATAAGAGTAGTGGGAGAACCCCTTTCCGCTTTTTCCCAGCCTATATGATCCCTCCCATTGCCTAGCAACAAGCCACTAGATTTCCTGCCTTTTCTCTCCTAAGGGAACAAGAAGGCTGTCTAACATGGCGAACTACTTGTCCTTTACAAGCCAAAATGGCGGACAATAAACGAACATATTAAACACCATTACCAAGTATCATGTCATAATTTGTTTGAGATGGAACTCACAGTTGATTGTTATGGGATTGTATGTGTTTGATCCAGATTATGATGGCAGGTACCATACGTGCATTTTCATCATGTGTGAAGAATGATACTAGGAGTCTTCCATTTGAGTCTTCTTATTCATAGCCTTGGTTTTTAATTTTTTTATAATATAAATTTCTAGAGATTTATTTTCTCAGAGACCAAACTCCAATTTAGCTATTTCTAAGGTTTTGCATTTTCTGGTGTTTGTGAGGAAAGACCGACCACTATGAGATCAGTTCCACTAAGCGATCAGTTTGAATGTTTTGGTTAATGCTATATCATTTGTTGTTGCACACTAAATGGTCTCTTTGAAAGCTTCTCATCTAGTATCAAGAGAGGTTTCTTGATTGTTTTGTTGAAATATAAATTTGATTTCAGAGTTAGGGAAATTATTAGAAAAGTACAATTCACCCACATTTGAAAGACCCAATTTATGTCTCATAAACACAAGATTATTTTTATTTGGGGCCTGATCCAAAGACCGCTGAAGTCAGTGGGTGTCTTTCCATTCACTTAATTGGAGTTGGATTAGGCCCTTGAAGAACACCTAGAAACATCAAGATCTGGATTTATGGGTCTTTTGAAGTCCTACCCATCATAGCCAACAAGTTTAAAAGTGGGGCCACCTGGACACATGACAGCAAGAAGTAGGAGTTGACAGTGTGTGGTGGCATGTATCCAGATAAGGGTGAGGTCCCCCCCCCCCCTATCATATATGTGTCGCTGTATAGCCAAAAGTCTTGCCCAACATCTTTATTTACAAAGGTGGAAGCTTTTATGAGTGATTATAACAATGCATTTAGAACTGGTTTCACATGAGGAACCATATGTCTGTTCCACCCAGAGTTTAACTATACTTTCAGGGATCATTTCTATAGTTTATAACTTGTTGCAACAAATGAAATTCCTGAACAACTGTATTTTGTCTTGAGATGTAAAAGCACCCTAGTTCTTTTACATGGGTTACTTAACCCCCCCACACACACACACTCTAGCATATGCAAATAGAGGGAGAAGTACCACAATCACATATTCAAACCCAAATTGGATTACATGGGGTTACAGTATATATTAAACATAATGACTCTGGTTTAGTCATGTTACAGTGTCTCTTTGCAGAGGCTGTAGTTCCCCTATTAAACATACATGCCCACAGAAAAATTCTGTTTCCTAAATACCCTGTTTGACATTGCACTCCATATGCTTTATGAAAATATGCTTGGAATGTGAATATAATGTAACTGGAATATGCTTTATGCAAAAGGTCTCTTGTAAGGTATCATTACAAAGCTTACAAAGCTTATAAGCTTTATACAGAGTAAAATGGATTTATTTGGGGTTTGGATCCCATTGGGAACTGGGTGTCTGGGTGCTGGAGATAGGTGACTTGCTGAGCAGTTTTTGGTTAAAGTCTGCAGCTTTGGAGGTGTGGATCAGACCTGGATCCGTGTTGCAGCAGACTAGTGTGTCTGGCTCACAAGGCAGGGTTCTGGAGTCCCAAACTAACAGGGAAAACGGGCTCAGAGGTAGTTTCAGGACATCAGGTAACAGTCCCAAGGGAGTCTCTGTGGCTGAACCCGTCACACCCTGGATACTACTTCCCCATTCAAGGTGGTACACACATAAATACTATAATTAATAAAACTAAGAGAGCATGTGCTCCTTCTGAAGTTCCAAGTTATATAAGCTCCAGATGGAATATGCTTATGTATTTAAATTTAATTTCCCTTTAAGGATTATAGAAAAAGTAATCTGATACATTCTAAACAGAGTAATTTATATTTAGCATGCATTATTACCAATCTATGTAGTTTGAAAAACAGTTCAAAAAACAAATTTAGGGAACACAAAATGGGTCATTTTAGGCAGTCTCTCCCCCTTTAGTTAGTACTTTCTATATAAAGAGTCTGATACTGCACCACTGGATTCTATGGGAGTTTTGCTATTGATTTCAGTGGAAACAGGATTGGGGATCTAAATGAGGGGGCAAGGGAGAGAAAGGAAACTTCTTGGAAATAACCCATAGGAATGAAGATAGCAAACTTGATCCATGGGTCACACTTAGCTGTTCAGCAGTCCTCTTTTTGTTCTGTTATTTCTGCATTGCTGGTATTTCATAAAGTTAAATATTTTCCCTTAAATTCAATTTTCAACTTGGCAGGATGTAGCAGGGCACATATACTATTGTAATGAGGGATTTTCTTGAAGTTGGGAATTTCCATCACTGGATTTTAAGACAATAGGTCAGAATAAAAGGAAACGTAGGGGAAGTTGTGGCTTGTAGACTCCACTGACTTCACTTAGGATTGAATCAGGCCCTTAGAGATTTGAGGTAAGGCCTGTGATATATGAATTTTACAAAAAAGCTAGTCAGATTGAATCATTATGATAAAGGAAAAACAGAATCTAGGCAACAAATTATTTACAACATCTAAGGAAAATAACAGATTGATATAAATAAACTATTTGTGAGGCATCCTGTCAAAATTGTTAGGCCAAAAATTAAACTACCCAGACTTTGGTCCTATTACATAAGAATGGCCATACTGGGTCAGACCAATCTAGCCCAGTATCCTGTCTTCCATCAGTGGCCAGAGACAGAGGGAATTAACAGAATAGGGCAATTATTGAGTGATCCATCCCCTGTCATCCAGTCCCAGGTTCTGGCAGTCAGAGGTTTAGGGAAACAAAGAGCATGGGGTTGCATCCCTGACCATCTTGGCTAATAGTCTTTGATGGACCTATCCTCCATAAACTTATCTAATTATTTTTTTGAACCCAGTTATACTTTTGGCCTTCACAACATCCCCTGGCAATGAGTTCCACAGGTTGATTGTGCGTTGTATGAAGAAGTACTTCCTTAAGTTTGTTGCAAAACAGCTACCTATTAAGCTTATTTGGTGATTCCTGGTTCTTGTATTATGTGAAGGGGCAAATAACACTTCCCTATTTACTTTCTCCGTACCATTCATGATTTTATAGACTTTTATCATATCCCTCCCTAAATCATCTCTTTTCTAAGCTGAACAGTCACAGTCTTTTTAATCTCTCCTCATTGGGAAGCTTTTCCATACCCTTACTCATTTGATGCCCTTCTCTGCACTTTTACCAAATCTGATGTCTTTTTTGAGATGGGGTGACCAGAAATGCAAGCATTATTCCAGGTATGGGTGTACCATGGCATTATGATATTTTCTGTCTTCTTATCTATCCCTTTCCTAATGGTTCCTAACATTGTTAGCTTTTTTGACTGTGGCTGCATATTGAGCAGATGTTTTCAGAGAACTAACCATGATGACTCCAAGATCTCTTTTGATTGGTAACAGCTAATTTAGACTCCATCATTTTAGATGGGATTTCCCCCCCTCCCGCCCAATGTGCATTAGTTTGCACTTATTAACACTGTATTTCATCTGCCATTTTGTTGCCCAGTCACCTAGTTTAGTGAGATAGATCCCTTTGTAACTCTTTGCAGTCAGCTTTGGACTTACTTATCTTGAGTAATTTTGTATTGTCTGCAAACTTTGCCACATCACTGTTTACTCCTTTTTTTAAATCACTTATGAATATATTAAACAGCACTTGTCCCAGTATAGATTTGCGGGAGACCCTACTATTTACCTCTCTTCACTGTGAAAAATGACCATTTATTCCTACCATTGGTTTCCTCTGTTAATTAATTAGTTACTGATCCATGAGAGGCCCTTCCCTCTTAACCCCTGACCTCTTACTTTACATAAGAGCCTTGGTTTGGGATCTTGTCAAAGGTCCCTCGTTTGGACAACTGGTCTAAAAATAATGTATGTATTCATTTTTCTGGGGATTTTCAACATCAGCAAAAAGGAAATTGACAAAATAATAATAATAAAAGAATGGTGGAATACTGAGGTAAGTACTTCTAGAGAGCACTATTGTCAATGATGGTGCATTTTTTAGGCAAAATATAACTGCCCTATGAAGTGCCATGGAGTGTTCAGCTAATGAAATCACTAGCTTGATTAACATTCTTAGCCTTCTCATTTCAAATAGAAAGTGCATTCTGCTAAGAATTAGTCTTTATGACAGTGGACTGAGCCATACTTTATACTCAATGGTAAAGGACTGGAGAAGAATTATTGCTTTTGTTTAAATTTAAATGATATGTTTTCATTAAAAACAAATAAACAGCAGCAATAAACAGCACCCCATGGAGTGTTTCACAACAGATTTTTAAATTAGAGGTTTGTCTCTTGAAATTACAAGGTATGTAGCTCATAGTGAAGACATTGGGATGCCTTAACTATGATTCCATAAGTGCAGCGAGAATCTCAAAGTGGTTTATAAACTTCTACTAGAGGTCACTGAGGAAAGCAGAGGTTCTCACAACAAATTATTTGGTGGCCTCAGAGTGCGGCCACCAACTCTTGCTGGAAGCCGTTCTGGCAATTTTTCTTAAAATACTTATATATGCACATATACTTTTTTCCTAAAGTTAATTATGTCCAAATCATTGTAAGTTATTTATATAGGGTTTTTTTTGCAGACTCAGTAATAAAAATAATGTACAGTTGTCTCTATTCTTTATGGAACCTATACAGAAACACAAATAAGGTGCTTTATATGTTTTGCTTTTTTTGGTTGATTATTTTTTTTAAAGATATGCTAGCTAGTAAATTTGCTACTGTGAAAAGTGATATTAACAAATATACAAATATCACTTTTCACAGCAGATTTACTCAGCCCCAGCAAACTGGCGGACAAATTAAGCCTTAGATGAGGAGGGAGGCGGAGAGGGCCAGTGGCAATGGGGGGCTGGAGCCTGAAGCCCTGAGGCTGGAGCCTGCCACCACATGGCCAGAGCCTGCCACCACTTCACGGTTGAAGCCCAAAGCCCAAGCCCCACTGCCCCCGCGAAGGTGGGGAACTCACAGTGTTGCCTGCCCCTACAGTGTTTGTGGCTCCAGAAGGGGGCCGGGACCTGCCCCTGCTGGTGGCCCTAGGGGAGGTGCAGCTGCTTTGTCCCCGCTCCTGCCTACACCACTCAGGAGGGTGTGGCCGCAAGAAAAGCCAAAGGTGGCCCCATGCAGCCACAGTGGCAGCTTTTGGGAAATGCTGAATTAAAGTATAAACGAGTCAGCAAATTGCCTTCTTACTGCACTGTGACACCTCTGGAAGATGCTTCTTTGGGGAATGACATCACAAAGCCCAATTCTGGCATTTTTGTGTCAGCTTCTGGAGCACCCTGTGGTATTCTAAAAACCAATGATGCAAACTAACCTTGAACAGTGAGTTCAGTTTTGGTTACCTCATCTCAAACAACACCTGGAGACATGAGTATTGTAACTGAGGGTAAATAGAGTTTACCCACTGCTCATTTGGGGAACATGGAGTTTAGGTTACCCACTTTTTTTTTTATACCACTATGACATTGGCAGACAGAGTGAAGGTCCAGAAAAGTGATTAGAAGGATAGGGAAGAGGTTTCCATAAAGTACAGAATGCCAAGTAAGACAGTAGTGCCAATACTATTAGGCAATAGTATCAAAGCCAAACAACAGGGAAATAAATCCAGTGCCAAATAAGTGTGTATGGGAGGTGAAGGGAGCAGCAATAGTGCCAAGCAAAGGGGAAAGGATGTCAGTACCAAGTAGCTGGGTAGGGAGCCACACTGCAGTCCCAGCTTAGGGGAAATTCATGTCAGAGCCAAGTAACAAGGTCTGGGGGAAAGTGCAGTGCCAGGGTCCAGCGTGTGGGATTGGGTGAATGGGTGCAGTGCCAAATCCCAGCATGCAGGGCTGGGGGGGACGGAGAACCAGGTCCCAGTGTGCAGGGTTGAGGGAAGTAGGTGCAGCGCCAGGCCAGGGGTGCAGAGTTGAGGGAAGGGGGCGCAGTGCCAGGGCCCAGCATGTGGGGTTTGGATAAGGAAGTGCCAGGGCCCAATGTGCGGGGTTTGAGGGAAGGAAATGCCAGGACAGTGTGTGGAGTTTGCAGAAGGAGGCACAGTTCCAGGGCCCAGCATGCAGGGTTGGGGGAAGGAAGTGCCAGGGCACAGTGTGTAGGGTGGAGGGGAAGGAGGCACAGCACCGGGGCAGTGTGGAGGAGTGGGGAAGTGTCAGGGCCCAGCGTGTGGGGTCTGGGGGAAGTGCCAGGGCACAGGGCTGGGGGAAGGAAGTGCCAGGGCAGGGGCAGTGTGAANCAGTGTGCGGGGCTGGGGGAAGGAAGTGCCAGGGCAGGGGCAGTGTGTGGGGTCTGGGGGAAGTGCCAGGGCCCAGCGTGCGGGGTTGCGGGAAGGAAGCACCAGGGCGCAGTTCCCGGGCCAGGCGGCGTTGGTCTGGAGAGGAAGTGCAGAGCCAGGGCCAAGTGTGAAATACTCCCCGCGCCAGGCGGGCAGTGCCGGGGCAGGGTGCGTGCCCTGGCTGTCCCCTGTAGGGCCGGGCGGGTCCCCAGCCGCTGCCCTGGAGGCGGCTCCGTGAGTCAGTCAGGAGCGAGGGGCGGGGAGGGCCGCGCTTGTGTGACTCTCCCTGGCGGAGGCGGGAGCGGCGTGTCCGGCTCAGACCCCTCCCTCGCTCGCTGCCTGCGAGTCTCTCTCGGGGACACTAGGAGACGCCGCCAGTGGGCCCGGACCGTACGGGGCCTCCCCTCCTCCTGTCGCGGCGGCTTCCATGTAGCACCGGGCGGGGGCCTACGGCAAGATGGCGGGTAGGTACCATCTGCCCTCCCGCGCGCCGGGGAGGCCCTGGCACCGCCCTCTCCCCCCACACCGCCAGCTATGCCCGGGCACGGGCAGCGCCCCCCCTCCCCCGCTCCGCCAGGCGCGGGGAGCGGCCCCTGTGCGTGCGGGGAGGGGGCGGCTGTGGGGCGACGCGCGGGGCCCCCCTGCGCATGGAGGGGGGAGGGGGCCGGGGGGCGCGTCGAGGCTGCGGGTGCGTCTCATTGTGTCTTTCCCCCTAGATCTGTCGCTGCTGCAGGAGGACCTGCCGGAGGAGATCGACGCGTGTGAGTACCGCCGGCTCCCTCGCCCCACACAGGGGCTGCGCCTCCCCGACCGGCCGGCGGGGCTGGGCTGGGCTGGGCTGGGCTGAGGGGCGGCGAGCCCAGGGGCGGTTCCATCACACTCGCCGCAGCCGGAAGCTCCGGGCGTGTCGGGGCCTTGAATGAAACGTGGGTGCAAAGGGGGGCAGGGAGCGAGTGTCTGCCCCGGGGGTGGCACCGCATCCTGGGGTGCGGGGAGCTTTTTTGCGGTGGGTTTTTGGCTTCTTGGGCTTGATCCTGAGAGGAAATAACTTAAAATGTGGAAGCCCACGTTGCATTGTGGGAGAAGGAGGAGGTGGCCATGCTCAGCTGCTCCTGCTTCGTCCCTACACGTGTGTGTGGCTGGCCGGCCAAAGTTTTCCTCTAATAATGTCTGCGTGGAGGTAGGGAAGGGGGGAACGGGGACAAGCAGGAGCTGATGAGTTGTGGGGAAATGCAGCAGTAGTTGGTAGCTGCTGCCGCCGCCTGAGAGTCCTTGGCGTGTCATGTAATAATCTCAAAGGCAGGTTATCTTAAGAAAATACTTGCAGGCAGGTTGCGTTTTCCACTTGTTTTAAGGTCGCTTGGTTGTTTGTCGTGCTATGTACTTGGCTGTTGTACAGCTGATTTGATGTGTCATAGAAATTGGATGGCTAAAATTTAAGCTTTTTAGGCTTTTGTGCTCAGTAGATATCTTAGTGATGAATTTGAGTGTACCTTTATGTGATGGGCTGTAGCTCTGTAGAAACTGGATTTCTGAGGACTGATGCTGTATTAAAATTGAGGGCCTAGGAGACACATAAAAGGCAGCGTTAGGAAAGGTTTCAGAGTAGAAGCCGTGTTAGTCTGTAGAAGTGGGCTGTAGTCCACAAAAGCTTATGCTCTAATAAATTTGTTAGTCTCTAAGGTGCCATAAGTACTCCTGTTCTTTTAGCGTTAGGAAAGTTTGTTTTAGTGGTGGTGTAGCATATGAGACATGGAAAGTGAACTAACTTGCATGCATTTCTTTCTTGAATCTTCTTCCTCCCCGGAAGGGATGGGAAAGATCTTAGTGTTTGAAAAAGAATTAATCTTGTGTTGTAGTACTATAAAAGAAGCCTCAGTGTGCAATTCAGCATTGGTAACAGGATGTATGCTTAGTTTCTGTTTAAAACAATAATAAATGCAGTGATGTGAAGTCTATGATAATAGTTGTGTCTTCAGCACATGTGAACTATGGAATGTAAAAAGTAATCTACAGTAAGAAAGTACTATTGGGACATGACTATTAGAAAACTCTGGTTAAAGAGTAGAGCTGGAAACATTAAAACCAAGTTAACTTTAAGGTGGGGACAAAAGAATACTTAGCATGTTATATGGTTAACAAGTCCTTCAGATTTAGGTCTCAGTCCTGCAACCTGCTTTGTGGGTAGACCCATTGACTTCAATAAAGTCCATACAGACACAGGAGTCTGCCCAGAAGGAGCAGCTTTCAGGATTGGGTCCCTAGATCAGTGAAAATAAGCTTTTAAGAAATCTAAAACCAGTGGAAATGTTTCTATTAAATTATTTTTCATCGGTCAAGTAGAATTTCAGTTTTACACAAATATTACCCTGCAGCGCTTGTAACACAATATATCAGCATTTTGTCCTGTGTTCTTTCTGCTTTTTCATAGTAAACTACTTTTCAAGAGAGAGTCTCTCCTGTAAGGCTTAAAAATTATTACAAACTTTTTTAAAATTTAACATTACTAGATATCAGATTGATGTCCCTTTAATCTGTGTGGGATACTTTTGTGAATAGTTAAGGAATTTTTTAATGATTTAACGTATTACTTTTCCCTTTTGTCTTTGCAGTCAAGAAAGTTGCATTTTTAAAGTTGGATAAAGAGATTGTAGGTCTTTTAAGAGGTAGCTAGAGGAGAATATTGATATACTTTCACACACTACACACACTTTATGGATCTTTACCCTGATGGTTCCAAAGGTAGATGAAAAATCATGGACTTGCCTTAAAAAAGAAGAAATAACAGTATCAGAACTCTTGGGGATATAAGAATCAAAGATCAGACAAGAGGTGTCCTAGAAATCTGAAGGAAGTATTCAGACAAATAATAAAAATATTCAAGACCTTACTGGGAAAGAGGGAGGTTCTGATGTATCAGAGAGCACCAAAGTTATTTGTAGAGAAGAACCAAGAAACTGGATTAAACCAGATTATACAACGTAAAGTAGGAAACAATTCTGTGTTGTCAAGGGGACTAGATTAGATTATTGTAAAGGTCTTTTACAATTCTAACTTCTGTAGGTTTCAGTAGTTGTAATAAGAACAGGAGTACTTGTGGCACCTTAGAAACTAACAAATTTTTTAGAGCATAAACTTTCGTGGGCTACAGCCCACTTCTTTGGATGCATATAGAATGGAACATATATTGAGAACCTATATATACACACATACAGAGAGCATGAACAGGTGGGAGTTGTCTTACCAACTCTGAGAGGCCAATTAAGTAAGTGGGAAAAAAAACTTTTGAAGTTGTAATGTTGACTTCAGTAGTGGGATAATCCTTGATATGAACCAGAGGCACCCTAGGAACACACAGGCTCTCTGTGCTGTACATTGGTTAAAAGGCATTGTAGATAACCATGGATTAGAATTCTTTGAACTAGTAGTGATTTGTAGCCACAAACAACAGCTGTGTCAGTCAATTTACAAAACTTAATTTTATGAATTAATTGCAACACTTGGGATGAGGTTTTACGCTCAGGTGTGAGTGAACTGGAATCTACAAAGGTTTATCCAAAAAAAGACAGCCATGATTGTAACAGCTGACCCAGTTCAGACAATTGTTTTAACACCATCATACAGTGCAGTGGCTCTCATTTTTAAATTACCCCACGGTCCTCTTTCCAGCAACAAGTTGAGAACTGGTTCTGGGACATGTTTGAAAAGTCCCAGAATACGCTCATGCAATCTTGGTCATAAAAAGCTTGTTATGTGAATGCATCCATGTAGTTCTGTCAAAAACAGTCTTGTTTTGGACATGCTGGATTGTTACAAGAATAAGCAAGACAAATGTTAATGTATTATCCCTGTAGTAAACTATGGTATAATTTATAGGTCAACACAGTTTTTTCATAAAAGGGTATAGCAATCTAACAAATGTCTGTATGTTTGAAATGAGCTCAACTAACTGGGTGTCTGGGAAACAAAAGTACCTAGACTTTTCGAAAATCTTTGATATTAGACCAATTTAAAAAAAAAAAAAAACTTGTCTATAAAAGCTGGCAAGTATGTGACCAGGAAAAAAGGAGTGATGAAGAGTATCTGAGTATATAAAGAGCTCAGTTGGATTTCAGAGACATGAAAGTATGTGTTGATGGAACATGTGTGAATTAGGAGGTGACTAGTTTAATATCACATAGCTCATTAGTGGGTCCAATTTTGCCCTTTCAGTGAACTGGAAGAAGAATGTGCAGCAAGCATGAAATGTTATGATTCCAAACTGGGAAGTCTTATTTATTTATTTATTTATTTAATTTATTTTATTTATTTAAGAAAAAGAAAAGAAAAAGTACTATAACTTTGCACTGAATATGGATAGGTAAATTGATTATGGAATTAAAAGTACATATATTTAAGATGAGTGACAAATACTTCTTATTAGTCCTGTTACAAAACAGCAGGAGAAAGCTTGGGTGGGAGATGGGGGGGGGGTATTAAATTAAATTCCGCAGTGTTAAGACACTGTCAGATACAGTAAGCCAAAAATCAGAATATCTTTAAAGTAATAGTTTTGTAGAGGATATATGCTATAGTCTTTATTCCAGCTTGTTATTGGGTATGTTTTTAATCCCTCCAGAATTAAATATTCTAAAATGTCCACTTAATCAAGGTCTTGCATGTCACTTGTCACTAGGTAGTTTGTTTTCCCTATGTCATCAGACCTGCGCATCAGATAATATTCCTATTAAATATCAGATTTTAAAAGTATTCTGTTTTTGATTTATCAGACTTGACAGTATGCCTTTAACAGCAGGTGACACTGGGAAAATTAGATGCTGCCAGGCATTCATTGATGGACATATAAGTCAAAGGAAATGTTCCTAGTACTTTAAATGAGACTAGCAAAACTACTTTTGGATTAATGGGTGTAGTGCTGATTGCTATATAGACATGGGGAAAATACAGTGGGACACATAGAATAAGGCCCAAGACTATAGAATCTTGTTCAAAATTTGGTCAAAGAGAAAACTGGTAGTCTTGTAAGAGCACACTTCAGAAAAAAATATACAGACAAATAGATTTGGCCTAAATTTGTAGGTTTAGAGCAGTGTTTCTCAATCTCTTTGATACCAAGGACCGGCTTGCTGCCTTCATGTATTGCAGGGGTTCTCAAACTGGGGGTCGGGACCCCTCAGGGGGTTGCGAGGTTATTACATAGGGGGGTTGAGAGTTGCCAGCCTCCACCCGAAACCCCGCTTCGCCTCCAGCATTTCTAATGGTGTTAAATATATAAAAAGTTTTTTAAAATTTATAAGGGGGGGGGGTCGCACTCAGAGGCTCTCTATGGCTTGCTATGTGAAAGGGGTCACCAGTACAAAAGTTTGAGAACCACTGCTATATTGTGTCAGGGAAATATCAGGGACCAGTCGTTGAAAAACACTGGCTAAGAGTGTGGCGAATGGCCATGGGGAGATTACATTAAAAAAATCTAATGTGATTCTAATGTCGGCATGTCTATTTTTTAAAAAATAATTAAATGAAAGGGAAGTGTCTCAAGATACTAGTAATGAGATAATGGAGTCTTTCACCCCGGAGTTCACAGTTTGAATCCAGCCTCTGTTAGTAGTGACTGAAAATTTTACCATGTGGCTATTATATAAAATAAGAGTTTGTCTTCATTGTGGGACTTACATTGACATAGTGTCAAGGGTGTGAAAAATCCACTCTTATGCTGAGCTAACCACTGTGTAGACAGTGCTAGGTCAATGAAAGAATTTTTCCATTGACCTACCTACTGCTTCTTGGGGCGTTGGATTATTTATGCTGATGGGCGCACTCCTCTCGGTGTAGGTAGTGCTATGCTGAAGTGCTACAGCAGCACAGGTGTAACTGTGCCACAGTGGTGGTTTAAGTGTAGACATATCCTAAGTTAGTACTTCTAGTTTTGTTTCAAGTAGGTGGGTATCCACATCACAGTTTGGACTAACTGATGTCTTTGGGCCACTTGGCAACTGTGCGGAGGGAGACTGAATAGTAGTTGTCACTTCAGATCAGGTTGGTGATATATTGGAAGGGCTTGTTTGCACTAGGGCAACTTGTATGGCATGTGTCTATTAGATAAGTGGAATACTGCCATCTCTTTGGTTTTCAAGCCAGCTTCTGGCACAATCATGGAAAACAAAATTCAGTGGAAATAATTTGACTTTAATTTAAATTAAACGTTTGCTTTGTGTTTTGGAAATTCAAATAGACTAGCTTGGACAATGGCACTAAACAGAGTACTGAAAAGCAAGCAAATAGCTTAAATGATTAGAAGTAAATTGAAATACATTTAAATACTCCTCCCAGTAGCTAAAAAGCCTGTAAAACAGTGGTGGGCTGCACACGGCCCGTCAGGGTAATCCGCTGGTGGCCCGCCAGACAGTTTGTTTACTTTTGCACGGCTGCCCGCAGCTACCAGTGGTCGCGGTTCGCTGTTCCCAGCCAATGAGAGCTGCTGGAAGTGGCGCGGACTGTGGGCCACAGGTTGCCCACCACTGCTGTAAGATCATCCTTAAGCAATTTTTTTTTCCAGTGCACACATCCAAAGGCTTCACGTGTCAGTACAAGAAGCTGTAATCAAAATTGTCATGATGCCAACTTTTTCTAGTTTGCTTATTGCTATGCCCATGATGTTTGTGTGTGTTCTGAAAAGATGCATAATTAGAATCTTGAGTGTGAAATCATAATAACAATGTGATATCAGCTTTCAGCACTGCTGTCACATATGCCCTATAAACTGGCATGATACAAGCACTAAATGTGGGTAAGTCATTGGAGTTCACTCTTACCTACTGGTACACGTGGTATGAGTAGGACCTTCTTGCACTGGGGCCTCTTGGCTCTTCCATATTAGTTTCACTGCAGGGGAAGAGTTAACTAGGAGTCCTTGAGTCCTGTGGTGATTTTAGCAGCTGTTTGTGTGCAGGAAGTCAGGAAATTTAATTTTTTTTAGTTTAATTTCACTACAGGTAGGACTCAAGCTCTTTCCCTGCCACTAGACATGTAGCACTAACTAGTGGTTGCAGCACTAACCACTGATGCCACCAAAGTTCCTGCTAACTCAGCCCTCAAAGTGAGAATAACAGTGTGTGCCAGGCAGAGGTTACGTTACTAGTCATGCTACCAGAATGACAGTAATACATGCTCTCTTTTGATCATGTTGCTGGTGATTTGTGCTATCATTGTTGCTGACTAAAGGTAGTACTCGGAGCTAGTACCACGATGCTGTTGTAATTCTAGCTACTGCTTTGTAGGAATGTCATGCTCATTTGGTTATATATTTGGTTTTTAGTACTCAGAAGGCATACTTATTAAGTCTCCAGTTTTCCTTGGACCAGACCTGCTTGGTCTTCTGATTTTGGGGCTCCTGAATGCATGCCTGAATGTTCTGAGAAGTGGGAGGCTCACCAGCAAATAAGACTGAGGTGCTTCTTTTTCATACACTTTATGGTCTTTGTGGTCTCAACTGAGTTGCTCCAGTCCAGGGCTGAGACCCATAGTAACGAGGAGCTGTGGGGAGAGGGATAGCTCATGCTTGGTATGACACAGGCAAATGCAGTCCCTTCCTGGTCCTTCACACAGATGCCACAACCCCCACAGTAGGGGGTCAAAGAGGAGATTATTTTCCAGCCTCCACCTCTTCCCTGCTGCTGATGCCAAGCCCCACGGCATTAAGTAAATCTGCTTCTTTTACCACTACGCCCACCTTGCCTCTGCTGAGTACCCCTGAGTTGAGGGCACTGGCTTCTTCTCTCTCCCTTCTCTTGTTTCCTGCTGCTGCTGACCACCCCTTGGTTATAGGAAACAGGTACTCCTTCCAAGGGAAAATGTTCAAAAGGAGAAGCAGGGGAAAGAGAGACAAAGAGGCAGATAAAGGTGAAGGGAGACCTGTCAGAAGGGAACTGGTGAGCGTGTGTGGCTAGAATGTTTCACCTCTACTTTGTCAGTAGGCAAAAGTAGAGACTACAGGATGCTGGGATAACACACCTCGCTTTCTCTGTGTGCAGAGGGTACTTCGTAAGAGCTGTGGGGAAGAGCAACAGCAACAACATATGGCTAGTGGCACAGCAGGGCCTTGTGAGTCGCAGCTCCCAGAGAGAGTGTGTCATCCCAAAGGAACCAGGAATATCAGGGTTTCAGCTGCGTGGGGCTGCTTTGGGTGTGTAACATGAATGGAGTTAACATGGGTGTTTTTATTTGTTTGGGTGAGTGGAACAGTGCCAATGTTCCCTTAAAGATTTTTCCATCTATGTGCGGAATGAATTTTGTTATGTGCACCAATATCAAGGTAATGTCTAGATGTGCGCCACCAGTAGAAACAAAAAACCTCTCTCTCTCTCTCGGTTTTTTGTGTGTGTATGTGTGTGTATATATATTAAAAAAAATGACAATAGGGATAATTACTCCAGCCAGGACAGGGAAGGCATTTTAGAATTCACTACGCAACGAATTGAATTTAAGGATAAAGAGAGAAATAAAATTATGAAATGCATAGACCAGTCAAAAAACTAAAAGAACAGCATTTTGAAAGAATAACATTACAGAGAATATATATGCATTGCAGGAAGTACCAAGAAGTAACAGCAACAACAATAACAAAAGTATGTGTTGGGAGGTGTGTGTGTGTGTGTACTGGCTTCTGGGAAAATGTATGAGAGACTGCGCTGTCTCTTTGAGCAGAGACGCTCACCGGTCTGAAGGCTCCTTCAGCTGCTCCATCCTGCTCTTGAGCCCCGTCTCCCCTTCCCTGCTCTGCGGAGATGGGGTACATGGGCGGGGGGGAGAGGGACTCCTTGATATCAGCACCCCCCTCGGCTCTGCACAGCAAGCAGGAGGGTCCCGGGAGCAGCTAACCAGGGGGCTTCAAGGCAGAGGGCCGGAGTAATGTGGCTACAGAACAGCGTGGGGCACCTGAACACAAGTCTGGATGCGCGCAGCTCTACTAATCAGGTGCACAGCACTTGATTGACTCTTGGTTGGCCATGCAGCCGCGTAGCTTAGAGGGAACACTGCACAGTGCATTTTCCCTCCTTAGCTCTTGTCCCCTAACACCCCTACACTACTTCCACTACATTGATGACATCTTCATCATCTGGACCCATGGAAAAGAAGCCCTTGAGGAATTCCACAATGATTTCAACAATTTCCATCCCACCATCAACTTCAGCCTGGACCAATCCACACAAGCGGTCCATTATCTGGACACTACTGTGCTAATAAGCGATGGTCACATAAACACCACCCTATACCGGAAACCTGCTGACTGCTATACTTACTTACATGCCTCCCAGCTTCCATCCAGGACACACCACATGATCCATTGTCTACAGCCAAGCTCTAAGATACAACCACATTTGCTCCAATCCCTCAGACAGAGACAAACGCCTACAAGATCTCTATCAAGCATTTTAAAAACTAAAATACCCACCTGCTGAAGTGAAAAAACAGATTGACAGAGCCAGAAGTACCCAGAAGTCACCTTCAGGCCCAACAAAGAAAATAACAGAACGCTACTAGCCGTCACCTTCAGCGCCCAACTAAAACCTCTTCAACGCATCATCGAAGATCTACAACCTATCCTGAAAGACTATCCCTCACTTTCACAGATCTTGGGAGACAGACCAGTCCTCGCTTACAGACAACCCCCCAACCTGAAGCAAATACTCACCCGCAACCACACAACAACAACACTAATCCAGGAACCTATCCTTGTAACAAAGCCCGATGCCCACTCTGTCCACATATCTATTCAAGTGACGCCATTATAGGACCTAATCACATCAGCCACTCCATCAGGGGCTCGTTCACCTGCACTTCTACCAATGTGATATATGCCATCATGTGCCAGCAATGCCCCTCTGCCATGTACATTGGCCAAACCAGACAGTCTCTACGCAAAAGAATAAATGGACACAAATCTAACATAAGGAATCATAATGTTCAAAAACCAGTAGGAGAACACTTCAACCTGTGGTCACTCAGAAACAGACTGAAAGGTGGCAATTTTGCAACAGAAAAGCCTCAAAAACAGACTCCAACGAGAAACTGCTGAACTGGAATTAATTTGCAAACTAGATACCATTAACTTGTGTTTGAATAGAGACTGGGAGTGGCTGGGTCACTACACAAATTGAATCTATTTCCTAATGTTAAGTATCCTCACACCTTCTTGTCAACTGTCTGAAATGGGCCATCTTGATTATCACTACGAAGTTTTTTTTTTTCTCCTGCTGATAATAGCTCATCTTAATTAATTGGCCTCTTAGAGTTGGTATGGCAACTTCCGCCTTTTCATGTTCTGTGTGTGTGTGTGTGTGTATATATATATATGTACATATATGTACATATATATATGTATGTATATGTACAGATATGGAACATTTTATATAGATATATCTATATAAAATGTTCCGTTCTATGCATCTGATGAAGTGAACTGTAGCCCATGAAAGCTTATGCTCAAATACATTTGTTAGTCTCTAAGGTGCCATAAGTATTTCTGTTCTTTTTGGGGATACAGACTAACATGGCTGTTACTCTGAAACCTTAGGCTCAAGTGTTTAACTTCATGTTTATGCTTCAATTTCACTAGGCCAAAACAGGCACCAAAATATCTTGTGCATTTTTTTACTGACTTTTATAGCATGTCTGTCTCTGTAGCAGAACAGCTAATACTGTGGTGAGGGCTGAAGTGGTAAATGTTTTTTTTTTTTCATTTTAAATAAAAGCAAATGGAGTAATATATATATTCATTATTATTCAGTTAAGGCATACCAAAATTTGTATAAAACCTCCAGATCTTTGGACCTTTGGCTTAGCAGATATGGTAAGGTCTGATGCTAAAACAGTGTCACCATTAACACAATGAATTTCTATATGGAAGATATTCCAGATTGTTTGGAATAGAAATTATTGGGTGACACGTGACTGTCCTCCCTTGGTAAATGTATCCACGTAGGTGCTTTTGTGGTCCCTGTCACTATAGTATGCAAGCATCTCCCACATACTTAAAAATAGAAATAACAATATTTTGCTTCCTCTCCAGGCTCTAGGATAGGTAACTTCTTTAGTTTATACGGCTGTTTGTTTGTGTGTGTGAGAGAACGGGGTTGTGGGGGAAATCTTATTAAGATAGAGGTAAATCAAAGAATTGAGTTCTGCATTTAATTCTGAAAGTGGTAATGGCCTTGACCACTTTTATCTTTTGTAAGAGTGAATACTGTAGGCTAAATTCAGCTCCAGTGGTAGTTCATGCATTCACAAGCCTCGTCCTATTGGTCAGATTTTAGGCCTGGTCTACACTAAACTTAGATTGGCCCAGCTGCGTTGCTCATAGGGTGACCAGATGTCCCGACTTTATAGGGACAGTCCTGATTTTTGGGTCTTTTTCTTATATAGGCTCCTGTTACCCCCAACCCCCATCCTGATTTTTCACATTTGCTGTCTGGTCACCCTAATTGCTCAGGTGTATGAAAATTCCAACCTCCTGAGTGAGATAGTTAAGCCAACCTAACCCCCCAGTGTACACAGCGCTAGGCCAATGGAAGAATTCCTCTGTCGACCTAGCTACTGCCTCTCAGAGAAGTGGATTACCTACGCTGGTGGGAGAACCCTTCCTGTTGGTGTAGGTAGTGCCTACACTGAAGCATTCCAGCAGCACAGCTCCAATGCTGGATCTGCGCTGCTGTAGCATTTCAAGTGCAGATAAGCTCTTACTCTTCCAACAGAATATAGGACGTCATGGTTGCAAGAAGGAGTGATCTTCAAACTAGATAGCGGTCCCTTGGAGGACTTTGAATATCAGGATAAAGATTTTGAACTTGATTATTTGGGGCATCAAGAGCACTGAGGTGATACTTTCATAGTCATTTGCAAAGTAGATGGGCAGCTGTATTTTATAGGGTGTGGCTCTGTTCCTAGATATAGACCTGCCACAGTAATCAATGAATTCCTGGTCTCTATATCTGATCGGATCCTGTGCCGTCTTCTGGTCAGTTGCAGATGGATTTTTTTTTTTTTTTTTTTTTTTTTTCTGCTATGACTTTTTGAGCATCTTGTAGCAGAGAGGCATTGGAAGAAAATGATCCAAGGCTGCAGACTGACTTCACAATTGGAGGGAAGATGCCCTTGACAGTGGGGGAGGTAGTAGAGGAGGGAAGATCTTTAAAATGCTTCGCTCTTCCTACTAGCATCACCTCAGTCTTGCCTGGTTTAAGCTTTTAGTCATCTGTTCTTCATCCAGGTTCTCTAGATACATAAAATTGTTTGGGAAGGAGGGAGGAAGAAAAGAAAAAAAAAAAAAATCCTGTTGATGGATGTGGCATAAAAATCTAGATAGGAAGGAAGGAAGTCACCAGACAGAATACAAAGTAAATAAATCAGCAGTTTGCCACTTGATATGCTTCCATTCTGCCTCATTTTGCTTTGAACCAAATTATACCTTAATTCATCTGTGTACAGGTACCAGATTCAGTCTGAACTTGTCCATATATTGACCAGAGAACCGCAAAAGAGAGAAACTTTCCCTTTGTTTTCTGTGTGGCTTTTGTTTCCTCATAAAGTGCATACTTTTTATTTTTTTAGCTGTATCTATTCCCACTGCTTAGTGGATCTCAAGTAGCCCCCTTGTTTCCTCAGTGATGTTTGGTAAGAGGATGTCACAATTCCGTTAGCATGCCTAATGACTACGTTTACATTTGTAACTTCATTATTTTAAAAAATGAATAAAATATATATTTGAATTAAAAAAAAACAACAAAAGAGGTAGCTGGTTGTGTTTAGTCTTGAGCTTTTGGGTCAGGGTAACATGGTAATAACTGGTTTGGAATTTATTCAAGATTGTTTATAAGTGGTCCCTTTTATTTTGTAATTTTGGTGAGTAAAATTATAAAGCAATCACAATCCTATTCTTAACAACTTACTGCCAATAGTAACATCAACAACAGGTGTTGAGGTTGCATTTGCCTTTCATTTTGCTCTACTGTAGTCTAATTTGGTGGCAAATTCATGCGTTTCCTAGAAAATCCTCTTGACCATTTTGGTAATGGGACCAGCATCTAAAACAATGGAAGGCATCTGGATCAGGCTGGCCAGGAGATGAAATTGGTTTCTTAGGTGTATTATGTGAAATAGATAGTTATACATACAGTATATATTTATATCTTTATATGTCTATATATCATAACAACAATAACAGTCTACCTAACAAACACGATCTCCCCATTATTTAAATATGGTGATCAGTTATTTTGTTACAGCACGGTAGATATGAGAATGCTATTGGGATACAGAATGGAAAATGACAGATGTAAAGGTTAGTTTCAAATGACATTGTCAGAAGTCCTGATATACTTTACTGTTGTATGTTGCATAACTTTGGAAATTAGAAAGACATTGCACACCCTGGAACACTTGCCTTCTGGTTACTGAGTTACCACTATACAATGTGCTCTCTGAATCTTTATGAGAAGGTATTTTGTAACGTAGAGTACATAACAGGTGTGGATAAATTAAATTTAGTCATGTCTATGCTACAAAAAAGTCTATGCTACAAAAAAGGAGAGCCATTTATGTTATCTCTCAAAAAAATGTGGAGGTGAGCAATCAAAGTTTGGTTTGGCAAGCATGGTCTGGTGGTCAGATATGGTCAAAATGTTTTTTGAAAGTCATTTTCAAATCAAGATAGTAATAGGAGTGAGTTGAAAGATTAGGTAACTTCTGATGTTTGGTTATGGTGGTGGTGGTTTTTTTATGTTGTCTGCCCTATCTATAGTACAGAGACAATGTAGATGAGGTTATGTCTTTTATTGGACCAACTTAAAAGATAGAAAATACTATCTCACCCACCTTGTCTCTCTAATATCCTGGCACCAACACGGCTACAGCTACACTGCATACTATCTATAGTCCAGCTTTTTAACCTCAAGTTTACCAGTTAGATAACTGGTTGTCTCTAAATGTAGTTTGTCTTAACACATAGCATGGTTAAAGCTTAGTTAATAACTATGGCCGCTAACAGTGTTAAGTCCTTGTTGTAGGACATGGATATACAGGACATTTTAAAGAGAAGCCCAGTATACCTTTAGGCACTGTACAGAGACATAGCGAGAGAGAGATCCTGCTCTGAAGAGTTTATAATATAAATAAAATAGACAAAACAGACAAATAGTGGAGGGAAACAGGTAGAGAGGTGAAGTAACTTGGCTAAGGTCACAGAACAGGTCAGTGACAGAGGAGATCTGGTTTCTATTCTTGGCTGACTCCTAATCCAGCTCTGTCTACTAAATCCTGTGGTGCTCAGATGATGTCAGCATAGTTTTAATTTGCTGTTCAAAGCAAGGCATTCCGTCATTTTGGATGGTTGCAGTACTAATGTGTACAGAAAGTGCTGGCATTGGAGGTATCCGTCCCTGTACTGTCCCACAATACCTCTGCCACTACTCGGGTGAAATTCTGCACTCTGGGTATATGATGTTTCATTGAGATTTCAGTTTTCCATAGCCCCTTTTGTTTCACTTGTCAAATGTAAGCACTTATGTCTTTCAAGAAGAAAATAGGACAGGGGAGAAGATGGGGAGCTGTGCAGGGACCGCCACAACACAGTTCTTCTGCAGTGGTTTAGGATGTGTTATATGTGAACATGGTGCTTGGTATACACCTGAAACAGAACAGCTATTGTGGATGCAATGTCCTGTTACAACTTCTATAAGTTGTGCTTGGTTTCTGCACGCAGTGTTCGAGATGTGGGCGTACCATGGATTTATATAGAGGCAATATGATATTTTCTGTTTTATTATCTGTCCCTTTCCTAATGATTCCCAACATTCTGTTCACTTTTTTGACTGCTGCTGCACATTAAGTGGATGTTTTCAGAGAAATACACAGGGACTCCAAGTTCTCTTTCTTGAGTAGTAACAGCTAATTTAGATCCCATCATTTTATATGAATATATTTTCCAATGTGCATTACTTTGCATGTATCAACATTGAATTTCATCTGCCATTTTGTTGCCCAGTCACCCAGTTTTGTAAGATCCCTTTGTAACACTTTGGACTTAACTATCTTGAGTAGGGAAATTGGACTAGAAGAAAGGAATGGTGCACCAGATACTAAAAATTATATACTAAAAAATTTGTGTCCTATAAATGGCTTGTCTACATGGGGAAACTGACTAGAATAACATTTGCAGAATAGCTTTCTTTGTGGACACTTATTCCGGAATAACAGAAGCTTATTGCAGAAAAGCTTATTTAGCAATAGCTATTCTGGTCAATTTTCCTGTGTAGATAAGCCCTAAGTAGTCGCATTTTATTCTGGATTAGCAGATGTGTTCTCTTTTTTGTCCTTTTTCACTCTTAAAGATGGAAAATCACATCATGTTAGATTCCTCTATCAGTTCTATTACCGTTCATCTGGCACAGGAACTGTGAGGCAGAAAAGTTTCAGTACTTTACAGAACTCTTGAATGTGTCTGAGAGTAAAAACCAGGAAAGTGAACAGTTGAATATGACAAAAGATTAGTGTTCGCCCTCCCACAAATATATTTTGTCAAGAAAGCAAATAAATAGTCTGTGTGAGATAAATCTGAAAAGTTGATAAAAAATACAGATTAATTACAGGTAGCTGATTTTGGATTAAGTAAATGTAACTCTTCTCTTCCATACTGAAAATGGAATGGTCCACCTAACACAAGGGTTCTCAAACTTTTTTTTGCTGGGTTCCCCTTTACAAATGTTTCAGGCTGTGATGACACTTCCCCCTTAAAAAAGTGATAGCAAATTAATGTACATACTCATAGGAGCATTGCCACCTTACTTCTGCGCTGCTGTTAGTGGTGGTGGTGCCTTCAGAGCTGGGTGACCAGAGAGCAGCAGCTGCTGTACCCCCTTCCCTCCAGCTCTTCTTCCCTTGGCAATATTTTTTGATCTTGTGACCCCACTACAACAGCCTTGTGACACCCCCGCCCTTTTGGATCAGGACCCCCAGTTTGAGAAACGCTGAACCAAGCCTGCTTTGGGATACGTATGTGGCCTACATGGCATAATCAAATTCTGGAGTGTCTCAGTTTTTATTTATTTATTTAAAATTTATCGCTCTCATAGTTGCAAAGATAAACTTCCAAGTGTGAAACAATGCAGTGCTGCCTTCCTGAGTCTGTAGATAATCTGAAACAATAACCCTGGCAGTTCTGAATTCCCTTATCCCCCAGTGAGATTAATGGGGGTGCTGGCTCTAAAGCCTAATGGTGACACATTACTGTGTCATTTCTTATCATTTTAATGATGGAAGGGAATGGAATTGACTCTCATAGGGTACATCTACACAGCAAATGAAGGTTTGACTGTAGTGCGGGTAGGCATACCTGCTGTAGTTTTAATCTAGCCTGTGCTAGGTAGTGAGAATTGAAGATGCTTTGGCTCAGGCTAGCTACCAGAGTCTGTACCCAGGTTCCTTGGCGGGCTTGTATTGGGGCACTTAGTCCCCACTGAAGCCCAGGCAACGACAACTTCACTACCAATGTTATCTAAGCTAACCAGATTAAAGCTAGCATGGGTGTGCCTTTCTGCATTACAATCACATCTTCATTTGCTGTGAAGACCTACCCACAGATGGTAGGAATTGGAGGACACTGCAACAAAGGGAATGCAGAGCGGGGGGGAAAGGAATGTTTGTGCATGTGCGTAAACACACACAGAAAGGAGGATCGAGAAGGAATAGAAATTAAGGCTGAGCAGTGGTGATACTAATGCTAAGCCTATTCTGAGCATATTTTCATGTTAGTGATGCTGACTGTATCAGTAAGGTCTTTTTATCAAATAATAAATAACTATAAGTGGGAGTTGTATCATAAATTGAGAATATTATGTAACTCTGAATCTCTGACCTGGCTGATGGACTATAATGTAAAAATAGAATTTGGCCCTCATTGCGGAATGAGTTTGAAACTCTTGAGCTCAGTACTTTTCTTGTTTTTTTTTTTAAACTGACAGTTATGACAGGTCCTTCTTAGTATGCTAATTCTTGACATTTTAGTCTGTGAATTGACACAGTGACTCAAACTACCTTTTCTTTTTAGGTATTGTTAAGGATTTAGATTTTTGACATGATAGACCATAACTGCTTCTTGGAAACCATTATTCTCTCATATGTACTGGTTCTCACCATTCACCTTGATTAACTGTTGCTTGAAATCATTTAAATGTTGTTAATATTGACAGTTCCAAGAAACACTCAATTGATGTCAAGCATTTGGGCAAACGTCTCACTTTTTTTTGTAACTGTGTGATTTAAGTGTAATGTACAGGGGTGTAAATTAATTGGGTATTCTGGAGTTTGGAACAGTAAGGCCTGGTCTGCACTAGAAAATAGGTCACCATAACTATGTTCTTCAGAGGTATGAAAAATCCATGTCACTGAGTGGTGTAATTAAGCTGATCTAAGTCCCAGTTAGTGCTAGGTTGATGGAAGAATTCTTCTGTTGACCTAGCTACTGCCTCTCAGGGAGGTGAATTACTTAAGTTGACGGGAGAACCACTCCTGTAGGCATAGGTAGTGTCTACCCTGAAGCGCTACAGTGGTGCAGCTGCAGCATTTCAAGTGTAGACAAGCTCTGATTAAAATTTCTTTCCCTATCTTAATTGTTGAGGTTTGTCTCTTTCTTGTCATAACTTCGTGAGTACTCTAATTGGCATAGAATCTTTTGGGGTAGACAAAGCCTTGGTAACAAACCAGCAGAACCTTTCCCTCAGTTTCACACTGCCCTTAAAGGAGAGAGAGGGAGGAATCCCCCTCTGCCACCTCCCCACCTCAAAAAAAGAAAAAAAAAAAGAAAAAGAAAAAAACACTCTTCACTCTGTTTTTATACATCATCAAGAAGCAAAGATCACAAGCCAAAACATTTTTTCTTCTTTTGAAGGTCACCTTGTTTCCATCATGGTTCAAACATGCTTTCTCTAAAGGCATTAAGCTGTTTGTCTAATGAGTCTGTATTAGTATTTAAAGTGTTTTCATTAGCTGTTTGAGTGAACTTTTTCTGAAAGCCATTTCCAGTAGTGCTTTGATTTTCTAAATGTAGTCAAAGGTGGTGTGACAGCTCCTATCAACTGGAAGAATCTTGCTGCATCTTTTCACCTGAGCTAGGCTAAAACACTATTCCCTAGCATAGGTAGGGCTTGTCTACATTTGAAATGCTACAGCGGCACAGCTGCAGCGCTTCAGAGTAGATGCTCATTATAGCATTGGGAAGGATTCTTCCGTCGGTGTATTTAATCTACCCCCCTGAGAGGCAGTAGCTACATTGATGGAAGTATTCTTCCGTCAACGTAGCACTATCTACTGTGCGTGTTAGGTGGATTTGTCACACCTGTGAGTGACAGCTGGGTGGACTTAGATTTTGAGTGTAGACCTGGCCTTAAGAGTTATGTTGTCCCGTCCATGCTAGAGGTGAAACGCTCGTAAGTCCTTGGGTGCCATTTCTTAAGTATTTTTCTCAAAATGGAGGCCAGGATGAATGCTTGGCTCTTGTTCTTTAATTGATAAAAATGATTGCTGCTGCAGTTTTTGAAAGGCATTCAGACAACAGAATGATGTGTTTTTTTTCCCTAGCAGTACCTGTGGAGAGCCAGAGCCCCCAAAAGTTGGAGCTATTACTGTAGTGGTGGTGCACATCTCTTTCCCCCCGCTCCCACTGGGAAGCTGGTTCCATGCAGCACTTGAGGCTGGTGTTAACCAGATGGACTTTTATCTGGAGTGCAGGCTGGTAGGGCCAAGTTGTTCTTGAGATTGGAATACGTAGAGAGCAGGGATGATGGGTGAGTGGGGAGGCACTAGGAGTTGGGTGTCTGTGGAATAAGTGGACATAAAGTGGCCATGCGTGGTCCTCCTTTGTTGTCCCACCATAAAGGCCATAAAGCCTTTAATTTGTACCCACTACTTCTAGCAGACTCCTTACAACAGTGCCTGTTGTGCTGGTCTGATAAGCCTTCATTGGGCTAACACTAGTAGCCGGTGAAACCGTAAATGACTTGTTGGCTAACAAAGGTATCTTAAGAGCCGAGCTGGGAGCTAGAGCTGGTTGAACACTTTTCCTCAGAATGATTTTCTTATGAAAAATGCCCTTTTTGCAAAACCAAATTTTTCCATGAGAAAATTTTAGTTTTGCCAAAAAACTTTGATTTTTTTTTTTTTTTTTTTTTTGGTTTGGAAAAATTGAAATGATAGCTCTTGTCAATTTCATCTTCTACCAGTGAAATTGACAAAAAACTTTCCTAGATGGTTGCCTGGCGGAGAGCCAGGGCACTCTGCCTCCCTGCTGCCTTCCCCTCAGCTCCAGAGGAGCCGGAGAGGCAGCGAGACCCCATGTGTTGGGCTGCCTGAGGCCCGGGACTCCAGTCGTCCAGCGTTTGTGTCTTCAGGGCAACCCTACCCTTCCAGGACTTCCAGGCCTGCTGTCACAGGAAAATGAGCCTGGAAATCCTGGGATGGGCTTCCAGGGTCTGCAGCTCCTGGCTAGTTCCACAATATGGACTTCCTCAGACCAGGGACTCCAGAGCTTCCAGACTCTTCCACCAGCTGGCACCACCTGGTGCCTCAGAGCCCTTAGTAGCTGCTAAGTGAAATTTACATTCTTATTGATTTTCAATGCTGCTGTAGCAGGGAAACTGACAAGAATATCAATTTCACTAAGCAGCTGTGGGGGGGATCCTAGGGAGCAGATGTTTTGATGTTTTCAAAATTAAATTTTTTTCACGATTCCTTGTTCATGGCAAATTTAGAAAAATGTGGTTTTGTTCTGAATCATAGTGAAACCTTGTTTTAAAAAAACAGAAGATTTCCTGTGAACTGAAAATCCTGTGATTTGGCCAGCTCTACTGGAAACCGCTGTACTTAAGACAACTTCAGGTACAAATACTCCCTTCCAAAAGTGCCTCTTTGGCTATGTCTACACTACGGCTTATGTTGGCATAACACTGCTCTACAGCCAAAATGCTTGTGAAATAAATGTAGTCAAACTTTACTAATTCTGGGTCACTGAGAACGAAAATGATGCTTAATATTGTTGATTGGCTCTAGTTTTCAAGATATGCTATTGGGTCAGTATATACAACCCTTGACTTGGGAATGGCGGAGGATAAGTGAGTTATAAAGGGAAGGGATCTCAATTTAAACCAGAAAGGACTAAAATACATCTTTGACTGGATCTATGAATAAATCTATGACTGGGTTTGGACTGTACTTGCTTTTTAGGCAAAACAATGAATGATGCAATCTGAAGCTGGTATTGCGTCATACATGATATGAATTGCATCATGTTATTCCTAGAAGTCATGGATGATGCAATCATAACGAAGCTTACATCACTCTGCTGAACAAATTGCCCTATATCAGCTCTAGAAATCATACAGTGTCGTGCTCTCTTATTTGTCAGTGTTTGATTTTGCAAAGGGACACATTTCTGTTTAGTCAAAGTGAGCAGAGATGCCTCATACTTGTGTGAACAGTGCATATAACTTCTGCTATGTTTGTGGTGAAGTGACTTTTGCATCACAAAAGCGCAGTATAACCACTATGGTTAAGAAAGCCTATCACCTTTATTTTGGCTGCAAAATTGGAGACCAGGACAAGAGGTGGGCCCCACACACATGCTGCAACACTTGTGCAACAAATCTTCGCCAGTGGTTGAACAGGAAAAGGAAATCTATGCCTTTTGCAGTGCCAATGATTTGGAGAGAGCCAGCAGATCATACCAGCAATTGTTACTTCTGCATGGTGCCTCCAGTTGGGAAAGGTGTGTCAAAGAAGAAAAAGTGGACTGTGCATTATCCAAACATTCCATCAGCTATACGCCCAGTACCCCACTGAGAAGGACTGCCGGTTCCTGATGCTCCAGAATCATTCTCACTTGAGTCAGATGAGGAAGAGGAAGAGGCTGAAACTTCTGGTCCTGAACCATCAATGTCACAGGACCCACATTTTCTCCCATCCTCCTCCTCTGAACCACACCTCATAACACAAGGTGAACTGAATGACCTTGTCAGGGATTTGGAACTACCCAAGAGTAAGGCAGAGCTGTTGGGCTCCAGACTACAGCAGTGGAATCTCTTGGCAGGTGATGTTAGGGTTTCCATGTTCCGTGACCGTCAAAAGGATCTAGTCCCATTCTTCTTCATGGAAGGTGATCTTGTAGCCTGCAACAACATCGATGGTGTGATAGCAGCCCTCAACATCGTTCAGGATCCAGATGAGTGGAGACTGTTCATTGATTCATCGAAGACTAGTCTTAAAGCTGTTTTACTGCATAATGGCAATGTTTTGCCATCAATTCCAGTTGGTCATGCAGTCCATATGAAGGAAACCTATGACAACATGAAACAGCTTTTGAGGTGCATAAACTATGACCAACATCAGTGGCAGCTTTGTGGCGATTTGAAGGTTGTTGCTCTCTTGCTTGGTCTGCAGACTGTATACACAAAGTACTGCTGTTTTCTCTGCGAATGGGATAGTCGTGCAAGAGATTCCCACTACATCAAGAAAGATTGGCCACTCCGACAGTCATTGGAGCCTGGGAGGAAAAGTGTTCAGTATCCACCACTTGTTGAATCAAGGAAGATTTTGTTACCACCCTTACACATCAAGCTGGGTCTGATGAAGAACTTTGTCAAGGCCATTGACAAAACACAAGCAGCTTTCAAGTACCTCCGTGGAAAATTTTCAAGGTTAAGTGAAGCTAAGATAAAGGAAGGTGTCTTTGTTGATCCTCAGATTCGTGAACTTCTTCGAGATGATGCATTTGACCATGCACTGCGTGGCAAGGAAAAGACGGCATGGAAAGCCTACCAGTTAGTGGCAATAAATTTTCTCGGAAACAACAAGGCAGACAACTACAGGTTGTTGGTGGAAAACCTCCTCAAGGCATACAAAAGCCTTGGTTGCAACATGTCACTAAAGATACATTTTTTTGCACTCTCATCTAGATTTTTTTTCCACCGAACTGCAGAGCAGTGCTCGACGAGCACGGTGAGCGATTTCACCAGGACATTGCAACAATGGAGAAACGCTATCAGGGCAAATGGAGCCAGTCAATGCTTGCAGACTATTGCTGGACAGTGACAAGAGATGCTTCTTTTAATGAATACAAGAGACAAGCCAAGAAGCGCCAAGTAGACACTGAATAGGACTAAACTATGTACATAATAGTTTTTTGCCTTTTTGTTTCCATAATAAATTTTATTTATATAACCCTTTTGCTGATTTTTAAAGTGTTACATAAACAGGACAGGTGAAATATTATCATGTAAAGCAACCATGAACACATGAAAAGACCTAGGTTTACCATGTATGATTAAAACTCTACTATCTACACAATATACATAGACATAAAATGTAAAAACTTAAATATCTTAGAAACAGTAGCTAATCAGTTGTTTTAATTATTATATTTGAATTCAGCACATCAAAATACATAATAAATAGCACATTTTATCTCTGAAGCAGACAACTTCTCAAAAATTGTAGACCAGTGTAATTTATGTTGCTCAGGGTTGTGAATAAACCACCCCCCGGAGCGAGGTAAGTTACATCGACATAAGCGCCAATGTGGATAGCGCTGTGTCCCCAAGAAAGCGTCTCCTGCTGACATAGCTATTGCCTCTCACAGAAGTGGTTTTATTATGCCAACAGGAGAGCTCCCTCCCATCGTCATGGAGCATCTTCACCAGACACACTGCAGCGTGTGTGTAGATCATCCCTTTGCTTCCTCCAAACAGGACAAAGGAGTAGGGACTTATCCAAGCAACCGATGACTTAGTTTGTGGACAGCTGGAAATACCTATTGCAATTGGTGAAATCAACTAACCTCTTGGCAAAGTTCCCAGTATCTGTGGCAAATTAGGCAAATTAAAAACCAAAACAAAAAAAAAATATATTGTATATAGAAATGTCTTCTATACTGTAGAATAGAGGAGACCAGCATGTGTTTGGGGAAGTTTGGGAATTACAAAGACTGTGGTTGTTCAGCTGTACGGTTCCAAAACTAGAGAGCATGGAGACTTACATTTCAGAAAAGTTCAGGGTAACTGCACCTATATTCCCCGTCCATGATCAACAAAAGCTACCCACTCCTGGCTCCTCAGCTATCAACTCTCTTGGACAGAGATGCACATCTCCCTCCCCCCGATCTGGTTTTTTTCCAGATAGCACCGTTCCCAGTTTACACTGTGATATCCCCAGCAAGCCAGACTGCCTCAAGCAGCCAGCATCTGCTCTCTGATTTCTTTTCAAAGGCTGTGATAACTAATTGCCAGCAGTCTCAAGTTACCACACAACTCTTTAGAAGGAAGGACATTTATTCTTAAGGTGAAAGCATTACAGAGAAAACTTACTTACATGCATTCTAATAAGCTTACCAGGAGTCTGATAGGAGTCAGTCCTTCAGACCCCACTAAGCTGTTTTCTGTGATTACAAGTTCAAAACAGCCTCAGCTCAGAACTAGCACAACCATGAATAGTTGAATTGATGCAACCGGTAATGTGGACATAGTTAGTTATAATGGTATAAAGGGGCTTATTCTGGTATGTCTTATTTCCTGGGTGTCTAGGTCTAAACTAACATAATTAAATTGGAATAAAGACTATGTGTTGGGCAGGCCTTAGAAAACAAAATCTCACAGGCCTTATCTTCATTATGAAAAAAAGTTATGTATTTTTAACTTGAATTAACTAACGTGAGGAAAAGCATGACACAGACAAGGCAGTTTGTAGTTTTCATCTGAGTTAGCAGGCCACGTTGAAGGTTACCTCAGATTAACTCACGCACACTTTCTCTTCCTCTCCTACCTCCCAGTGAAGACCAGGATCTATTCCCAAAAGAAACCCTGTGGCCTTGTCTACACTGCCACTTTACAGTGCTGAAACTTTCTCGCTCAGGGGTGTGAAAAAACACCCCCCTGAGCGATGCAAGTTTCAGCGTTGTAAAGTGGCAGTGTAGACTGCACCAGTGCCAGAAGCCTCCCTTCATGGGAGTGGTGTGTTTTTACAGCACTGGGAGAGCTCGTTGGTAGTGAAGACATACACTAGGGCCTTCGCTACACTGGTGGTGTACAGCACTGCAACTTGCTGCACTCGGGAGTGAAAAAACACCCCACTGAGCGCGGCGAGTACAGCGCTGTAAAGCACCCGTGTAATCAGAGCCTGCAGCGCTGCACGCTTGCTCGCAGCGCTGCAAGCTATTCCCCTCAGAGAGGTGGAGTACATACAGCACGACTATGCTCGCGCTTCACAGTCCCGACTACGCTCGCACTTCACAGTCCGGAGTGTAGCCAAGGTCAGTATCTCCATCACCTCTGCCTTCCCCAAGTGCCTGTTTAGTTGTGTAAACAACGGGTTGCTAAGTTTTCTCTTTGTGCTGCAATCATTTGATTACACAACTGATCTTTTCCTGAGCCTCTCATGAGTAGTTCAGTATCACTCCACCCAGTCTGACTTCATGTTTGCAGAGTGTCTATCTTCTCTTACCCTCCAACTGCAGCATTATCACCACCTTATCCTCCCTGCGTCCCAGCTGCTACTGCACTAGATCTCCCCTACTTAGGCCTTGGCTACACTTGCAGATGTACAGCGCTGTGAGTTAAATCTGACTTCGTGCAGCTGAGTAGGGAAAGTGCTGCAGTCTGTCCACACTGACAGCTGCCCAGCGCACTGTCGTGGCCACATTTGCAGCAATTGCAGTGCTATTGGGAGCGGTGCATTATGGGCAGCTATCCCACAGAGCACCTTTTCCCATTCTGGTGCCATGGGTTGTGGGAAGGGGGCGTGGGTGCGGGGGATTCTGGGTCCTGTCCCAATGCCCCGTGATGCATCGCTTCGCATCCCAGAAATCCCTTTGTTTCCGTCCACCTTTGGCGCCATCTTTCAGCGGTTTCTGTGCAGCGCGATCTGTCTGCGGGAAATGGAGCCTGAACTGCTGAGGCGAATGCTGACGAGTCTCGCCAGCACGTCACGTTTGGCTGTCGAACTATTTCTTAAGCTCCAAAGTGACAGTGAGAGTGAGGGTGAGGAGTCCGACGATGTTATCGAGCCGCGTAACGCATATGACACGAAATTGCTTGTGGCATTCATGGACATGCTCAGCACCGTGGAACGCCGCTTTTGGGCTCGGGAAACAAGCACCGAATGGTGGGATCACATCGTCATGGAAGCCTGGGATGACGAGCAATGGCTGCAGAACTTTCGGATTAGAAAAGCCACTTTCATGGGACTGCGTGAGGAGCTCGCCCCCACCCTGCGGCGCAAGGACACGAGATTGAGAGCTGCCGTGCCAGTGGAGAAGTGGCTATTGCAATCTGGAAGCTGGCAACTCCAGACAGCTACCGGTCAGTCGCAAACCAGTTTGGAGTGGGAAAGTCGACCGTTGGAATCATGTTGATGCAAGTTTGCAAGGCCATTAATCGCATCCTGCTCAGGAGAACCGTGACTCTGGGTAACGTGCAGGAAATAGTGGATGGCTTTGCATAAATGGGGTTCCCTAACTGTGGAGGGACGATAGATGGGTTGCACATTCCTATTCTGGCACCACCGCACCTAGGAACCCGATATGTTAATCGGAAGGGGTATTTCTCTATGGTTCTCCAGGCACTTGTGGATCACCGTGGGCGTTTCACTGACATTAACACAAGCTGGCCCGGAAAAGTGCATGACACACGCATCTTTCGGAACACTTGGCTGTTCAGGAAGATGCAGGCCGGGACTTTTTTTCCCAGAGCAGAAGATCATGGTAGGGGAAGTTGAAATGCCCATTGTGATCCTTGGAGATCTCGCTTACCCGTTAATGCCGGGGCTCATGAAACCCTACACAGGGAGCCTTGACAGCAGCAAGGAAAGGTTCAACTACAGGCTGAGCCGGTGCTGAATGACTGTGGAGTGTGCCTTTGGCCGTTTAAAGGGCTGCTGGGGATCTCTGTATGGGAAGCTGGACTTGGCCGAAAACAACATCCCCGAGTTATATCCGTGTGCTGTGCCCTCCATAATATTCGTGAAGGGAAGGGTGAAAGCGTCACTCAGGCATGGACCTCCGAGGTTCAACACCTGGAGGCTGAATTTGCGCAGCCAGAGAGCAGGGCTATTACAGAGGCCCAGCGCGGGGTTGCAAGGATTAGGGATGCCTTGAGGGAGCAATTTGAGGCTGAAAACCAGCAGTGATATCTGGTGCCCTGCACGGGAGTGAAGTGCAGTAGTTCCAATCTTTAGGAATCAGTGTCTGCTTAGCAGACAAGCAGACTTGCAGTGCCTGTTTATTTCCTGGGCTAAGGAGTATTTTACTTTATACAATAATAAAGAATGTTTTCAAAGCCAAAAAATCCATTTATTGAAAAGAAAAACAATTTATTTATTGAAAAGAAACAAGGGGGTGGAGTGGGGAACAGTACAATCACAGATTCACGTATGTCCTATCTGGTGTGGTGTGTAGTGAGTGCTGCACTTCAGGACAGCTATACTGCCTGGTGATGGGGGTTGAGTGCAGAGGGTAAGGGTCGTGGTTTTCAGGGCTGGGTGGTGAAGATACTGGTGTTGGAGGCAGCGGGTGGCGTGAAGAACATGGAAGTTGGAGAAAGTGGGTTGGAGGTGACAGTGGGGCACAACGGAAAAAGTTTTTGGGACAAGGGCTGTTGGGGGGGAGGGGTGGCGTTTGCGTTTGCAGTACTGCTCCTCTTTCTGCATGGCTACCAGCTCCTGGATAGCATCTGCTTGGCGCTCCAGGATGCTTATGAGCCGATCCGTGCTTTGCTGCCGGTGCGCGGTGCTTTGCCGCTGGTGCACTGGATTTTCCTGGCGGATCCTGCTTTCTCTCTCCCTCCAGTCCTGTGCTTTCTCATTCTCTTTAATAGATTGCCGCATCACTTCTTGCAGCACGTCTTCTTTGCTTTTTCGTGGTCTCTTCCTGAGTCTTTGCAGTCTCTGAGCAGGCGATAAGAGGGATGGCTGAGGTCTCAAGGTTAATGCAGCTGTATAGGCAAAATGCAACATTTAACAGAGGCAGCATTGTTTATACCAGACAGAGTAATGATTCCCCCCACACTTAAGGAGTAGAAAACACACAGGCTCTACACAATAGCATAATTTTCCCGTCCGAAACAGAGCACACATCCCACGGGAGCCTCAAAATGGTGAGTGAGGGGGACTGATTGTTTCAGGGCTGCACTGTCCTCTGGGTTTCTGTGCCTTGGGGAGAGCCAACAGCTTCAGGGGGCACCTACACTGAACACTGTCCCAACATTTTCCACAGGAGTTCGTCCTGGACAATATCTCGCTGCTGAGGGTGACCTGGGAAGCAAGGGAGGGTCTTCTACTGCAATACAGCTTCCGCCCTGGCCCATATGCAGCTTGCCTGTGTGTAGCAATGGTCCCCTCACCCCTCGCGGCACAGTGGTGCGGACACGTTAGCCTGGCTGGGACGACCACGGTGGCTCTCCCGATAAACCTGCGCAAGCGCATTGCACACGTTCTGGATGATACATTTGAGGAGATTACCGAGGCCAATTGCCACGATGTGATAAACCACATCAATGTACTATTCCGCATCTAGGCATGCATGCCTAACCCTCCTCTCCCAAAGAGCCTGCACTGAAAAAATTCCTTCCCGGAAAAAAAAACCGCTTACCGGGAACCTGCTCTTCTGTTTGTCCTCCACCAAGTATCGGCTGCTGCGTCTGGCTACCTTCCTCCTGGCTCGAGAAGAGCTCCTGGCTGCATGGCTCCAGGGATTCCGGGGTGTCTCCATCCGGCCCACCACCATCAGTCCCGTTTTCCTCCTCCCCCCGCCCCCACCGGCTCTGACGTGTCCATGGTGGTGCTCGGAGTGGAGGTGGGGTTAACCCCAAATATCGCGTCCAGCATTTTGTAGAATCGGCAGGTCGTGGGGGGAGCGGCTGTTTGCGTCGCGGGCTTTGCAGTAGGCACTCCGCAGCTCCTTCACTTTAATCCTGCACTGCAGGGCGTCCCGGTCATGGCCCCTTTCCATCATGTCCTTTGATACCTTCCCGAAGGTATCGTAATTCCTACGGCTGGAGCGCAGCTGGGACTGTACAGCTTCCTCCCCCCAAACACTGATGAGGTCCAGCAACTCGCCATTGCTCCATGCTGGGGCTCGCTTGGCACGTGGAGGCATGGTCACCTGGAAAGATTCTCTGATAGCACTCCACGCCATGTTGGGCTGAGCAAACAGGAAGGGGATTTTTAAAATTCCTGGGGAATGTAAAGGGTCGGTCACATGGTTGGTTATCTGAGGCCAGGGCAGTAGAGTTTGAACTGATGACCAGAGTGGCTAGAACAGGCATTGTGGGATACTGCCGAATAATTCTGGAGGCCATTCACAGCGCATTGGGCGGCCACATTGGCGCCGCAGCGCTGCAGTGGCAGCGCAATACTCACTATTCCTCTCCGAGAGGTGGAGTACATGCAGCGCTGCAACCACGGAGATACAGCGCTGCAAATGCCTTGCCAGTGTGGACGGGGCGTGAGTTACAGTGCTGGGGGAGCCTTTACAGCGCTGTAATTCGCAAGTGAAGCCAAGGTCTAAGCTGGTTCCCTGCTGCCTCCCTACCCAAATCTTATTCTCTTCCTTTCTCCCTGATTTCCCTTAAGAAACCCATACATTTGACTCCCAGCTACTGTAGAATTTGGTTACTTTGCTTTTCTTTCAGGATATTTGCTGCTCATCCATCCATTAACTTTCATGTATATTTCCTAGTCATCTCCTTCTATAGCAATTATAGAATGGCAGTTTATTGCCCAGGTAGGAAATGGGTACATGGCTTTACGTATAAAGAAACACTGTTAATATAATTAGGTCCTAAAATATCACTCCCTTAAGATAACATAATATATAATAGTGTGATATTTAAGGAAGGCACATTTTGAAAACTAAAATGTGTTAGGATTCAATTCAGAAAATCATGGATGCATGCATTTGCAATATTGAAAAGAAATTATGTCTGAAATGTTAACTTTCAGAACTCTTAGGGTATGTCTGCACTGCAATTAAACACCTGCCGCTGATCGGTGCCAGCTGACTTGAGCTTGTGGGGCTCAGGCTAAGGGGCTGTTTAACTGCGGTGTAGACCAGGGATCAGCAACCTCTGGCATGCGGCTCGCCAAAGTAAACACCCTGGTGGGCCGAGCCAGTTTGTTTACCTGCCGCGTCTGCAGGTTAGGCCGATTGTGGCTCCCACTGGCCGCGGTTCACTGCTCTAGGCCAATGTGGACGGGGCGCATCCCTCGACCCGCGCCGCTTCCCAGCACCCCGGTTGGCCTGGAACGGTGCTTACCCTGGCGAGCCACGTGCCAGAGGTTGCCGACCCCTGGTGTAGACATTCAGGCTTGGGTTGCTCCCACCTTGCAAGGTCCTAGAGTGCAGGATCCATCCCGAGTTCGAATGTCTACATTGCAATTAAACAGCCCCTTAGCCTGAGCCCATGAGCCCAAGTCAGCTGTCACTGGCCAGCTGCAGGTTTGTAATTGCACTGTAGACATACCCATAGTATGATTTTATAAAAGGTGAGTAGAGGAGTGTGTTTATTTTTCTGATTTTGCTTTTAAAAAATAAGTCCTAGACTGATATACCAAGTTTTTAGCCTTGAAAATGTTATATAGCAGAACTTAAATAGCCAGACTAGAAAGTAGTTATACAGTGCTGTGGTGTCAGACCTACAGTGGTAATACCTTTGACCTGGGGTTCCCGCAGTTTTTAGGTATAAGAGTAGTCTCATTTGAGCTCAGTGGGACTCACATAAGTAAAGATGACAGGATTGGGTCCTTGGTCTGTTATACTGAACCTTCAATTAATTTAGAGGAGTTATACGCATTCAGAGACTTAGCTTAAGCCCCCATCTTTCACATTGCTCCATGCACAGCCCCAGTAACTTTACTGAGACTGCATGTGAATGCAAGTATGTGCCTGCATAAAGCTGCTTTTCAGACTGAAGTGTGTGTATGTGCAGGTAATATTTCAATGTATATTTTCAGTATAGAAGTAGATGCATTGGGAAATATTTTCTACATTTGATATTGGACTATAATGTTACAGCAAATATTTGAAGTTCATTTTTGTACTCAGCTTTCATTTGTGTGCATTTATGTTTTGTGCTTAGTAGACATTTTTAATTGCATTAATATTAATCTTTAATTGCTCCTTAGTCCAGATGTACACTGTCTGCAAAAACTACACCTGTCAATAGTTATAGATTTTTTTATTTTACTGAAATATTTAATCTAGATGTTTTTAAAAAGTTGAGTTGACTGAAGAGTCAGAGGATTAGTCAGCAGTCATTTGATGTATGCAAATGGAAATATTGTGTAACTACTGCAGCTTTAAACATTTTGTGACATTTCAGACTTGGGAAGTTGAAGCTGAAGCAAACAGGTTTTGAGATTAAACACTGGCCTATATAAAGAGGGCTTCATAGAAGGAAAACGACTGTAAAGGAAACTGAGGGTATTTTTAAAATGTAGTTCAATATATATTTATCTGAGACAGAGATTCTTGCCTAGACTTGCTTGTCCTCAGACCAACAAAGGGAATCATTTTAGTGTTAAAGTATTGTGATTATAAGGAATATTTCTGATGTCTCTGATAGTTGGTGTGGATGACTACAGCTCAGAGTCTGATGTGATTATTATACCTTCAGCCCTGGACTTTGTCTCACAAGATGAAATGTTGACGCCTTTGGGAAGACTGGACAAGTACGCTGCAAGTGAGAACATATTTAACAGGTATGCTTTTTAAATATTCTGTTTCTGTTTAAAGAACAAGGTGCATATTGTATACTAATCGGATTTAGATATCTGATTAGAGTTCATTTGTGCGACATGTAAATGTTCTAAAAATTTCTTTTAAAAATACATTGTCAGGTTAAAATTCATATGTTAATCCCCCCTCCACATACAAATCCCTTCACCCTCCCCCCCCCCCCAACAACAAAAACAAAACATTTCTTACCTGTTAAGTAACTTTAATTCTCAGAGATCCTCAAAGTTTTTCATAAAGTGGACCATATCCTAATAGTATCCTGTGGATACTTCCCCTCCTATTAACAATCACATGGCAGTAGTTGCCACAGGGCTGTCATAATTTATGTGGAAAAGTTATACTAGGAAAATATTATTTATTTAATGAAATGTAGCAGCTGCAAACAAGGAGCGCCAGCGTCTTGTGACCTGCCAGCTCTCAGCAGACTATCAAGTATCCTGTAGGCCACTGGTAGTCCACAGACCACAGTTTGGGAACTGCTTCTTTAGGGTATTAAAACTGGAAACATTTTAAAAATCTAATTTACTTTTTCACCTTTTGTGTGCTTGGTTTATTTTCCTCACTGTGTGTTTTTTAATAATGCAAGTGGACTAGTTATTTCATGTTCTGGTTTTTGTGCAATAGTATTATGTATGCAATAGTGTTTGGGTTTCACATGCTGCAAGGGAATGTTCGAATCCAAACCAAAACCTCTTTTTGTTGGAATTTTAAAAGATCATGAACATTTTGATATTAAGATAAGTTACTGTAAAAGTTTTTTTGGTGTTTTATTTTAATAAAGCTTATATTTTAGACCTAAACTACCTTTAATAATGTGTTTATGTGCAGTTCTTAATTTTTAAGCTTGCTTTCCATATACTTTTCAGTAACATTGCAGATTAGCCTGTTAATTTTGGTATTTAGGGCCCCTGTCCTTTAAAGATTTACATGTGTTTAATATTAAGCATGTGAATAGTCCCTAAAAGTGACATGCCCCCAATTTACCAGACTGGTCCTTCATTTTTCAGACTGAACTAATGTTTTTAAATGTTCTAATTTATTAAGGTTTAGCTTGTTATAGCCGTGAAAAATTTTCTTCCTCTTCAAGTATCTTGCATTTAATAGTTCGTGGTGCTAATTTAGGTTTACTTCTGTGGAGAAATTCCTGACACCCAACGTTTCCTCACAGTTTTGCAATTGAGGGTTGAATCAGCAGATCACCAAAGTAGTAGTTTTTTAAATAAACTTTCTAAGGCCTATGGTATTTTATTGTGATATGTAATAAAAACCAGTTAGTGAGGAAAACAAAACTTTTTTGTAAATGTCAAGCCTATGAGGTTCAAACTTAATAGGAATAATTCTTAACTTTCCCTCCACATGCATTCTCAAGAGGTTTTCAACTCCACTTAATAAAATCTTTTCTTTCTTTTTTTTTCCCTTCAAACTACCTTCTTCCCTACACATGCATGATCGGTTTATTTCTCTTTTCCCCATGACCCCATTATGAGTTGATACGTACGTTTTCTTATAACTGTACTTAATGTTATGTGTATACATTTCAAATGAAAATTATTCCATTTCTGAGGAAAGACTGCTAAAGTATACTTTATCTTCAAAACATAGACTCAGAGTTTAGATTAGGAAGGTGTGTTGAAATGATGTCAACAGAAGTTGGAGTTATAGATTTACCATTGTTCTCAAGTCAGTGTTAGTAGTCTTAATCTACTTTATAATCTCTTCTGATATTTGCCAAGTCCAAGGGGTGGGGGGTGTGAGTGGGTATTAATCTTTCCATTCATAGTGGTACACTGAAGTTCAGTGTAAAATTGGGAATTGATGCAGAAACTCTTTTAGGTTTGTTTCTTTGTTTGACAAATATTCTAATTACTCGTAGAAAAATGGCTGGTTTCAAGTCCTATTTTTTTGTAAACTTGAAAAATCTTCCAAATCCTGATTTAGAATGCCTGCAGAAAGCAAATGGCAACTTTCTTCTAACCTTCCTTTATTTTTTTTCTAAATGTGTGCTTGTAGGGTGAAATTCATTTCTTATGAAAAACTCTGATAAAAGAGTCTTGCACCACTTAGACCCTGTGATAGAAATTGGGGGAAGAAAGGGATAAAATGGCTGTGTATAGAGAGAGTCTCTGCATCACCTGTGCTCTGTGGAGAAGTCTCGATGCTGGTTCCAAATCAGCAAGCGATTAAGAGGAGTTTGGTGTGCTGAGTAAAGTTATCTATGGTTCTTTGAGTATATAACGGTGGATCCAACTGTAGATGCGTACTTGCCTTGTGTGCACAAGATAGAAGTCTTGTGAATAGCTGTGTTCATTGGGGCAGCTGTGGCAGTCAGTATAAGAAGGATCTCGGCTTCAGGCATCAAGAAGTCCAAAGGAGGTGCAAGCCACTGTAGAGAACCTATCCTATGAAGGGACGGAGTTGCTCAGCGATCACACAATGATCTGCATTCTTTGAAGGATTTGAAGGCTACCGTGCGTTCCTTTGGAATCTATGCACTGTCTCTTTATTAAAAATCATACTGTTACATACCTCAGATGAGACACAAGAGCCTGTCCTATCGCATCAGAGAGCACAGTTATCCACTCAGGAAAAAGCCCAGATACATCAGGAGATGCCAGTCTACTTCTCAGTGACACATACTGCACCAGTGGCACATCAGCATATTTGACAGGACTGTTGGGAGCCACATCAGAGCAACTTTAGTGAACATAAACTTCGGAAGCCATCTTGCTCCTTGCATCAGCTGTGGTCTGCCACCAGAAAGAAGGGTGTCAGGATAGTTGTTGGTGATGGTTTCTATCAAATTTCATTCCTTAGCCCGCCTCCACCCCATTTCCCTCTCCCTCTTCAGGGACTTCTCTCACAAGAACCTACTGCAGGCAGAAGTGGTTTAATCGCTTTGTCTAGGAGCCAAAGGAGGTGCTACCCAAATACAGGGGAAGAGGCTTCTTTTTCTGTATTTCCTCTTTCTTCTGAAGAAAATGGCTCTTTGTCCTATGGTAGATCTATGGAGATGCCACAAATACATACATTACCTCAGGTTCAGGATGGTAAAACTAGCCTCCCTCATTCCATCTCTTCAAGCTCAAAACTGATTAGCGGCTCAACTTACAGGACATATACTTCCATATAGCCATCTTTAGGAAGTACCTATGATGTACAGTGGGTCCCAAACATTACCAGTACAAGGCACTGCCATTTGAACTTTCCATGGGATCGAAAATCTTGACAAATTGCTTAGTGGTGTTAGCAGCAGTACACTCAGAGGGGACATTCAAGTTTACCTGTACCTAGAGGATTGGCTGATCAGAGGCAGGAGTCTAAATCTTGTCTCATTCCATCACAAATGATAGAGTTCATACAAGTTACAATCAACTCTCCATTGGTGAAAGTCTATCTCCAGAGGACAGGTTCCACTCTTTCCGATCAATAATAAACAACCTAAGTCAAGTCCAGTTATAACAATGTAGACTTGCTGAGGTCTACATGGCCACTTGTTGGTGGGCACATAAATGACACCACTTTCCAAACTTCACCTTTGATCTCTACAACTTTGGCTGAGGGGAGAGTAGTCCTTGTCCAAACACCACATAAGCAAGAGGGTCACAGTTCCACTCCAAGTTTTGAGAGAGTGTAGTTGGTGGTTAAACCCCAAGAACAGACCAAAAAATGTTAAATACTCTGCCCCCTCTGACAATGATACTCATTATAGACACATCAGGAACAGGATAGGGGGCCCATCTAAACCATTTGTAGATCTAGGGAACCTGGTCCCAAGATGACTTGAAACATAAACATTCCGGAGCTCATGCCCATAGACTGGCTTGTATGGCATTTTCTACCCTCCTATGGAACTCCATGGTACAGATCTTAATGGTCAATACACTATATAAATAGGCAGGGAGGAGCTGGATCATTATCCCTTTGATAGGAAGCCATCAAGCTGTGACGTGCTGCCCAAATGGGATAACTCCATTGGCTCGTTCTCTTCCAGAAATCAACAACCTAACAGACTTCTTGAGCAGACCTGCAGTAGCCAACAATGGGTGGTTGCTGTGGAAATCCATCACAGAGCTGATATTTGGTCAATTTGGGATTTCTACAGTTGATCTTTTTGCCACCAGGAACAGTGCCAAATTTTGCTCCAGTGGAATAAAATGCCCAGTTTTGTTGCCAGGCTGCTTCTTGCAACAATAGACTCAAGTCCTGATTGCATTTCCACCAATTTTTCCCCTGATCCCCAGGTTGATAGCCAAGGTCAGAAGGGGCAAAGCCACTTTGACCCTTGGAACTCTTTACTGGCTGAAGCAGTTTTGGCTTTTGGACCTATTGCTTGTGTCCATTTGCCACTCCATCCAACTTCCAGGCTGCCCAGACATAATGTCACAGAATCGTGGTCATATTCTGCACCCAGACTCACTGTCATTGCACCTGATGACTTGAATATTGGCTGATGGAGCACTATTAACAAAGACTGCTTCCAGCAATTCAGGAAATACTCATACAGAGCAGAAAGCCATATACGGGAAAGAGGTGCTCTTTGAAATGGAAGAAGTTCTTCATATGGGCAGCCCAATGCAATCTAGACCTGGTAGCAGCCCCAATACCTAAGATCCTCAACTACATGCCACACTTAAAGCATGCTGGCCTGCTTTCATGGTTCACCCTGCAAGAATATCAGCACATCACTCTGTGGTTCAGTCATGCTCCACTGTACCCCCAACTGTATCCAGGTTTCTCAAAAGTCTTCTGCAGGCTTACCCACTGGTTAGAGATCCAACTTTGATATGGGTCCTCCACCTCTTCCTCCTAAAGCACCTCCTTCTTAACAGCTTGCACACTGTTCATTGCGCCATCTTACCCTTAAGATGGTTTTTCTGGTTGCCATCATCTGGGCCAGGAGGATCAGTGAGCTCTAAATTCTCATGGCTGGACCTGCCTGTATGTTCTTTCACAGGGACAAAGTTGTGCTATATCTGCATCCCAGATTCATCCCTAAGTTAGTCTCAGAATTCCACCTAAACTATTCATTCAATCTGCATATTTTCTTCCCAAAATCTGACTTGACGCAGGATAAAAGAAGCTAAGTACTGTAAACATTTCCAGAGTCATACGCTATTACATTGACAGGGCCAAGCCTTTTAAGCCTGTCCCCTTGCCTCTTTCTGGTTACGGTCATTCTTTTGAAAGGCCAGGTGATCTCATCACAGAGAATCTGTGTGGATCATGCACTGTATTTCCATCTGTTTTATCAGATGTCTGGCCACCCTCTCCTCCAAATGTCAAGGCTCACTCCACCATGGCACAGGCATTGTCTCCGGCCTGCTTCAGGAATATGCTGAGATCTGCAAGGTAGCAACAATGGACAACTCATTGACCTTTGTTAAACATTATATCCTTGACTTAGCAACTAGGTTGGATGCCGAGTTTGGGAGAGCAGCGCTTCAATCGTTATTTGAGTAATATAGCTGAAATTCCTCGTTCCCACCATCCAGTGAGGCCACTGCTTTCCAATCACCAGTTACACATAATTAAAGAAGAAAGAACAGTTACTTACCTACAGTGACTGTGATTCCATCCCACTCCCAAGGTGTAATCAATGTGGCTCTTGTGACCCATCCTCAATACTCACTTTAGGGAGTTCTAAGCAACTATGGGTTTTGAATTGTGAGGGAATTGAGGGAGGGTCTTGGCTGTCCTGCTCTTTATGCCCTTGTGTGGGACCATAGGGGGGCATACGGTGCATAAATGGCATCAAAGGACCCAGCTATTTAGAAGATATTAATCTTTTGTGCATGATGTGCATGCCCATTCTATAGTAGGATCCACATTGAGTACAATATCTTGAAGAACCATGCACTCTAGGGTAAGTAATCATTCTTTCCCTATGATTCTCTGTCTAAGCTTCCAATGGTCAATGAAGCCTTGGGGAAAAGATGCAGAGTGGCAGAGGTAGGGCTGGGAGATGGCAGCTTGCCTGCTAGTTGAAGGAAGGGAGGTCATTTACATCCCTCACAGAGTTTCTTACACACAAGCTTAGTTTTCAGGGTAAACTTACCCTTTTATGAGCACTACATAGATACTTCTGGTCATTTGATGATTAAAAAATTTGGACAAAGCATGAATCCTGATCAAGCTGGAATGTTTTTGTTCCATTATAGTCAATGAGCATGCTTTTATTAGCTGTTTCTCTATTTAGAGATGTAAAACACTTTTTCCAGGTTGAAACTTGGCATGGGTGATCTCATTTCAAGAGCAGACTTGGAAAAAGTGAAGCGTTTCTACAGTTTGTTGTATTTTTTAAGAAGATATACAAGAAAAGAGTTTCTTAAAATATATTTTTTTTCATTTAGAACAGTTTTGCAGATGGTTAGTGTGTAATGTGGATGGATTACTTTTGATATTGTGGAAAAGTTTACTCATTTTAATTCTAGAAAGTTTTAAATGATTGTTAATGTTGAGGCTTGACATTCATGGAAATTGTCTGTATTTTCCTGGCTCCAGTTAAATGAATTGCAAAGTTCCTAAGGCCCTGTGTATGTGAGAAATACAGCCATTTATTAGTAACCAGTCTGTGACACTCTTATGTGATCCAGTTTTAATTATGTGGTTGATTTGTCCGCACAGCTGAATTTTTCCATGGCCCTCCCATTTGTCAACAAACTTTCTGTCCACACTTACATCACTGTGTTTGTACCAGTCCATTCTGAGAATATCTAGGCGGTTATCCCTTACTGTGTCAGGAATGGGATAGGTTGCTTGAAGGACAGGCACAAAGAGCCAGCAGCCTCTGGGGGCAATGCACTGTTGTCTGGGTTGCCTCACTACATAGAGAGCTAGAGGACCATCCAAACTGCGGATAGTTGTGTATATCCCATCTATGCTGCCAAAAAGTGCAAAACTGGTTTCAGAAAGAAAATCATATGCTAGTGTAGGCTGCTTACAAGGAGGAAAGCTGGTAGCGACTACGATTACTAACCAGTCATTAACTATGTTGTCTGAACACATCCTGTTTAGAGCCATCCATGTCACTAACAAATTACAATTTTGGTTAAAACTTGGATCTTGTCCTTTAAATTTCTAGACTAGTCTGTAGTGTCAATATCAAGATGTTTTGGGTTTATTATAAAAAATTTCATGAGTTAAAAGTAGTGCGTAAGGTGGTTCTGATTTACATGAATGCTGCATATCTGTTACTCAAGCATAAACAGAGCTGTACATGTGTTTATATTCATGGTGCATGTACATGACTTTGTGTAGGCTTTGCACAAAATGCAGCGTTGGTAGATTATCTTTAATTTGGCTATAGTTAGTCTTTACTGAGTGCTCATACTTTCATTAGTGGAGATAACCCGTAGTTGTATCAAAAACTGTTTAAAAGCAAGGGTCTTGCCTCACCTTGCTTCAGCCAAGTAGGGGAGTTCAAGTTGAGGATGAAAATCTGACTCTCTCAACCCCCACACCCCCTGGAGGATGGGGAATAATCCCAGGTTGCTGACGTCACCTCTGATTTCCCTTGCCCTTGTAAATTGGAGAGAGACTGTTAACATTAATTCAACTTTTTACATTTAATGTTAATAGTTCTTATATATAGCATAGCTCTAAAAATCCTTAGAGTATTTTTAAGATTATTTTAACTAAAGTTATTAATGTAAAATTATTTAGATCCATTTTTATGGTCTGGTTAGAAAACTCATCCACACCAAGAAATATTGAGTAATCAAAAAGTTACGTTACTGCTTCCAAAAATTGTATGATATTTATTCTCTCATGAACTAGGCAAATGGTGGCTCGAAGTTTGCTGGACACTTTGAAGGAAGTCAGCGATGATGAGAGAGATTGTATTGCTGTGCTGGAGAGAATCAGCAGATTAGCTGATGATTCAGGTATGTAGTATGAAAGATCATAATGGGCTAATGGAGGAAGATCAAAGCTTTTAACATTAGATCAGTGTGTTTTCCCTCCCCTTCCATATTTAAAATAGGCCTTAAGAATTCCATAATGTATTTTGTGATTGATTTTTTTTTTCTCGCAGAAGGAGACTTTCTTCCCCTCCCCTGCAGCTTTTCTCAATAGTGCTTTACCAAAACAACTAATAATACGTAACTCATCTATTGTGCTTTTCATTAGTAGATCTCAACAAAAGTTTATATTATGTAATCAGGTATCCCAAATTTACATGATACTTCGCAATTTGTAGATGAAGGTACATTCTCTGCCCTAAAGGCCACGTCTACACTACCCGCCAGATCGGCGGGTAGTAATTGATCTATCAGGGATCGATTTATCGCGTCTCGTCTAGACGCGATAAATCGATCCCCAAATCGACGCCCGTACTCCACCTCGGCAGGAGGAGTAAGCGGAGTCGACGGGGGAGCTGCAGCGGTCAACTTGCCGCCATGAGGATGGCCAGGTAAGTCGAACTAAGATACTTCGACTTCACCTACGCCAGGGGTATCAAACTCAAATGACCAGGAGGGCCACATAAGGACTAGTGCATTGGCCCAAGGGCCGCATCACTGACACCCCCCCCTCACTGCCCCTGGCCCCGCCCCTGCCCCGTCTCTTCTCCACCTCCACCCCTGAACGCGCGGCTCCCTGCTCCTCCCCCCTCCCCTCCTTCCTGGAAAGTGCTAAGCGCCACCAACTGTATAATGCACCTCACTCAAAGGACAAAACACGCATTTAGTTAGATTTACTTCTGTTAAAGCCCCCCCACTGCACAGGGCTGCACCGTCACTCTGCCTCTTCCAGGGGTGGCAGGTTTGTAGAAATTTTGGTGGTGCCCACTGCACCCCCACCTGCCTAAGGCTCTGGGAGGGAGTTGGGTGGGGGAGGGGGTCTGGGGTGCAGGCTCTGGGATGAAGTTTGGGTGCTGGCTGCAGGCTCTGGGTTGGGGCAGGGAGGTGGGGGGTGCAGGCTCTGGGATGGAGTATGGGGACAGGAGGGGGTGCAGGGGTGAGTGCTGTGGGGCTGGGGATGAGGGGTTTGGGGCATTGGAGAGGCTCAGAACTAGGGCAGAAGGGAAGGGGAAGGGCAGCCTGCTCTTGCCAGAGTGGAGGTGGGCACTAGGACCCTGCAGCAGCAGGTGATGCCAGAAGCCAGCAGAGCGGAGTGGAGTCAGCATGAGCTGCAGGCTGCAAGTGGTGAGGGGGCAGCAAGTGAGGCCAGGGGACACTCGGGAGACTCGTGGGAGTGGCAGGCAGGGCCGGGGGAGAGACCTGGCCCCAAACATTGGGGAGCAGGGAGCTTAGCTGCCACATAAAATAACTGGGGGGGGGGGGCGGAGGAGTTTGGTGGGTCGGCCCGCGGGCTGCGTGTTTGAGACCCCTGACCTACACGAATAGCGTAGCTGAAGTTACGTATCTTTGATCGATTCCCAACCCCCCCCCCCCCAGTGTAGACCAGCCCAAAGAGTTGACAATTGAAGGGAGCCTAACTAATCCTGTAAGCCTTCCTTGCAAAACTCCCATAGGCTTCAATAGGAGTTTCACATGCAGAGGGCTTGCAGAGTTCAGGCCCTATGTTGGTCAAATCAATCACATGATGCCATAAAATGCTGAGGTAAAGGAGGACATGAGAATTGTTGATGAGGTGGAAGGAAGGATTTTTTTTTCTTGTAGTAGTGGGGGTTTTAGGAGCAATTTGAAGGTGGGAAGAGGGCTTTGCTGATGGAACATATTGAAACTTTTGGATGTTTGAGGTGTGAAGTCAAGAATAGAAGGAAGAAAATGAAATAGTGAGGCAAGAGGACTGGGAAGAGAGATGGGGATGGGGTTGAATAAGGAGAAATGAGAACAGGGAAGTAGGTGCAGTAAAATTATATATGTAGGGCTTTCTAAGTGAGGATGTGTAGATTAAATTTGATGTAGTAAGAAACAGGAAGTTATGGAGATACTCACTCACATCTGGAGAGGTGATGCTACTGTTGAAGTAACAAGAGAGGAGGATGATTTCAGTAGCAAGAGAGGCCTGACATCACAGGAGGCACAAACATTATTTATACTTCATAGCAGGAATGCTGTGGGAGTTTGAGAAACCTGTATAGATCTAACATAAGGAGAAAATTGCTTTTGGTCTTCGTCTCCCTTACTCCTTTTCTTTCTTCCAGAATCACAGAACATATTGTTTTTCAAGGCAAATAGTGCTACCAAGGACTACCATGTTAATTTATAATGCATGTTTTTTATGTTTATATGAGCAAATGTTATTGATAGATAAGTAGCCATGCTGAATAAAAATAAGATAGCAGTGTTGTTTTAAAATATATTTAAATATATACAAAATAGTGGTAAACCATTGTTTCAGGGGGAGGGATAGCTCAGTGGTTTGAGCATTGGCCTGCTAAACCCAGGGTTGTGAGTTCAGCCCTTGAGGGGGCCACTTAGGGATCTGGGGCAAAATCAGTACTTGGTCCTGCTAGTGAAGGCAGGGGGCTGGACTCGATGACCTTTCAAGGTCCCTTCCAGTTCTAGGAGATGGGATATCTCCATTTATTTATTTATTGTTTCTAGGGCACTTTCCGGCTTAGGTTTTGCTTTTTAAATCTATGCATCTATAGCAGCAGTTTGCCTATTTTTGTTTTTCCAACTGTGCTGAGCACTAGCATCTCCCAGGACCTCCTGTTAGTTTTGGGTTCTCAGCACATGTGAAAATAGAACGTGTGTGTCTGGGGAAAATAGCTTAATGTAGAGCTATGTACGCTTTGGTGCAGTAATATCGGCAGTCTTTATTGCTATAGTGATGACCAAAAGGAATGAGCAAGTCTGCAGCCTAAAGCTTTCATGCATAACTGTCAATTTGACATATCCGTTTGTAGAAGAAAGACTGAGTACTGAGACCTGAGCTCTAATCTGCTTTGTTTCCTTTAGCAAGAGTAGTGTATTTATGGTCTGGACTGGTATTTGGCTAGTCAGCAAAAGCGGCATTTTAAGCTTTTTGTGCACTGTAGAATTTGCTTCCAGTTTTGTCATACTGTGGGCCTGATTCTGCAGCTGCTCTGTGAATAATACTGCCATTAACTTCATTGTGAGTTTCATGCATGGTACAGATGTAATATCAGGCCGTAACCTATTTCTTTAAGACAGTCAATTTGAACATTCATTGTGCATCTTAAAACAAATGAAAAACTTGTTACAAATGGAGATAGATCTGTCTTGTTGAAGCTGGTTAAAGAGAGTTTGAATACTTGTATCTTTTCAATCTACACTGCAGCATTAAATAAAATTACTAATTTTGTATGGTAAGAAGTGCTATTTTTGTGACTTAGGTTATTTTTTAAACTTGCTTGTAAAACTTATAAACAATTGAAAATTTTAAATTATTTGTGCTTTGTACTTGCTTAGTTTGACTCAAATCTCTATATGGTGGTACTCTGGCTTCATTGTTAGAATTACACCAGAACCAAGCCCAAGTATCAAAAGCACGTGCTGCGAGATCAGACTAAACTAATGTAGACACCTTCATTTTTTGACAGCTGATTTCCATCACTGTCACACTTGAACCATGATGATTGGTTTTCTTCTGATTTTCACCATCTCTCAGCTGGCTCAAATGAGAAACTGAGGCAGTTCTTTTTATTGTGGGCATATTGTATAATTAAGTTTGAAGGCAGAAACAGGGACTTGCACTGAATGTTGCATAGTTGAATGAGAGTCCCCCTCCAGTGCTATTCATAAGGCTTCGTGTCCATCACGGATGATTTCTGTGACTTTTGGTGACCCCTGTGACTTCTGTAGCAGCCAGTGTGGCTAGCCTCAGGGCTCAACAGCAGTTTGGGTGGGGGACTCAGGGCTGGGGGTTGGAGCGTGGGGCAGCGCTTACCTTGGGAGGGCGGGGAGGGCTCCCCGGAAGTGGCTGGCATGTCCCTGTAGCTCCTAGGGAGAGGCGCCACCAGGGCCGCCCCCTGAGTTCCCATTGGCTGTGGTTCCTGGCCAATGGAAGCTGTGAAGCCGGAGCTCGTGGCGGAGGCAGTGCACGGAGCCCTCTGGCCTTCACTCCTCCTAGGAACTGCAGGGACATGCCATCCGCTTCCGAGGAGCTGCGCGGAGCCAGGTGGGGAGCCTGCCAGCCCCGCCAACCCTCCCACTCAGGACCAGTGGGGGTCCGGGGTCACGTGCTGCCACCTGTTCTCTCCCCTCTTACCCCCCCGCCCAGCACCAGCAGGGGTCCTGGGCCAACCCACCCATCCCCCTCCACGGCACCCCCGGACCGCCCTTCCCAGATCACCCACAGCCCAAGCTTTAGTTAGGGGTATATAGTACAAATCATGGACAGGTCACAGGCAGTAAACAAAAATTTACGGCCCGTGACCTGTCCATGA
>NC_048299.1:196545611-196601637 GCF_013100865.1 Trachemys scripta elegans
AACTGACACAGTTCATGTAAACTATATAAATATATATGCAAATTAGATTCTGCCCTCGGGCTCTTGACAAGTCACCATTGTGATTCTCAGTGCTGGAAATTTTATGCATCTTAATGTGAAGCTCAATACACAGGTGGCGGTTGTGCAGAGAAAGGTACTTTCAAGAGGTGTCGTCTTTCTCCCCACACTGTGTAGCCAGCCTTCTAATACATAACACATATAAACCAGTATTGTTTGATATGTGTTTCATCAGAAGATGGGATCTAATTAAGAACAGAAACTTTCATGCAAAGCAATAAATGTATCCTGTGCAAAAAACACATAGAGGTGTAAGGGTTTTCAAATGAGTTTCTTCAACACATTCGCCAGAGATAAAGAAAATCACCAGTTGTGGCAACATTAACATCGACAAGAACTTCAGTTCTCAGACATTATTACCACCCAAACCTCATGATAACCAAATACTCAGGCTTCATCTACCTACATGGGAGAAATAGTTATTGTGGAATAAGCTCATGTGGACACTATTCCAGAATAAAGTTATTGTTTTTCCGCAGTAACATCCACATGGGGAGTTATTCTAGAATAGCTATGCCAGTCAGTTTCCCCTTGTAGACAAACCCTAAGACTCCTCAGCTCCACAACTCCCTTTCAGTGCAACATATCAACAACCACAGTGCACACACATCCAGTGCCTCATAACCACAATGCAATCGGAACCTAAACCTCAGCTAGGTTAAGATATGTTTCCTGTTGGCATATGTGTAATGTTAAAGTCTGTGTGAACAAGTATCAGGTCACTGGGCTTGTGCATTGATTTACATGTTGATACCCAACTCCATTATAAAAGTTGTCAGGGAACACTGGTGCTTTTTGGCTGCTCAGTGGGGGGGCGGGATCAGTTGAGGCTTTTGGCACATGAGGAGATGTGAAAGTCACTTCTGGATTTTGAGATAAGTACTTTAGATTAATGTTTATGTTTAAAATGATCAATGGCGAAATAGTTAATTCAGATTTAAAAATGAGAATTACAGTGTTCTGTGCAATGTAGTGTGATTCCCAGGATATTGCAGTGTCAACATTCCCAACTCATTGAGATGATTGGGGCAATTCACACTTTGCAGAGTACAGTAGAACCTCAGAGTTACGAACACCTCTGGAATTGAGGTTGTTCATAACTCTGCAATGTTTGTATCGCTGAACAAAACGTTATGGCTGTTCTTTCAAAAGTTTACAGTTGAACATTGACTTAATACAATTTTGAAACTTTAGTATGCAGAAGAAAAATGCTGCTTTCCCTTTATTTTTTTTAGTATTTACATTTAACTCAGTATTGTACTGTATTTGCCTTTTTTTTTTTTTTGGTCTCTGCTACCTGATTACATACTTGCAGTTCCAAATGAGGTGGTTGACTGGTCTGTTCGTAACTCTGAGGTTCTACTGTAATTGTAGCAGGCAGTTACTAGGGTGGACAAAACTGTATCAGTTTACACTTGAATCATCTTTTCAAGTTCACATCCAGGAGAATTAGAAACCACTTAAAAACAAAAAAAACTTAAATTCTGGAGTACAGTTCCATGACTAAACAGCTGCAGAACACATGAGAGCTTGGTGGAGCTAAATTGAATTTTGATAAATGAGAAAAATGAATACAAAAGACTTAAGTGTAAAGCTTGAAAAGTACCCAGTCTATGAGATATTAGGAAAAAGTATATGTTTGAGAAGTTACAAACTTGTCTGTGGTAATTTGCTATAAGAGGACATAAAGATATACTTTCAGGTGACAAAATTAAAAAAGGGAGCATTTTAAAATGTTTCCCCGACAAAGGTAGAAAATGATTTTTCCAAACAAATGTTATGAAAAATGTAATCATCTTCTGAAGACGTATTGTGTTGTTTGGAGTCTAAATGCAATCATTAAAGTTTGAAGTAGACATTTTAAATCCTGATTTGAAGTAAAAATCTCAACCCAACTTTATTATTTATTTGTATTTAGAGACCTGGGCCCGTTGAACTAAGCCCTGTGCAAACGTAAAACACAGATATGGTTCTTGTCCTGAAGACCTTACAGTCTAATTGAGTAATAACCTTAACCAATGCCTCCATAATCTGTAATTTGTGATGACGACTAAACCATTTGTTTTTGTTTGGTTACAGTTTGTATTTTATAGAATTAATAATAGCAATTGCAGTTTACTCTGATATAAAGAAATCTATCTTTAGGCTGCCATAGGACAAAGTTAAGTAGGAAGAAGAGGTGGAGAAGTGAAAGTGGAGAGAATGAGGGAGGGTTGGATATTTTTCTCTTTTCATCTTTGGCATTATTTTTGTTAGTACATTTTTAGGAAATATAATGCAAAAGGCTGTACTAATGTAAGATTGAGATTGTGGATCTAGGTCCCTTTTCAACAAGGCACTTAAACATGTGCCTAAGTGCTTTGCAGAATTGAGACCTTAAACACGAGCGTCAGGGAACTTGGAAGTTTAAGGTTCTCGCACAGCAATAGTATTGCATATATGATGTATATTGAATTATTAACTATGCTGTTAAATGTATACACTTAATTACATGAAAAACTACATTAAAAGAGCATTATTAAGGTTGTAAAGTCAAGCTCTCTGAAATTAGGAAATGCCAGAATTAAGGCTGCCCGAGCAACCTTATTTTGTCCCCCTTGTGGATGGACATCTTGATACAGTGTTTAATTACATGATCACATACTATAGTTTCTACAGAATCCTTGTCTCATTCAGAGCACGGAATAAAGTGGTGCTAACTTAATTAGAAGATTTTCAATGATTTGCTTTATCAGTGTGTGGCTATTAAAACTGTGCTCTGAATACAGAATTTTTAGTTTCATCATGCGTTTATCTATGGCTTTTATAGCTATAATCTCAGAGTGCTTCACAGATATTAATGAACTTATTTTCACAATATCCTGGTGAGGTTAGGGCATGGTATCAAGTCCCATTTTACAGATGGGGTGCTGAGGCATGAAGAGATTAAGTATCCAAACATTTTTGGTGACCAATAGGACCATATTTTTCAGAATAATTAGCATTATTTAGCACTTTATATATTGAAAATGTAGTTCCCATTGACTTCAGTTGCAGCTGTGAGTGCTCAGCAATTCTGCAGATCTTGTGCTGGGCCCCCACAAAATGAAGAACACTCAGTGGCAAGCTGTGAATATTTTTGGTTTAAGTGACTTGCATAACATCACATAGAAATTCTGTAGCAGAGGCAAGATAGAATCCAGTTTCCCAAGATGTCATTCAACTGTCTTAACCATGAGATCATACTTTCTCTGCCTGAGATCTATTGTATTCACTACACGCTTCCCATCTTCTGCAACAAACGAGGCATGGATCCAATAGACAAGTCTTCTATACTAGACAACTCTGATTCTTCTCCAGAGTAGAATCTTCCTGCGCACTGAATGAGGCTGTGGTCCTATGAGAGAAAAAAAAAAAAAAAAATTCCACCTCCACCCCCCCTTCCCCCGAACTGTTTCCTGTTCCAGTTCTTCCAACTCCTAGTCAGTTTTTCCTCCCCACCTCCTGAGTCCCAGTTTCAGCAAACTCCTTGTCCCAATTTAGCCCTTTCCCTTTCTAATATTCTGGCTTTTGTCCTGCATTTGAATCAGCGTCTTCCATGCTGCATGGGTGCCAGTAGGGTAGCCGTTGAGAGCACAGGAAGGACAGGCTCCCTGCTCTCAGTTCCCGTGTGACGACTCCCCCGTAGTCCAGGGCAGGAGCATGGTCAATTGCTCTGTGGGGATTGTGCAAGCAAGGTCTGATCAGCAGTAGGCTGGAACATGTTCAGTCACAGTCTGGTCAGTGCTAGGAGCTATGAGAGGTACAGAGAATGCTTGGTGAACGTGTAATCTTTCATTTTTAGCAGCTAAAAATCTCATGTCTGTACTGAGCATGTGCAAACTGAGATTTCTCAAAGGCTCATAATTTAGCATGGATTTTCATAGGGATGGCAAAAGGCACACCACTGATACAAAGACCCCTCCCCTGCCAAATGTGAAGTCCCTGCCCCAAAGCATGGGGAAGCAAGAACTTTTCAAAGAAGAGGGGCCAGAATTTTTAACATAGTTACTAACAATGTATTTTCCCCAAACTTGGAAACAGTTGAACAGTTTTGGCTAAAATTTTCCAAAAATATTCACCCTGAGGCAGACACCCGAAGTGTATAATTTCATCTCAGAGAGTTTGGCAAAGTTTTATAAGCAACTGAAAAACAGGGTTGTCTTATTGAGAAGTATCAGCACCAGCTACTATTGATGTTGCCTATCAGCTGTGACTATAATGCTACTCTATAAACTTTACAATTTACATATACGGAATTTTTTTAATTATAAATGTTAAGTTATTTAAACATTTTTGTTGTGTTTAATATAATGTGTTGAAATGAATAGTGTCTTTGGCTGCTCAGTTTCTCTTCCTCCTTCTTAATGGCTGCTTGGCTCACTGACATTGTTTGTACTGCCAAAAATGTGCACTCAATCAGTAAACTGGAGTCTAAGCTTTTTTTTTTAATCTGGTAATGTTCACTACGTCTATTCTGATGAAAGTTCAGATTTAATACATTGAAAGGATTTTTAGGGTCTTATTTTTAGACATTTGTTTGATTGTATAGTTTTTCGATTTGTACTTGTACGTGTGTCCAGAGAATCTTCTTTTTAAAGACATTTTATGTTTCTCTTATACAAGTGCTTAGTAATGTCTTTTGAAGAGAAACAGCCCAAAACTGTTCATTTGCACTTGTCTGTCTTCACTGTAAATAGTCAAAACAGCCACTAACTTGATTATTTTGGGACTTTCTTAGTGGCTTACAAAAAACGAACTCTTAGAAAATGCTTTTGTGCATTCTTCCTAGCTTCTAAATAAATTTAAAATGTGTAGTATGAAGAAATGGAACTGCTAGGCAGAAATTTTATTATTTTACCACTCAGAACCATTGCTTCTAATCTAGAAACTATGCAGCATTGACAACAAGGAGTCTGGTGGCACCTTAAAGACTAATAGAGTTATTTGGGCATAAGCTTTCATGGGTAAAAACCTCACTTCTTCAGATGCATCTGAAGAAGTGAGGTTTTTACCCACAAAAGCTTATGCCCAATTAAATCTGTTAGTCTTTAAGGTGCCACCAGACTCCTTGTTGTTTTTGTAGATACAGACTAACACGGCTGCCTCCTGCAGCATTAGATTTGCTCTATCTACCACTGGATATAGTAGTGCAAATAGCAAAATTTGTCTTGCTCACTCAGGTTTAATTGCAGCATGCAGTTAGTCCGTACTAAGAATAAATAATATTCTCCCTCTTAGAATAAGGACTTATTTTTACAACCACTCTGTTTTGATGATTGCTATATGTTCTGTAATAAGATTTACAGTGAATGTGTTCAACAAAATGAGGAAAGTTAGTGCCATATAGACTTCACCTGAAAAGTTCATGTGTGAATTTCCAATAAGGAACAAATGGTAGAATATACACCTATGAAAGAATATTACACAAAGACTTCTAATCCTCAAAATCACTGTAATTTGAAGGTATTGTCTTTTCATTATGTATGGTTGTAACAAATCTATTCTCTAACAGCAGCTACAGGTGTTGAAAAATTCTGGAGAGGCAGATTTATCCAGTGGTTAGGTCTGAAATAGGTTGTTTTCTGGGCAAATGGAGTATCGGGATTCAGTAATGTCCCACTGTCTATTAAAATTGAGGATGTACAAAATACCCAATTTGAATTTGATCCATATATCTTCAGAGATATGTGAATCCAGTATATGAAGATATTCAAATTAACTCAAATAGTGTCCCACTTCCTCCACAAAAAATGAATTAATATTCATGAAATTATTAAATATTATGAAAATATACAATAAATGAAAAATAGAATGAATAACTATTAAATACAAACAGAATTTTAGAAAAAATGTTAGTAATTGTTGCCAAAATTAAAATTCCAAAAGGAGCTGCTGTGATCGTTTGATCACTACTAGATGCTCTGTTGAGCAGGGTCTCATCTGAGATATGTTCAATTCACAGCCAGTCAGGTTTTCCTTTCTCTCCCAAATAACTTGAGTGACAAGTGGCAAGTGTGTCGCCATATGAGTTTTGTCCACTTCCCCCAAAACAAGATGCCATGTGCTGCTCCTGCCCTCTGCCTTGGAGCTGCTCCCTGAGCCTCCTACTTGCTGTGTAGGGGTTGGAAAAAGGGGGTCTAATGTCAGGGTGTCCCCATCCTCCCTGTTCCTACACCCTGCTTACACCTTCTCCATATAGAGCAGGGTGGGGACACGGATGAGAGAGCTTGGGGCAGCAGCTGCTGTCTCAACTTCCTGATCCACTTAAAAAGACAATGTACTTAAGGGTGGGTCAGCTTACTTAAAGAGGCAGTGTGCTTCTCTTCCCCCCCCTTCCCCCCACAAGGTGTGTCTGTCTCTGTCTGCTATGCTGTCTCCCCTCCCCTCCATTCGTGCTTCCTTGTAGAGGGCAGGAGCAGCACACAGCAGTGGGGGGAGGGACAGCTGGACTGCCGGCAATTGATAGCCTGCTGGGTGGCTGCCACACATGGAACTTAGGGGAGCAGGGAGCTGAGCGGGGAGCTGCTGGTCCACTCTGGTTCCAAGTCCCCACCAGCTAGCTTCAACGGGCAGCTCTTTCTGCAAGCAGTGGACAAAGCAGGCAGCTGCCAAACAACCTTATAAGGGAGCATTGCGCAACTTTAAATGAGCATGTTCTTTAATTGATCAGCAACAAAACAACGTTAACTGGGATGACTTTAAGTGAGGAGTTACTGTATATCAGAGTGTCACATTACCAAAGAAGTGAGAAGCTAGGTATCAAGAAATCAGGATCCCTTCAAGTTTTTGCATGTTATGGCTTATTCTGCTGTGCTTTGGCATCTATTTTATTTTGCTAACAGTACATGATGTGATTAGAATTGTTGTTAGCTGGCATGCAATTTTGAGCCATTGTGTACCTGAGAATCATAACTGCTATCTGATGACTTGAGGAAGTTCTTATTAGGCATCCATTGGAGTGAAAATGTGGAATTTTACATTCCTAGTTTTAAATGTCTCTTTGCATATTTACTTCTATGGTCTGTGTGCGTATTCTGAATGATGGAAATGCTGCTTATCTATTTTTCTCACTGTTCTATTTCTTCTTTGAGTAAACAGGAAAATATAAGCTCTAAAGGGGTGAGTGTGCAGGTGGGATTTATTTGGAAACTCTGCTAATGCAATTTCAGTTTTTTTCAAGAATTATATATACTCGTTCATAAGCCGATTTTTTTTAGTAAAAAAGGGAAGCACCAGAGAAGGGGGTCGGCTTATGAACGGGTATAGAAAGGGAGAGGTGGGACACAGCCCCTCCTCCCAACAGGGGGAGCCAGGAGAGGCAGCACAGCCTGCAGAGACAGAAGGGAAGAGGTGGGGCCAGAGTCTCTTCACTTCTGGCTGTGCTGCTCTTCCCCCAGCCTCCAAAGCAGCTGCAGCTCTGGGGCTGGCCGGTTGCAGCCGTGCTGCTCAGCCCTGCCCCCCAGAGCAGGCTGTGGCTGTGGCCACTCGGCCCAGCCCACTGGAACATGCTGCGGCAGCGCCGCCTGGTCTGGCCCACCGGAGCAGGCTGTGGCTGCGCTGCCCAGCCTGCCGGAGCAGCTCCAGCCAGGTCAGAGACATCCTCCCCCTGGCCCTCCCCAGATAAGGTGGGAAGGGGATGGGATGGGGAGAGTGTGGGTGTCCCGGGCTATGGGTGGGGTCATGTAGGGAGTGGTCACAGGGGTTACTCCCCTGATTCCCAGCTTCTCCCCCCAGAAAAATTTCCCCGCCAATTGCTGTCCCGGCCTGTCAGGGTAAGCAGCTGGCGCACCAGGACACTTTGTTTACTTTGGTTTACCTCCATGCCTGCGGAAGCTTGAGGTAAATAAACCATCTCGGCCCGCCAGCAACTTATCCTGATGGCCCGGGAGCCAAAGTTTGCTGACCCCTGAATTATAGGGTCAGCTTATGAACGGGTTATAAAAAAATTCCCATTTTTACTTATCCATCTGGGGTGGGGGGTCGGCTTATAAATGAACCGGCTTATGATTGAGAATATATGGTAGGTATTTGCCCCAGTTATACTGTATCTTGTCACTCTTTCCCCACTCATCAACAGTATGTTCCCTTAGGATCCTGTCAGTTGGCTTCTCTCACTCAGATATGGAATCCTCTGGTCTGGATTTTATTGTTTGGTTAACTGCACCCACAAAGGCTGTAGAAGCTGCTGAAATTTTGTTTGGTGCCCAAACTATTCTCCCTATTTTGAGTCCTGAAACTGCATTATGGCCTGATCTGTCTGTTTCTATGCCATAGCAAACAGCTTCTTCTGCACTTAGAGGGTGGCCTTGGGGGGCTTCCGTCTTCTCTTTCTCTTGCCACCTTGCAGTAAAAAACTGGGCCCAGATTGTCAGCAGGTTCTGTGATGCAACCAATATCTGCACCCTGGGTTGTAAAAGGTTGGTGGTTACCTTATCAAACTGTTTTTAGCATAAATACATTAGGATGTGATTTACCTGGACAGCATTTTAAAAAGAGTTTAATATTATTGCAGATACAATGCCTTTTTTATTTTATTTTATATTATTTTGACATTCTTACAGAGCCAACTGTGCGAGCAGAACTGATGGAACAGGTGCCTCATATCGCTGTGTTTTGTCAAGAAAACAGGCCTTCAATACCATATGCTTTTTCCAAATACTTATTGCCTATTGTGGTGAGATACCTTGCAGACCAGAATAACCAGGTAAGAGTCCTTTATAAACACAGTGTTATGTTCTAAAATTGAATGGATAATACACTTTCTCAAATAGGATAATGCAAACATTTTATACCAAGCAAATAAGGTTTAGAGCACCAAGAAATAAATCTAAGTCTGAATTTCTGTGAAAAATTAGTTTGATATTTTTTATAATAGGATCTGAGCTGGTCTTAGGCATCTGTGGTTTCCCTTACGTAATGCTAAAGCACCACTACCAAAACAACACTATCCTTTTATAGGCTTACATATTATACATTCCTTGTAAGGAAGAAAGAAATAAAACAAATTTTTAATTTTCATAGAATTTAAGGCCAGAAGGGATCATAATGATCATCTTTAATTTCCCATATGACAGGCTGTAGAACCTCACCCAGTTATTTGTGTCTTATGCCCATAGCTTTTGTTTGAGTTTTAGCATAAGTTTTGGAAAGGTATCTAGTCTAGATGTAAAGACTTCAAAGGATGACGCATCCACCATGTTTTTAAGTAAGTTCTTCCAGTGGTTAATTACCCTCACTGTTAAAAATTTGGGCCTTTTTTCTAGTCTGAATTTGTCCAGCTTCATCTTCCCATCATTGAACTTCATTATGCCCCTTTCTGTTAGATTAAAGAGCTGAATCTCTTTTCTATGTAGGCACTTGCACATTGTGATCAAACCAGCTCTTCATCTTCTTTCAAGAAGGTCAGTCTAGTTTCTTATAGTCTGTCACTGTACGGCATGTTATCCAGACCTCAAATCATTCTTGTAGATCTTTTTTGAACCCTTTCCAATTTTTCAACATATTTGATGTGTAAATACTAAAACTAGACACAGTATTCTGGTTATAGTCTCACTAATGCCATATACAGAGGTAATATCACATCCCTATTACTTGAGAAAGCACTCGAAGATGAATATCATGTCCATTCCAATAGGTGTGTGCGCATGCGACATGCGCAATCGTCTGAAGGTTTTTCCCCTAGCAGTACCCGTCGGGTCGTCTGTGGAGCCCCCTGGATTGGCCCCCTCATGGTGGTGTATATAGGACACTGCCTACCCGCCACCTCAGTTCCTTCTTACCACCAGTGATGGTCGTTGGAGCTTCCTTCAGTCTCTTGCTTCGTAAGTGCCTACCTAGTGGTTACTGTCTAGTTAGTTGTAAATAGTTCTTGAAAGTTGTAGTTAGCCTCTTGCGGGAGGTTTTCCCCCACCTCCCTAGCTCCCCTGACCGGTGTATGCCTCCATCTGAGGGATTTAAGTCCTGCGAACGCTGCGGGAAACCTATGCCCAAGGGCAATCCGCATGCGTCGTGCCTTAAATGCCAGGGTGAGAGCCATCAAACAGATAAGTGCTCCATTTGCAGAAGCTTTAGACCTAGGACAAAGAGGGAGCAGAACTATCACCTCAAGCTCCTTTTAATGGAGGTGGCTCTTCGCCCTCAGCTGGCACCAGAAGCAGCACTGGCAACATCGATGCGGGATTCCTCGGCATCGAAAAAAGACTACTCCAGGGAGCATAGACACTGCTCCCTGGCTCACAAAGCGGGTTTGAGCACGCGGCACCTCTCTGTCCCCGGTGCCGCATAAGAAGAAAAAGGCAGACAGGGGTCGGTCCCCTGTCAGGAAACCGCACAGGGATCCCAGCGGGGTGTGTCCTTTGTCACAGCCTGGCCCTCAGACCATCGATTCTAGCCCTGACAAGGGTTCCATCAATTCAGGTGCTTGTGGACTCCTCCGACTCGGGAGGAATTGGAGGATGAGATTGATCTCCCGTCCATGCCAGATACTTTTGAGGCCATGTGGGACCTTATTGCCATGACGGCACAGTCCTTGGCCCTGCAGGCGCGAGCACTGGCACTGGTCCAGGCGGTGGAGCAAGGCCTGGCACCAGCGACGGCGCAGTTTGCGGCACTGACGGAGCAAGCCAAAGATGCTATGGCGCTGCTCCCCGGCATCGCGGTAACGTTCCCTGCACCATTGGGCTTTGCCTCTCCATCGTCTGGCACAGGCTATTTGTCGGACTCCGTTAACGGGTCATCGATCTCCCGACGTAGTTGGTACAGGTCTCGGTCCCGGCACTGTAGATCATGGGATGTGCTGGCACCCGTGGTATCCTGGCCGCCACAGTGGCAGGGGCTGGTACAGTGGCCCTTTTGGACTCCTTGGGCCTACCATCAGGCTCCTGGGCTGCGTCCGTGGTGTCTGTGCCCCGTACTCCTCCTTCAGCCACATCGGTGCCATGCCATACTCCCACAGCACCTGAAGATCCCCCACGTGACAAGGACCCTGAGTCTTTGCAAGTGGGTGCAACTCTCAGGCCAGCACCCCATGTGATACCAGCGCCACAGTCCACCCGAAATAGGACATACGTACCCAAGCCAGCCTCCAGCCTTCTCTTGCCCCTTATAAAGACCATACAAAACACCACAAAGGTGCTATGGCAGACCCCGGCCTCTATGCCTCCCATGGCCAAAGGAGTGGAAAGGAGGTATTTTATGCCACAGAAGGGGTACGAAAACCTTTTTACCCACCCTCAGTCTGGAACATTAGTGGTGGATGCAGCGAACCACAAAGAGCGGCAAGGTCATCAGTTTCCTGTACCAAAGTCATGGGATGCTAAGAAGCTGGACCTTTTTAGCTGTAAAGTCGACTTGACCGGGGTGCTCCAGCTTCGTGTTGCTAATCAGCAAGCAGTGCTCAGCCACTACGCCTTCAATTCCTGGAGAGCGTTAGCTAAGTTCCAGCAATTGCTCCTGTCAGACTCACGCATGGAGTTCATGGCGCTTCTTGCCGAGGGCAAGGTGGCATCAAGGACCTCCTTCCAGGCCGCCCTAGATTCAGATGAGACTGTGGCTTGGACCATGGCCACAGCAATCACCATGAGACAGAGCTCCTGGTTACAGATTTCGGGCATACCCCCAGAGATCCAGAACACCATTCAGGACCCGCCCTTTGACCGTGCGGGCTTGTTTGCCGAGAACACAGACTCCCACTTGCACAGTCTGAAAGACTCGAGGGCAACATTGAAGTCGCTGGAGATCCACACCCCAGCCCCCCCTCTCGCTTCTACTCCAGACCCCCGAGGTAGGACTCAGTCAAGAGAAGAGGCAGGAATAATAGGAGGCGCCAGTCGCAGGCACCAAGGCCAGGGCTTGTCCAAACAGCCCTTGGGGCTGAAACCTAACTTTTGAAGTTGTGCCCGAGGATGGAGCACCAGGATTCAATCCAGATCCTTACCCTCCCTTTGTGAACCAGCTAGCCCTCTTCTACCGTGCTTGGTCCCAGAGCACAACAGATCCCTGGGTTCTGAACATGGTAGGGGTGGGATATTCTATCCTGTTCTTTTCCTTCCCGCCTTTCCACCCACCTTCCCTGTCCCTCATCAGGGACCCATCTCATGAGTAACTCCTTCTCCAGGAGGTGCAATCGCTCCTCGCTCTGGGGGCGATAGAGGAAGTTCCTCAGGAGTTCAGGGGCAAGGGATTTTACTCCCAATATTTCGTTATCTCCAAGGCGAAAGGTGGATTGCGACTTATTCTGGATCTGCGAGACCTCACTGCATTCATCAAGAAACCCAGGTTTCACATGGTCTCCCTAGCTTCTATCATTCCTTCCCTGGATCCAGGGGACTGGTACGCCACCCTCGACATGCAAGATGCTTACTTCCATATTTCCATTATCCCGGCCCACAGACAGTTTCTTCGCTTTGTGGCCAGCAGCCAGCACTACAGTTCACGGTGCTCACGTTTGGGTTCTCGACGGCCCTAGGGTGTTCATGAAGTGCATGGCAGTCGTGGCAGCCTTCCTCTGCAAACATCAGGTACAAATATTCCCGTACCTGGACGAGTGGCTCATCAAGGCCAAGTCGCAAGCACAAGTGAAGGTGCATGTGGCCCTGGCCTGCACCACCTTCCTCAGGCTGGGCCTCATACTAAACGTGCCCAAATCCACGCTGGTCCCTACACAGAGAATAGAGTTCATAGGGGTTCTCTTGGACTCTGCGCAAGCCAGGGCATACCTGCCCGAGCCGCACTTCCAAGCTCTCAGGGACATCATCGAGAACCTCCGCCAGTTCCACACAACAATGGCCAGAAACTGTATGAAGCTGCCGGGGCATATGGCGATGTGCACATACGTGATCCAGCACACCAGACTACATCTCAGATCCCTCCAGGTGTGGTTGGCCCAAGTGTACAGACCCAAGCGAGATCCACCGGACAGGATCGTTACCCTTCCCTCTCCCATTCTCGAATCTCTATGCTGGTGGTTACGGCCGCAAGTGGTCTGTGTGGGAGTTCCCTTTGCCAAACCGCAACCCACCATGTTGCTTGTCACTGACTCCTCGGCGCTGGGGTGGGGAGCGCATGTAGGCAGTATCAGAACTCAAGGCCTATGGTCGCAGGCAGAACTATCACTGCACATCAACGTGCGGGATTTGAGGGTGGTCCCTCTGGCATGCCAAGCATTCCAGAACAACCTTCGAGGCAGATGTGTGGCAGTGCTTACAGACAACACCACGCGATGTTTTATATAAACAAACAGGGTGGTGTTCGCTCCTCTCCCCTCTGCCAGGAAACCAGAGTGTCCTGGGAATTTGGCATCGCCAACTCGATACATATACAAGCATCTTACCTCCTGGGGGCGCAGAACAAGCTATCTGACTGGCTCAGCCACTCATTCCTCAGTCATGAATGATCCCTCAGGCCAGACATCGCCCTTCCAGTTTTTCAGAAGTGGGGCTTTTTCTACATAGACCTGTTCGCAACACAGAGCAACAGGAAATGCCAGCGGTTCTGCTCCTTTCTGAACCACAGCCCAGGCTCCATCGGGGACGCTTTTCACTTCACATGGACGAGTCACATGCTCTATGTGTTCCCGCCCTCCCCTCTCATACACAGAGTCCTCCTCAAGGTCTGCCAGGACAGGGCTTCGTTGATCCTCATAGCGCCGGTGTGGCCCCGCCAGCACTGGTTCACCATACTGTTAAGCCTATTGGTCAACAGACCAGTAATCCTTCCCTTATGCCGGGACCTCGTCACTCAGGACCATGGTAAGCTCCAGCACCCCAACCTGGAGTCCCTCCACCTCACGGCGTGGAAACTCCATGGTTGAACCCGTTGCATCTCCAGTGTTCGGACTCAGAGGGACAAGTTCTCCTGGGAAGTAGGAAACGTTCCACCCGAGCCACATATCTGGCAAAGTGGAAGCGGTTTTCTATTTGGTCCCTGCAGAAGGGTATCCCACTGCAGCAAGTGCCAATTCCCCTCGTTTTGGACTACTTATTGGACCTGAAGCAACAAGGGCTGGCAATATCATCTATAAAAGTGCACCTGGCCACCATCTCAGCCTTCCACCCATGGGCAGCGGGTAGATCAGTCTTCGGAAACCCCATGGTGGGCCAATCCCTCAAGGGCTTCGACGGGCTTTACCCCCGCGTGCAGCAGCCCGTTCCTCAGGGGGACCTCAACCTAGTCTAGTCCAGGCTTATGACCACTCCATCTGAGCCCATGGCCACCTGCCCTCTCTCCTGCCTCTCTTGGGAGGTTGCCTTTCTGGTGACTATAGTATTGGACAGAAGGGTTTCTGAGCTCAAAGCGCTTACCTCCGAGCACCCCTAAAGACAAAGATAACGTTCAGCTGCGTCCTGTGTTTCTACCCAAGGTGGTCTTCTGGTTTCATGTGAATCAGGACATATTTTTACTGGTCTTCTTCCCTAAGTCTAATGCCACTGGCAGAGAGCAGATACTCCATTCCCTGGACGTCAGGCGTGTCCTAGCCTTCTATATTGAATGCACAAAGCCATTTAGTAAGTCACCACAGCTCTTCATTGCAATCAGCGAGAGGATGAGAGGGCTTCCCATCTCATCCCAGCACATTTCATCGTGGATCACGTCCTGCATTAGAATGTGCTATGACCTAGCCAAAGTTCCGCCCCCACCGTTGATGGCGCACTCCACAAGAGCTCAGGCTTCAGCCGCAGCTTTCCTTGCACACATCCCTGTTCAAGACATATGCAAGGTGGCAACGTGGTCTTCCATCTACACCTTCATGTCGCATTAGCCATCACCAAACAAGCGAGGGATGACGTTGCATTGGGTAGGGCAGTCCTACAATCAGCAACCAGGTGAACTCCACCCCCTCCTCCAGAGAACTGCTTGAGATTCACCTATTGGAATGGACATGAGCAAGCACTCGAAGAAAAAAACATTTCCTACCTCTCGTAACTGTTCTTCAAGATGTGTTGCTCATGTCCATTCCAGATCCCACCTGCCTCCTCTCTATTGTAGTCTTCTGGCAAGAAGGAACTGAGTAGGCAGCAGGTTGGCAGTGTTCTATATACACCGCCACTCCAGGGGGCTCCACAGCCAACCCAATGGGTACCGCTAGGGAAAAAACCTTCTGATGACTGTGCACGCGGCGCACACGCACATCTATTGGAATGGCATGAGCAACACATCTCGAAGAACAAGTTACGGGAGGTAGGTAACCATTTTTTCTTCTGCTTATACATCCAAGGACTTTTTTTACCCCTTTTACCTACAGTGTGCACTGGGAGCTCATGATCAATTGATGATCTACGTTAACTCCAAGTTCCTTCCAATGTCACTACAATCCATGGTACAGTCCCCAATCTTTTGTTGCCTCTATTCTTTGTTCCTAGCTATATAATCCTTGAATTTGCTTGCATTAAAGTGTGTTGTCAAGGTTCCTTCCCCACTCTGAACTCTGGTACAGATGTGGGGACCCGCATGAAAGACCCCCTATGCTTATTTTTAGCAGCTTAGGTTAAAAAATTTCCCAAGGCACAAAATTTTACCTTGCCTTGAACAGTATGCTGCCACCATCAAGTGATTTAGACAGAGAATCAGGGAAAGGGCCACTTGGAGTCCTATTCCCCAAAATATTCCTCCAAGTCCTGTACCCCCTTTCCTGGGGAAGGCTTGAGAATAATATCCTCACCAGTTGGTACAGGTGAACACAGACCCAAACCCGTGGATCTTAAGAACAATAAAAAATCAATCGGGTTCTTAAAAGAAGAATTTTAAAGAAAAGGTAAAAGAATCACCTCTGTAAAATCAGGATGGTAAGTACTTTACAGAATAACAAAAGATTCAAAAACACAGAGGATTTCCCCTCTAGGCAAAACTTTAAAGTTACAAAATCAGGGATAAGCCTCCCTCTTAGCACAGGGAAAATTCACAAGCTAAAACAAAAAATAACCTAACGCATTTCTTTGCTATTACTTACTATTTCTGCAATATTACATGCTTAGCTTAGATATGGCTTAGGGAGATGTATTTTCCCTGCCTTGGTTCCTTGTTGACTCCGGGAGACACAGACAAACAACTTTTCCCCCACAGATTTGAAAGTAACTTTTCCCCTTGTTGTTCCTTTTGGTCAGGTGCCACCCAGATTACCTGAGCTTCTTAACCCTTTACAGGTAAAAGAGGAATTAACCCTTTACAGGGTAAAGAGGGATTTTATGCTACCCTTAGCTGTATGTTTATGACTGTGTTGTTCAATAAGTCCAATTTACCAAGCAATCCAGATCAATCTGCATAGCCAACCTTCCCCAGGATTTATCACTCCACCAATTTTTGCCATCTGCAGATTCTATCAGCAGTGATTTTCTTCCAGATCATTAATAAAGATCTTGAATAACACTCGGCCAAAAACAGATCCCTGTGGGATCCTACTAGAAATGAGTCTATTGGATGATGATTCCCTGTTTACGTTTATTTTTTTAAAATCTGTCAACCATTTTACACTATTAATATGTACTTCTTGATTTTTGAATAATGCTACATTTTTCTTATCAGAAGACCATAATAATAATAATTATTAATGGAGATATCCCATCTCCTAGAACTGGAAGGGACCTTGAAAGGTCATCGAGTCCAGCCCCCTGCCTTCACTAGCAGGACCAAGTTCTGATTTTGCCCCAGATCCCCAAGTGGCCCCCTCAAGGATTGAACTCACAACCCTGGGTTTAGCAGGCCAATGCTCAAATCACTGAGCTATCCCTCCCCCCTTACAGATAAAAGGGTTGATAAAAGTAACTATATTGATAATCTTGTAATCCTTTCAAAAAATGGAATTTGTTTGACAAATACTTTCCATAAAACTATTTTGGATTGGCATTAATGATGCTCTCCTTCTTTAATTATTTATTGATAATGTCCCATACCAGCCTTTGATTGTGCCTATTTTGCATCGCCATTTTGACTTTTGGGAAACATGAGGGAACACTCTTGCAGTATTTGTAGTATTACAATAATTTACAGTATATAAGTGTTCCTGGACATGACTCTTTATTTTTTAATGTTATAGTTTGCAGAAGGATTTAAGAACACGTGCCCTCAACCTTGACAGGGGCTATGAGGGCATGTTGGTGTATCTTCCAGTGTATATCTAAAAACTATCTCATGTAAACTCGTTTCCATTTTGTTTTTCCTACAATAGGTGAGAAAAACAAGTCAGGCAGCATTGCTAGTTCTGTTGGAGCAAGAACTTATTGAGAGATATGATGTAGAGACCAAAGTATGCCCTGTTCTTATAGAACTGACTGCGCCGGACAGCAATGATGATGTGAAGACAGAGGCTGTGGCTGTGAGTAAATCAGTGAAACTGAGCTTTAAGGTCTAAGATTTGAGTGAACATTTGGTGTTGTAACATACTCATTCCTATATATTTGCTTTCTACAGCCAACTCTCTGTATAACTTTTCATGAGTCATGTACCTGAGTATTTAGATTCTAATATCTAAATTGTACTGTTAACCCAAATTTAGGTGAATAAATTTATTTCAGATTATGTGCTATATGTATTATATGACTTTTAAACCAGATTTTGTACTTTTGGGTAATCTAAGCACTATACCCAGATGTACAGACACTTTCCTTAACCTGTGTATTAAAGCTAATGTTAAAAAATATATAATAAAAGTACTCCGGTATTTCTAAGGCACTTACAATTGTGGTGCCTCAGAGAGAAATGGCTGTCAGTAAATTAATCCTTAGCATTCTTTGCACTGTATTGGTCATGTTTGAAATAAATTACTTGTACATTCCCTAAAAGAAGAGAGACCCAACTGGACAAGAAACTCAGATTAATTGTATTATCTGATAAAGTGTGTTCTATTTTGGGAGCCTCCTTTTATGGCCATTGGCACTTAATTGTTTTTGTACTGTGTTCCTTTATTTAGTAGAGAATTTTTGGTACATGAATTGTGTTGACATTTAATTTGTGGTCTTGTTTTCCCTTTTATCACCACCAGCATCTCTGAATATAGTGCTCATTCAGATAAACTTGAATGAATTTTTTCTGGTGGAATTTAGAGTAATGAATGGACTAAGTTGAGCAACTCAGTAGTTTAAACTGGTACAAATTTAATAAACAGTCCTCATAGATTAATTTTTATTCTTCAAAAACATGTATAATCATTTAACTAAACCATTTAACGAGTTAATTTATAATAGTACAATGCCAAATGTGGTGAAAATCCTCAACTTCTGTCAAATTCATTGTAAACCACTATTTATTCTAGATTTTCTTTTTACACTATAAGAACAGCCATACTGGGTCAGACCAAAGGTCCATCTAGCCCAGTATCCCCTCTTCCGACAGTGGCCAATGCCAGGTGCCCTAGAGGGAACGAACAGAACAGATAATCATCAAGTGATCCATCCCCTGTCGCCCATTCCCGGCTTCTGGCAAACAGCGGCTAGGGACACCATCCCTGCCTATCCTGGCTATTAGCCATTAATGGAGTTATCCTCCATGAACTTATGTAGTTCTTTTTTGAACCCCGTTATAGTCTTGGCCTTCACAACATCCTCTGGCAAAGAGTTCCACAAACTGACTGTGCATTATGTGAAAAAATACGTCCTTTTGTTTGTTTTAAATCTGCTGCCTATTAATGTCATTTGGTGACCCCTAATTCTTGTGTTATGAGAAGGAGTAAATAACACTTATTTACTTTCTCCACACCAGTCATGATTTTATAGACCTCAATCATATCCCCCCTTTGTCATCTCCTTTCCAAACTGAAAAGTCGCAGTCTTATGAATCTCTCCTCATATGATAGCTATTCCATACCCCTAATTTTTTGTTGTTGTCCTTTTCTGAACCTTTTCCAAGTCCAATTTATCTTTTTTGAGATGTGACGACCACAGCTGCACGTAGTATTCAAGATGTGGACATACCATGGATTTATATAGAGACAATATGATATTTTCTGTCTTATTATCTATCCCTTTCTTAGTGATGCCCAACATTCTGTTTGCTTTTTTGACTGCTACTGCACATTGGGTGGATGTTTTCAGAGAACTATCCACAATGACTCCAAGATCTTTCTTGAGTGGTAACAGCTAATTTAGACCCCATCATTTTATATGTATAGTTGGAATTGTTTTCCAGTGTGCATTACTTTGCATTTGTCAACAATGAATTTCATCTGCCATTTTGTGTCCCAGTCACCCAGTTTTGAAAGATCCTTTTGTAGCTCTTCGCAGTCTGCCTGGGACTATGCAAATCACTTTGAAACAAAAACACTGATATTTATTAAATGTCGTTATTTTATTTAAAATTGTGGCTTGTGCCTAAAGACAGCAACCAGGTTGGGTGCTAATGTATTAGGCACCATACAAATATACAATAAATGACAGTACCTTCCTCAAGGAGTCTAAAAATAAACATACATGAGGTGGAATAAAATTTAAAACTGAGTTGCTTCACACTGTCCATTTTCATTGTTATGAAAGTATGGAAGCTTTGATAATCTAGGGTTACCATACGTCCAGTTTTTCCCGGACATGTCCGGCTTTTCGGCAATCAAACCCCCGTCCGGGGGGAATTGCCAAAAAGCCGAACATGTCCGGGAAAATGCCGGCCGGGCACTTCCCCTCGCGCGGCTGCTCTGCTCCTCCCCTGACTCTTCGGCTCTGTTTAAGAGCCGAGCTCTACGGGCTTTGGCAGCCCCCATACCTCTGGACCCTGTGCCGCCGGAGCCCAGGAGGGGAAGTGCCCAGCCGGGGGCACAGGGTCTGAAGGCATAGGGGCTGCCGGAAGTCCAAGCGCTACCGGCTTCACGGTTTGCCGGTCAGCCTCCAGACCCTGCGCCCCCGGCTGGGCGCTTCCCCTCCCGGGCTCCAGCTGCGCTGGGGAAGCGCCGGCCGGGAGCGCAGGGTCTGGGGGCTGCACGGCAAACCATGAAGCCGGTAGCGCTCGGGCAGCCCTTTTCGCGTGGCTGGGAGTGGGAGGGAGGAGGGGACGGAGTTAGGGCGGGGAAGGGGCGGAGTTGAGGCAGGGCTGGGGGTGGGAAATGGGCGGGGACAGGGCCTCGTGGAGCATCCTCTTTTTTTATTTGTTAAATATGGTAACCCTAGATAATCTAAATTGGCACTAAAGAAACTTATCTCAAGCATCAACAAAGTATAGAAATGTATACTTGAAAATTATCGGAAGTTGATTTTGAAGGATAGTTTATTTCATCAAAAGTGATCTCACAGCTTATCACAGTATTATGTTCAGTTACCTCCATTTTTTTCTTAACAAAACTTCGGTAAAAATTAGAGAGAATGAAAGAACAATTAGAAGGAGAAATTGTCACTTTCTTTGGGCTAATTGCTCCATGACCCATTTTTTTCAGTAACTTACACATACTACATTACAAATGAGCCATTAAGAGAATTTTAGAAATCTTTGTAAATATGGAATATTTTGAGAGTTGTGGGAATCATTTTATTATACTAAACTTTATATTATTTATTCTGTTAAACTTAAAGTACTAGAAATCAAGCACTTTGGTTTAAAATGTCAGAAAATTGCTTTTAAGTGTTGAAGTGTTTTAATAAGTGGAGGTGAGAAATGAAGTCCCTGAATTTGACAGTTTTAAGGCTAATCCATTTGCTATTTTTGTACTGTTCAATACACAGTATTGTGAGATAGCTGCATTAATATTAAGAGTTCATTCCTACCAACTTTCCAGAATGCCTTGTAGTCACTTTTTTCCATAACTTAACTCTCTGATTTTGTTGCTTTATATTGGGAAGAACAGTTTCTCTCATTCTCTATTGCAGTTTGACACAGGGAAAGAAAATAATCAATTGAGCTGCCTACAAAGCACACACTTTTCAATATGAGATTTAAAGGTATCAGAAAAATTCAGGATCATGTGCATCAGGATTTAGCTTGACTGTAGTTACAACTTTAATAATATCGAAAGGTCATTATTTAATGCTTGTGAAACTAGTTTCTCTGTTGTATAGGCATTCCTAATCAGTGTTTTCCTTCTCATTAGATAATGTGCAAAATGGCCTCTATGGTGGGGAAAGACATCACAGAGAGACTCATTCTTCCTAGGTTTTGTGAGATGTGCTGTGATTGCAGAATGTTTCACGTTCGTAAGGTATGAATTTTTCCCTGTCTGGTTTGGTTCATCTATTTACTTGAGATTTAAAGGAATATAGTCAACCTAAAAATCACATTTGTCTGAAATTATTTTTATCTGCTGCTGTTACCTGAAATACCGAAGATAACTATAAATGAAAGCTATAGGGCCCCATATAGTCTACGACTGAGCAGCTGTGGAAATTGCTGCAGAATTGTATTCTAGAATCTTGGCTTTTATTTAAAAATAAAACTCTGCTTCTAGCCCTTATGGGTGTAGAGATAACCTTGAAAATATGAATCAAGTGTAAACTGATGCAGTTTCGCTTGCCTTACCCACAGCTCTCTGGGAGGGAAGGACGGGTATATCAAGGCGGAGCCAACACTGAGCATAATCAGACTAAGCAATTGCTTAGGGCCCTGAGCAGCTCAAAGGGGCCCCCTATTCACTTTTTATTATAAGAACTTGCCTGGTTTAGTATTGTGTGTGGGGGGGATATTGCTGCTTAGGGCTCCCATTGGGCTAGCATTGGCTTTATATCAGTGTATTAAAATACATTAATGCTTCCATGGAATTTAGACATAGCAGCTATGTAATTTGGTTCCATTTTGTACCAAAGAGCACCTGATGCTACAGAAGAAAATATTTTTCTCTTCTTTTTTTATTTTCAGTTTTACTGTGTGTATTTGATAACACTTTGTGTATAATAACTTTCACTTTCTCCTTTGCATCTAGTTAGTGTCTCACATTCTTTGTATGGTTCTTTCATATGGAAGAAGGGGAGATAAAACATTTAAAAAAATAATGAATTGTGATTTTTAAAACCACAGAAATTGGCAGGTGTAAGGTGTAGTACCTGAAACTACTTCTAACAGTTTTTTGAAACTGACTTGATTTCAGGTTGACTTTATCATGGTGAGTATACACCTCTACCCCGATATAACGTGACCCGATATAACACGAATTCTGATATAACGCGGTAAAGCAGTGCTCGGGGCTGGGAGCTGTGCACTCTGGAGGATCAAAGCAAGTTCGATATAACGCGGTTTCACCTATAACGCAGTAAGATTTTTTTGGCTCCTGAGGACAGTGTTATATCAAGGTAGAGGTGTATTAAAATTGTGGTTGTGCGGGCTATTACAATACCTTTGCAGATGATGAAACATTGTAATGATCATAAATCAGTTATTATCAATGAATATAATTTACTTATCTCTAACTTTTGTGTACAGGTATGTGCAGCCAATTTTGGAGATATCTGCAGTGTGGTTGGGCAGCAAGCCACTGAAGAAATGCTTGTAAGTCTTTTGTACAAAAGTCAGGTTGTTGAGTTATGGCTCTAGGTGTATATATGTTCTCCTCAACCTCTCATCTAACACCTTCCTTACCAAAAAACTACCTAAGAGAACTCAAAAGTTGAGAAATGACAAAGTTAAATTTGCACATGCACCTGAATCCTGTCCATTTAAAGACTGTATTGCACTACATTTACACAGTTACATAACATTATTTATGCAGAACCACTTCCTCTTTCATCACTCATTCTCTGAACATTTTGTAGTTAAATGACTTTCATCAGTTCTGTCTGAAGTACATAATACCACAGAGTTTTTTTGTTTTTTTTTCACCCCTGCAACCTCGGATACATAAGGTGTATGTAAGGTGAGGAGTTGTTTGAAAAATAGTATGAGATCATGAAATGATCAAATGCTGTCAGGCCTGTGCATACGGGGGTAGAGTCGAGGTTGCCTGCATATCCTGGGCTTTTTCCTGAATTTTGAGTGCTAACACAGCTTGCATGTACATTTAATATAGTTTTTAGTAGGGTTAAAAAAAAAAAAAAAAGATGATGGTGGGACAAGAAAGGAACTTATACTGCAGGACTGATAGCTCTTCCAGCTTGCAAAAAATTGGCAATAGTGTCATAAAAATGTAGGGTTGGAAGGGACCTTGATAAGTCATCAAGTCCAGCCCCCTGCACCAAGTCAGGGCCAAGTAAAGTGAGACCATTCCTGGCAGATGTTGGTCCAATCAGTTCTTAAAAACCTCCATTGATGGGGATTCCACAATCACCCCTTGGAAGCTTATTACAGAGCTTAACCATGCTTAAGTTAGAAAGTTTTTCCTAATATCTAACCTAAATCTCCATTGCTACCAATTAAGCCCATTACTTCTTGTCCTACTTTCAGTAGACATGGAGAACAGTTGGTCACCGTTCTCTTTATAACAGTCCGTAACATATTTAAATAGCATGTGTGCATCTCATAATCTGAAACTAGTAGACCCCATCAGACTATCTCCTCTCCTCTAAGAGGCTGATAGGAATGTAGAGTGGGGCTCCATCTTGAGCACTTTTACGAATAGTGAAGGAGCTCTCCTTAGCCCCTTGGTGATTTATGCTATCCGCTTACGTTTTCCGTGGTAAAATTCAGCTTTTGGTCCCCAACTATTTCAGCTGCTGAGTTTTAATAATAATAAAAAAAAAAAAAAAAAAAGTCAGGAATCTCTTTTCATGATGGAAGAAGTGTTTGTTTCCCACTCTTCTGGTACTTCAAAAACAGTTGAATGACTTCTGCTGAAATTTTATTTTTTTTAAAACCACATTTAGTCAAAAAGTCTGGAAAATTTCAACCCAAAAGGAGATTGCTTGAGCAACTGAAAATAGGGTTGTGATGAAAACTGTAGTACTATCTTGATAGAAGTCACTGCTGGTCTTGCTGCAATACCACAGATGGTGATAATCATGTGATGAATTTTATGCTGTGATTGCCTCATCTGCACCTTGCCCACTAATCCATTTCTGCTGGGATTACTTCAAAAATTCAAAGTTAACCTAAGAAAGTTCAGTCACCAATTTTTATAAAAACAGTCTCCGTAAAACTGTTTTGTCTTTGAGTAATGTCCATCTGGGTGCTCCACTTCAGGTTGATCAGAGATTTTCAGTAGCAGTGCCCATTCGGCCCATGTACACATTCCGAACAACCTTGCACCCCATACTGAGGATATATAGAGCTGTTCAGGTGAACTTCCCACAATGCCTTCCCAACCACACAAGGACTTGATTTGGCATGTATAGTGTGCCTGTTTCAGCTTTGCTCTAGTTTAGCCTTGAGTTCTTAGTTCTAGGTTTGGTTTAGTTAGTTCCCTTTTTTATTTTGTAATCGTACCTTTTTAGTTAATTTGGGGTTTTTCTGTTTAATACCACCTTTTTCTCCCTCTTCCTTCTGAGGGATTTGCCTTGGGGGTCGTCATTGACCTAGTAGACCGGGATTCAAGTGTTTCTGTGCCTGCCAGGAATTTATCCCAGTCAGCAATGGACATTCCTGGTGTAAATGCTGTCTAGGAGACACATACATTCCAGACAAGTGCAAGATCTGCTCAGATTTTAAAAGCAGATCTCGAAAAAACAGTGAGATTAAACTTTGGCTCCTCATGATGGAACTCTCCAGAAAACCTGCCTGGGATCCAGGTTCAGATACCCCACATATGTGAGCCTCCTAGTGAGCACAGTGCCCAGGGGTGAAAGTAAGGCGTACGGGCCGGTACGGCGTACCGGTAAAAGGTAGCTACCTGTACCAGCCCATACCGCTGACTTCAAAGCGCTACCGCAGCACCACTTTAATGTTGCTGCCCCATTTGTGCCCCCCATTGGCAGCCCTGCCAGGTTCCTACCAGCAGGGCTGCCAGTGGGGGGCGCAAAAGGGGCAGCAACGTTAAAGTGCTTTAATGTCGCTGTCCCTTTTGTGGCCCTCCCCTCCCCCCGGCGGCTGACAGAGAATGATGGGGCAAAAGAAGTAGCTGCCCCAGCACTGGCCGCAGCCCTGGACCCTTTTAATTGCTGGTTGAGCCCCAGGCAGCGCAGGTCAGGGAGCTCAGATGAACTGGCTGGGGGACACTGACCCCCCTCCCCAGCCCTGCCCCTTCTGCCCGAGGCCCTGCCTCTTCCGGGGTGGGGTAGGGGTGGAGAAGCGTTCCTGTACTGGAAAGAGCTCCATTTTACTTTCACCCCTGACAATGCCCCTTCAACCTCCATGCCCCACTTGTCTAGGTCTTTGCAAGATAAGAATACAGAGGATACCAGTAAAGCTCCTAAGAGAAGGAGTTCTGGATCTCCTCACAGAGAGCTGCTAGTCAGCGCAGTTGTTTGTTGTAATGGCAGGCAGAATGAAAGGTCGCCCAGTGTCTGCTCAAAGGATTTCATCCTCGATCACGGCCTGCATCAGCTACTGCTATGAGCTGGCAAAAGTGCCTCCGCCGGCAATCTTGACAGCACACTTGACTAGGGCGCAAACATTGTCATTGGCTTTCCTGGCACAGGTGCCTTCAACTTCTGGGTCATATGGGTCATAACACAACATGCCACAACAACTTCACTGCTTCCAGGAGTGGCACAGAACAGTTTGTATCCCAATCAAGCTGGTGTCTGCCCATTAGGCGCTAGACTTGCTCCGTAGGGGGAAGAACTCATCCAGAGTCTGTACGGACATTCCTTTCACCCACCCTCTTCTACTATCACCATAACTTTAGATGCATCACTTGTGCGAAGGGACAAACACCTATGGGGACACACCGTCCAAGGCAAATGGTTGCCCCACGAGTGTCTCCTACAGATCAACCTCCTAGAATTACAAGCAGTCTGGAACACCTGTATCCACTTCCTTTCCTTAATCAGGGGCCAGTCCATCAAAGTCATGACAGATAATGCAATCTGTACATTCTACATAAATTGTCAGTGAGGGACGATTGTGCTGAAGCAATAAAGCTGTGGAGCTGGTTTATAGCCAGTCACCCTCATTTCAGCCTCTTATCTTCCAAGCATTGCAAAACATCATGGCCGATGATCTGAGCAGGCATTTCTTCCAAGATTACAAGTGGGAACTGGACTCTTGGATCCTCAAACAGTTTTTTTCCAGGTTTCCGAAAGTGGACCTCTTTGCAACGCCTGCCAACAGAAAGTGCAAGAAAATTGTGCTTGAGAGGACTGGGTTATCAATCCTTGGGGACATCTTTCTCATTCCTTGCAGGAGAGATCTTCTCTATATCTTCTGACATCATTGATTCTGAGGGTGTTGAACAAGATCAAACAAGAAAAAAAAACGGCGTCATTCTAATTTCACCAGCTTGGCTGAGGCAGGTCTGGCACACTTACCTGATTTACTTCGCCTCCAGTCCAGCATTGCAACTTCCAACCATTTCCCATCTGCTGTCTCAAAATGCTGGTTGGACTCTCCATCCCAACCTGGCCATCCTCTGACTCAACGCTCGATTCTCAGAGATAGAGATTTTCTGTTTGACAGGTAGAACAGGTCCTATTAAACAGCAGAAAGATCTCTACTAGAGATACTCACCATGGGTGTATCCAGCAACTCTTCATCTCTTCATTCTTCTCTTTCCACTGTTCTTGATTACTGATTGGATTTAAAGAAGTTGGGTTTTTCTAATGAATTCTATTAGAGTTTATTTGTCAGCTTTTGTAGCCTTTTAGTCCCCAGGGGTTCTCAGTCTTTGCTTATCCCACAATAGCAAGATTCATCAGGGGATTGCTTAAACTTTTTCCCCAAATTAGATAGCCTGTGTCCGTATGGGATTTGAACTTGATCCTTAATTGTCTTATGAAACTTCCTTTTGAGCCACTCACTGTGTTTTTTGCTGAACTTCTCTATGAAAATGGCATATTAGTGGCCATCACTTTTGCTTTCAGAGTCAGGAAATTAAGTGCAATGATGGTTGATCCCTCTCCATCCCACCACTCTTACTGTTTTCTTCAAGGATAAGGTACCATTACGCCCACATTCTAAAATATCCCCCAATTTCCACATTAACTAAGTTCTTGATCTTCCTGTGTTTTGTCCCAAAGCCACATCAGACTAGTGAGGAAGCTGCCTTGCATACCTTGGATGTTAGAAGGGAGTTAGCCTTCTATTTGGACAGATTAGACCATTTAGAATGTCTCCAAGACTCTTTCAGTTGCAGACAGATCTAGGGGATCCACAATCTCCACCCAAAGATTTTCAAAGTGGGTTTCCAGTTGTGTTCTTGTTTGTTACCAGGCTGCTAATGTTTAGCCCCCTTTGAGAATAAAAGCTCATTCTACAAGATCCCAAACTACCACTATTAAAAATGTATCAAGGGCTGAAATTTCCAAATGGCAACCTGGGTATCAGTGAACACTTTTCCCAAACACAATATCCTAATATATGCCTCTCGATCAGAAGCTGCTGTTGGCACAATAGTCCTTTCTTTATTGTTGGATCCAGCTCCAAAGCTCCCTCCTCCTCCAAGGGATACTCTGGGATACCTAAAGTGGAGTACCGATAGGGACACTACTTGAAAAAGAAGTCATTACTTACATTGTGCAATAACCGGAGTTCTTTGAGAGGTGTCTCTCTAACTATGCTCCACTACCCACCCTCCTTCACCTCTACTTCAGAGTTTTGTTTCGCGGGACTTTATGGTAGAGAAGGAACTGAGAGTGGTTTGCTCATGCAGCTCCATATATCCTTAGTATAGGGTATGAGGGTGTCTGGAGTGTATTTGCAGGCCGAACGGGCAGTACTACTGAAAATCTCTGATCAAAGGCAAATGTGCAGCTGAAGTGGAGCATCCATAGGGGGACACATCTCAAAGATTGATTTGGTTACTGAATGAGGTGAGTAACCTCTCCTTTCTTTGCACCAAATGTGGAATTTTTCACCGAAGGACCAGGATGGGCAGTGTTCTGTTTATAGGCAGTGACAGGTTTAAAGTCTGATGTTTACAACCTATAAGAGCTAGCAATGGGAGTTTTATATCATTAGAAAGTAGAGATTCTTCATTTTCTGAAGAAGCTCATCATTTGCTTTTAGCTGGGAGTCTTCTCTTTACAATGGCTATAGCAATCTTAAATGTTTTCTGACAGTAGTAGGTAAAGTTGTCAGACACAAATGTGATTGTGTCCCTTTAATATTACCTCTTTCAAAAGGAATTACATAGAGAAGAGTTTGTCTTTTGAAATGCTTTTTGTAGTTTATGGTCAGGCAGTTACTTGGATGTTGGAGAGAGACAGTGGTAAGAGAGAATTAAAGAAAAAACTTTGCTGTCAAAAAAGGAATTTTGCATCCAGGTGCACACACTTTGATGCCCATCCTTCAGATGTAATTTGAGGGGATCTAATTAAGAGGATAGTAGAAATGGCATGCCATTTTGCTTTGCAAAACCTATATAAACAGATCCTGTTGCGAGCAGCAGGACAAAGAATCTTAAAAAGGAAAGTAGTGAGGGAAAGGAGCATAAATTGCAACCAGTAACCCCTACAGAAGCTTGCATAAAAGTTTATTTACTGTGTTTTATATAGTTACCAAGGTTTTTTCAGCTCTGTTCTGATAATGTTTGGGGCGTTCGGAAGGCTTGTGCTGAATGCTTCATGGCAGTTTCATGCGCAACATCCCAGGAGGTCCGGCGGACAAAACTGTCAACGCTTTTTATCAGTCTGATCAGTGACCCTTCACGATGGGTAAGAGTTTTGTTTTATTTATCAAATACCTATTTTTCGGTTCGCTTTTTCTTTGATATTAATATTTTAGAGATAAATAGCTTATTCATGTGCATGATTGTGTCAAGTAATTGTGTATAATGGTGGTTTTGCTGACTGGAGGAAGGCTGTTCTACATTATCCCACTAAAATGTAGTGGACCCTTCCATTGAGAAAAGGTATGTGGAGCTGCAGGCTTTCCTGCTATTCAGTGTTGCCAAAAGTCTGCTTATCACCAGTAATATCAGAAAATTGCAGATGTAATTAAATTGAATTTATTGAGATTTTTTTCTCCATGCTTCACATCTCCCCTCACCCCCACCTCCCTAGTCTTGAAAATCCATCCTTCAAATCTGTGTTAGGGTTGTCAACAGGGGCTCCTTCTCAGAGCCAAAAGGAAGCTTTAATGTCCTGGATCACCAGTTTTTTGGCTCTGAGAAGGCATGTGAGCCATAATCAGGTACAATCAAAGAAGTAATAGAAAGGGGGGTGAGAGAGGCTCACCAGAAGTAAATAGAATTCAAGCCTGTGGTTCTTATTGAATCAACATAAATTCCTGACAATGTAAAATATGATGTTTCCACTAAACCATCATTTCTCCTTTCATAGAATCATAGAATATCAGGGTTGGAAGGGACCTCAGGAGGTCATCTAGTCCAACCCCCTGCTCAAAGCAGGACCAATTCCCAACTAAATCATCCCAGCCAGGGCTTTGTCAAGCCGGGCCTTAAAAACCGCTAAGGAAGGAGATTCCACCACCTCCCTAGGTAACCCATTCCAGTGTTTCCTAATATGCAGCCTAGACTTCCCCCACTGCAACTTGAGACCATTGCTCCTTGTTCTGTCATTTGCCACCACTGAGAACAGCCGAGCTCCATCCTCTTTGGAACCCCTCCTCAGATAGTTGAAAGTAGCTATCAAATCCCCCCTCATTCTTCTCTTCTGGAGACTAAACAATCCCAGTTCCCTCAGCCTCTCGTCATAAGTCATGTGCTCCAGACCCCTAATCATTTTTGTTGCCCTCCGCTGGACTCTCTCCAATTTTTCCACATCCTTCTTTTTGTGTGGGGCCCAAAACTGGACACAGTACTCCAGATGAGACCTCACCAATGTCGAATAAAGGGGAACGATCACATTCCTCGATCTGCTGGCAATGCCCCTACTTATACAGCCCAAAATGCCGTTAGCCTTCTTGGCAACAAGAGCACACTTATTGACTCATATCCAGCTTTTCGTCCACTGTGACCCCTAGGTCCTTTTCTGCAGAACTGCTACCTAGCCATTCCGTCCCTAGTCTGTAGCAGTACATGGGATTCTTCCGTCCTAAGTGCAGGACTCTGCGCTTGTCCTTGTTGAACCTCATCAGGTTTTTTTGGCCCAATCCTCTAATTTGTCTAGGTCCCTCTGTATCCGATCTCTACCCTCTAGTGTATCTACCACGCCTCCCAGTTTAGTGTCATCTGCAAACTTGCTGAGAATGCAGTCCACACCATCCTCCAGATCATTAATAAAGACATTAAACAAAATCGGCCCCAGGACCGACCCCTGGGGCACTCCACTCGAAACCGGCTGCCAACTAGACACGGAGCCATTGATCACTACCCGTTGAGCCCAACGATCTAGCCAGCTTTCTATCCAGCTTAGTCCATTCATCCAGCCCATATACTGGATGGTGGCAGTATACTTCTTTAACTTGGTGGCAAGAATACTGTGGGAGACCGTATCAAAAGCTTTGCTAAAGTCAAGGAATAACACATCCACTGCTTTCCCCTCATCCACAGAGCCAGTTATCTCATCATAGAAGGCAATTAGGTTAGCCAGGCACGACTTCCCCTTGGTGAATCCATGCTGACTGTTCCTGATCACTTTCCTCTCCTCTAAGTGTTTCACAATTGATTCCTTGAGGACCTGCTCCATGATTTTTCCAGGGACTGAGGTGAGGCTGACTGGCCTGTAGTTCCCTGGATCCTCCTCCTTCCCTTTTTTAAAGATGGACACTACATTAGCCTTTTTCCAGTCATCCAGGACCTCCCCCGATCGCCATGAGTTTTCAAAAATAATGGCTAATGGCTCTGCAATCTCATCCGCCAACTCCTTTAGCACCCTCAGGTGAAGCGCATCCAGCCCTATGGACTTGTGCACATCCAGTCTTTCTAAATAGTCCCAAACCACTTCTTTCTCCACAGAGGGCTGGTCACCTTCTCCCCATACTGTGCTGCCCAGTGCAGCAGTCTGGGAGCTGACCTTGTTCGTGAAGAGAGAGGCAAAAAAATCATTGAGTACATTAGCTTTTTCCACATCCTCGGTCACTAGGTTGCCTCCCTCATTCAGTAAGGGGCCCACACTTTCCTTTCCAGTCACTTGGATCCTCCACTTGGTTGGCATTCAGACTTACTCACTTTAAACATTGAAATAGTGTGGGAGGGTGAAGCATGCTGTCAACTGCAGTCAATGTGAAGATGTGTACAATGATCTGTGAATTGACCACTTTGTCCTCCTCCTGTATTTCACGTCTCACCCCAATCTTTCCCTGCTCAAGGCTCTTTGCCTGGCACTTTCCCATATCCAGCTAGTTGGCACTGTTACCAGATGCAAGTCTCTCCTGTCACTTTCCCCAGTGCCCTTACAACTCTTCCCATTCCTAACAGCTGGTGGTGTATTTATACAACAGCTGTATTCAAATTATTTTCTCTGGAACCCATTTTTCTAGGTCCGCCAAGCTGCCTTTCAGTCCCTGGGGCCTTTCATATCAACTTTTGCTAACCCATCCAGCAGTGGTCATTTTTTTAAAGAAGAAGAAAGTAAGAACACAGAGGATCATAGATCTGCAGAGGAAGATAGGTATGGATTTTCTTGGTTTTGTAGTTTTCATTTTTCTTCTGCATATAGATATTGCTGCTTAGGAGACTTTAATTTTTCTTTTAATTTGGTTACACATATGGGTAGTGAAGACACCAGTTTTGCCAAAAATTGGCCTCTTTAGCTAAGTTGTTGTTCAGTTATTCAGGGTACTTCACTTAGGTCAGCTATCTATATCTTTATATATTATATATATAAAACTAATTCTATAAATACTAAAATAAGAACACGACTGTGAAACTTGCATAAGTGTCTAAATTATAACCAGTATGTTGGGTTTTTTTAAAACTCATGCCTATTTTCTTTGACAACCAACAGTGAGAAGATCAGGGATACAGAAGATGTCACAACAGAGGATGTACATAGCAGGACAGAGAAGCCACCTTCAGATGCTGATTTTAGTGATTTTACAATAAAACTTGAAAACACCATGGAAGACCATAACCCTGTGCCAAGTAATTCTCAGAGTGAAACTGATGACCAGACTGAGACATTCTTACGTTGCACTTTGTCTTCAGGATCTTGTGGGGAAAGAGCTGATGAGAATGAGCAAAATTCTAGCTTCTGTCGTATAGCAACACTGCAGGAATCTGGGTTGAGGTCCCAGGAAAACTCCCTCTCAGAACAGGAATTGTACAACTCTTTCCATTTTTGGAGGACTCCGCTTCCTGAAATAGATATTGATTTAGAGCTTCAGCAAACTGATCAGATAATGCCCGACCCAGAAATTCAGGAAGGAACGAAACACATGACTGTGCCAGTTTCTTCAAACATTACTATGGCCACAAGAAAGGAGCTGGAAGAAATGATAGAAAATCTGGAGCCTCATATTGATGATCCAGATGTTAAAGGTATAGTGAAGATATTTATGTATATTTAGTGTCTGGAAATGTTTTTCTGTAATAATTAGTGTTTTGTGGAGGTTTTAATTTTTAACCTTTTGAATGAAACTTTAAAAAAAAAAATCAAAAGAATTAATGCTTTTGGAGTTTAACCAAATTTGTTCTAGCTGTTTTAATTTAACTGTGGAGAAAGGATGACAAACCAAAACGTTCTTATTTTTGAGAAGCAGCCTCTGATTTTACAGATGCAGTTTTGCTCCCATTGTTAATTGCGAGTGCTGTAATTCTTAGTACTTTGACGTCTAACTACTTGATTTGTCAGTATAATCAGGCAGACAATCACCTGAGTGCTGTGAATCATCGTGCGCAGTGTTGCATATGCAGTTACTGTGTGTGCAAAATAGGAAGCCAGATTGAGGCCCTTTTGAAAAATCAAGGCCTGAATGTAAGAATGTTTTCACCTTCTGAACAATCAAGTTTATTTTTTAAGGAAATAGCCTTAGGGTATCCATGTTTTCAGAAGCTCTTCTATAGCAACTTTCATTGCCTGCTGATGTGCGCCAGGATTATGGTCGGGACAAGGTTAGAAGTGACCCAAATCCTGTCCAACTCCTAGATGCACATAAATCTTGTGAGATTGAAGTGTAATTAATGTTCTCTCCCCTACCTTCTTTTTAATAATCGGCTGCCCTTTATGTGGCATCACAGGTTTGTCGGGATATCAGCACTGGAGAAGTCTTAAAGCATGCCAAATTCAAAAAGGGCAGCAGCAAATCCAGCACTGTGGCTAGGAAAGTGGCCATGGAGATTGGAGTATTCTTGATTTCAAGACTCCTGTGGGCTAGAAGGGTGCACACTCAAAAAAGGAGAGAAGAAAAGAGGGATGGGAAACTCCTGTCAGAATAAGCAGCAACGCTTGGATGCTTTCCTGAAACTTTGGTGTTTCTCCTATCACTAATTATACAGGATACACACTGATAGCCTAACTTTAATTAGACTTGGCCTGTTCCTGTTTAATCTACCGTAAAATCAGCAGATGAAAATGTTCTGCTTTAAGAAGATTCTAGCCCATTGCTCTGTAAGACGAGTGGGTTCTAGAAAAAATGTACTAGTTCAGTTACTGGTGAGAAGCACATTATTTAAACTTATCTCTTAATAAGCACATTAACCAGTGCTGTTTAGGTTTGACTCTAGAGACTTGTTCTACACGGCTACAAAATGTATATTAAACTGTTCCATGAGGCTCTACATAGCTAACGCATTTGTATACTCAGAGGTGCTCTGTATTACAAGATTGTTTCTGAATCTGTGCTTTGATGTTGGCTGGTCTTATTCCAGAGCTGCACTTTAGGATGGTTTCAATATAAAGAAGCTCACGGGTGCAGTTTACTGGGATGTGTGTGTATGTATGTATGTATGTGTGTATGTATGTATGTGTGTATGTATGTATGTGTGTATGTATATATGTGTGTATGTATATATGTGTGTATGTATATATATATAATATAGTGTGTGTGCGCGTGTGTGTGTATTCAAGAAAACTACATGGAAAAAAAATCTAAAGATGCAAAATCAAATACTCCAAAGTTAGGAAATGCCTGAACTAGGGTGCTGTGCAATAACAATTTGACCCCCTTGTTCATATGTATTCTGATACAGTCTTAATTATGTGATCACATACTTTTTTTTTTTTTTTTCCCCCATACAGGTCCCCTGCCTCATTCAGGGGATGGGTAGTTACTCAATATTTCTTTTTATTCCCCTCATTAAATGTATGGCCTTAGAGCTTATTAAATGCACGCCATCTAAATCCTGCACTGAATACAAAATTATTAATTTTATGGTCGCTTTCACTATCATAAAAGAGTGTTTTACAAATAAAACAAATGAATTTTGTTTTATTTGTGACGCGTGTGAGAGTGGGTAATATTACTTTCCCCATTTTATAACTGGGGAATTGAGACACAGAGAGATTAAGGCCAAAATTATCAAAAGTGTCCACTAATTTCAGGTGCCCAATTTGACACCTAGCACCTGATTTTCCAGAGTATTTAGCATTTTAAAGCATTTTCTATGTTCAGAGCACAGCTCCAGCCAATTTCAGTCGAGTGCTCAGCACATCTGCAAATGGGGTTTTTCACATTGGGCACCCAGAAAACTAGGAAGATGCTATTTTAGTGGCCATCTATGAAAAGTGAGGTTTAAGTGACTTGCCCAGCATCGCACAAGAACTCTGTACCAGAGACAGGGATAGAATTCAGTACTCCAAGGTAGAATTCAGTTTCTTTAATCGTGACCTGCAGTCTCCTGCTATATCAAACACCTTCCAACTTCTGCAACAAATGAGCCAGGGGACCAGAGAAATTCTAACACATGGAACCATATTGACGCACAACTTGAGTATCAGCAGGGTTCAGACCTTTGGACTACAGTATGGACCTTGAGCACTCTACCTCACAGAGTAGCTGGCAGTAGTAGACTGTATCCTCTATTGGACCAGCCAGTAGAGGGGGATGAGAAACTCACTTTGCCAGTAGGTTTCACAGCTATTCACTAACAGCAGAGGAATGTAGAGATGCAGGACACCTGATTTCAATTCCAGTTTCTATAGGGGAATGTTGTCTAGAGGTTACAGACCATTCTTTCCTGTGCCCTGAGCTTGTCACTGTCCCCCTCTGCATCTGTGTTTCTCCTAACTCCCTCTCAATCGGCTCTTGTCTCCCCCCTGTTCTGGTCCTCCCCATCCTCTGGGTCCTGCAACACTCCCCCCCCATCCCTCCGCCCTTCCTCACCCCTTTGCATTCCAGTGTGACTGCTTCCTCCTCCTCAGTACACTTGGGTGCCAGCATCAGTAGTACAGGAGAGAGAATCTCCTGCTCTCAATTCCTCTGCCTGGTGCTGCAGCAGCCGGAAAGAGCAATCGTAAAGGAAGTCCTGCTCAATCCCGGCAGCCATGAGCGTCCTCAGTGCAAACAGAAGCTTCAGAGAATTTAGCTGCCAAACAAGCCTCTATTGAGCATGTGCAAACTGCAGTTTTTCCGAGGCAGAACTTGGCTAAATTTGGGGAAATTTTCGTGGGGACAGCAAAAGGCATATACCTATCACCAAACCAGTCACCGTGCCAAATTACAAGTCCCTGCTCTAAAGCATGGAGGAGCTAGATTTTCTCAACAAAATAGTTGTAAGAATTTTTTTTAATATGGGCAAAAGAGCATTTTCCCATAATTTCATTCTCAAAAATGGCTGAATCATTTTAGCTGAAACTTACCCAAAAACTTCAGTCTGAGGCAGATACCTGGCATGGAAAATTTCAGCCCCCAATGAATAGTTTGGCAAAACCCCAAGTAACAGAATATAGGGACTTATAATGGAAAATATCTGTCAGCTTTAAGTATCTGTCTCTCTACCAGATCCACCTATAATAAATATCAGTTAGTTAAAGTTGGGGGAAAAAAAACTCTTGTGTTCTATCATTAGAGCAGCCTCAAAGGAATTTGATATTCCTAGTGGGTGTTTCAGGATAGATTTTATTTTTTAATACAGTACCTGCACCATTATAGCACTTAAAACAATCACAGGAGCATTTTTTTGTCTGCTAATAATGAGTGAACACTAAGGAAAGAAACAGAAAGCAAAAGAATGAAAACAAGGGAAGCAGAAAAGAGAAACTGCAGAAAATAGAGGGAAAATGTGCCATGTAGAAGAATTTTTTTCTCCTGAGTTATGTATTTTTCTATAAACACGTACACATTTGAAGTGTCGTGCATCTATATACATCGTCTATTTAGAAAAAGACCCTCAATCTTTCTTTAATTTTAACTGAAAATGAAAGGCGTATATTTTGATGTTGGTTCTGGTTTGGGGGGAAGAGAGGAAAGGTAAGTTCTTCTAAACGTGCATCGGGATAAAGTTCAGTTGAATTATTTTTCCAGTTGTTTTGCCTCACAAGAACTAACTAACTAACTCTCCTGAAAATCTGGAATAACATTTCATGCCTGAATAGTCTGGTAAGAGCTAGTCATCGCTTTCATTTTTTAATTTATAGTAGAAACTCACTCATTCATTTTGTTTATCCATATATCTATTGTTTGTGCATTCAAAAAAAATTGGGGTCTTTCCCTCACTTCTCAGTAAAGAAGAAACAAGTGAATACTACTGTGAGGTCTCTAATTATCAAGGTCTCATTAATTTTACAAAGTTTGCTGTAGAGATCTTTATAATGTTATATGAAATATGGTATTAATTAAAACCAAATTATACTTTCTAATGAACCTGATGCATTTCATGGTACAGTATTAGTACTTTTTTGTTTACTTAGTAATTTGTAGTGGGCTTCCCTGTCAGTATGGATTATTACAATCCTACTGTAACTCTTTTTTCTTTCAGGTATTTTATTAAATGCTTGCCAGTTACAGAACCGACCAGGCTCCAAATCCTTACTCATTTGCTCCTGCTGTTCTTACCCCCAGAGATATAAGACAGCAGTTCATGTTTGGCCTTCACATGTGATGTTCCTTACCTGTCCCACACCATTGTGTGTGTCTCAGTTGTCTAGCTGTGTGTTCAGTGTTTAATATTGTGCTGAGTTGTAATTCTGCTTTATGTAAAAGTCAGTCATAATTGTGTGTTTAAAAAAAAAAAAAAAAAATTTAGGTGTGCCATACAAATTAATCTGGTTTTTGATAAATTCTGGTGGCCTTAGGTGCATAAATTTAGGTGCAAGGATAAATGAGACAATTAAAATTCCAAGATGGGAGGTAGAGTGAGGCGGATGATAAAAACAGATTCAGTTGTTTAATTTCAGAATATGTACACAGTATTGGATAGGCCTTGAAAAAAGGGCGAGTAGAGTTTTAGCTCAAACAAGTGGGCTTATTTGGATCAGAGAGCCACTTGATCCTTCCCGGGAAGGGAGGAAAGAGGAGAGGAAGAGAGCAGCCCAATCACTGCTGCTTTGACAGGAGTGGAGACGTGGATGTGGAAGACAAAGTAGAGCAATCCCTGAGCCACTTGCTCTTTTCCAGGAAGGGAACTTGATAAGCAGAGAGCAGAATGGCAGGTGCTGCTGCTCTTTGAGGAAGGAAAGGAGAGAAGCAGGGAAGCACCAAATAGTAGTGGCTTCACTTCAAGAGATGGGGAATGAGGAGCCAAGTGGATTTTACGGAGAAGGGTTGCTGGGAGGCCAAGCAGCTCCTGTGTGCCCTGGAGCCCTGCAGTCCTAGAATGGCTGTGCAAAGAAATAGAGGGCCCAGTAGTTTCTTTGGAGTAGGAGTTGTAATTCCCTTCATTTGGAGGAGGAGAGCCCGGAATTCATTAACAAGATTGAGGAGGTATGAGAGAGAGCAAGCCAGAATTAATTAATTTGTGGCGGGGAAAAGAGTGGCAAGAAGGACCAGGTGGAGTGAAATCTCAGATTTCATTTTTATCTGTTTTCAGGGTTTGATCAAAATTTTCTAAGTCCTGACTGAGACTTACAATTGTCACTGAATAACCTACTCTCTGTTATGCTGCGTCTGCATTTCCAGAAGAGTTGTTTTGTTCAGAATTAGTTCAGCATAATGGGACCAGTCAACCTTCTAGCAATTTGCGGCGTGGGAGCATCTGAATATGTATTTTCCAGGGCCCCAGACCTACCCTTCTATTCTCATTTGGAAGATTTAGCAATCCTGCTCTCCACTTAGATTTACAGGGATACAGCTAATTGCACTTTTGCAACTCATTCATTTAGTCCCTAAAAATACTTGCCCCCAATCTCATAAATTTAAAAGTACAACTTTTTAAATCAATCAATACAGTTAAAAACTAGAGTCAAACCTATTCCCACCCTTTACTTGCCGTATTCTTTTAACTATAATTGCCAGTAAGCTGTTGTGTATGTTCTGCCTGTTACAGATTGTGCACATCTGTTTATTTACCGAGCCTCAGCATAAGTAGTTTGTCACATTTTTGTAAAAGATACTTCTTTAAAGATACTGTTGCCTCAGCAGCTTCTCTCTCTTGAGTTTCCTGCCTCATAGACAAGATACTCCCTTAGCTCCAGTGCTGTTTTAGCCTTCTGAGGCAATGGCAGCCAACGTGAAACTACATCACCTCCTATCCTCGCTGGTTTCCTCTGTTGCAGGATTTACTAACCATTGATAATTGAGTAGGAAACTTTCAGCTTCTCTCTTTGGCTATTCCATAAATTAAAAATTATTTTTCAAAGGTAGTTGCCATCAGCAATTTTGTTGCTGTGTAACAGTTCTTTCCACTTCCATTAATGTATTTCACTTTGCATACAGCACAAGTGGAGGTGTTATCTGCTGCACTTCGAGCCTCCAGTTTGGATCCTCAGGAAGAGAAAATGGCAGGTGTTGGCAGGGGAATGGACTCTCAAAATGAACTGAGCATCAAAGACCAACTAAATTATAAACTAATTCAAGATGATCCTGTGCCTTTAATTAGCGACGCTGTTGAGGTAAGAGACGTGGCTGTGTTTGGCATACAAACAGTTTGATTCAGAAATACAGGGCTACAGTCAGAGAGAGAGCTGTATTTTGCACTCTTGCAGCAATCATAGCTAAACTGTTCCCACTTCAGGCTGAAATGATGCCAAGTTTTGTTTGCTAATTTTGCAGCTCTGCCTGTTGCATAAAGTAAAGTTTATCCTCACAACGTTCTGTATTTGTACATCTGAATCATTTGAGGACTTGAAGTTAAACCTCAGTCCTGACTAATGGTCACTTTCAACAGACTGTGTTACTATAGTTTGCCGCAGTGAAATAGTCTTACTGGAAACAATGCCCTTCTTAAAATAAGTTAACTGTTCTTTTTTCTGTTTGGAGAGAGAGATGCATTTTGTTTATGGTGGAAACATTTTACTGCAACAGGCAACACGCTTTTCTGACCAGGAGACAATCAGGACTTGAGGCCGTGTTGCAGTGGGCCTCTGGAATATCTGGACTCTGGAGAATGAGGGCGGGTACTACCACTCAATATCATTTTGAGTTTTTACTTGTGGATCTTCTTCCCATTTTTTCCCCATCCAATCAAACAACAGCATTTAGTACTGGTGTTCTGTTCTTCACTATGTGTTGTGGCAGAAATGTTGTGACTACTCCACTCCACTTGGAGGCACAAGTGTGATGGTCTTTGAAACTCCAGTGCTATAGAAGAAGAATAAAATCTTGATGCAACTCTCATGGATTGTTGCTTGCCAGTTGGCAATGCAAATCGTTTTCAGATTATATTCTGCTGCCATTAACCTGCTACAGTTGATAGAATTGCTCACTGTGTTGATAAGAAGCTCCTTACATACATTGGGATATGTATAAAATCTGGGGTTTTTTTGTTTGTTTTTTTTGTTTCATTTTTTTTTTAAATTTGGATTGTCTGATGGAAGATGTGCAGATTGCCCTCATTCCAAAATCTTAGCGATATCACCATGACCTAGATATTGACGTACCCTGCAAGCTCTCTTATATTGAAGTTCTTACCTTTTTAAAGTGAAGTTATGTTTTGAAAAGTGCCTAGGTAAGAATGGCACCTCTGTCAAAATAAGAGGGGATCTATCAGGCGTTTTCTGCCCCTTGCCTGAGGTATTGGTGCCCTGATACACCCTGCCTAGGGAAAATCCACTCAGAATTATGTACCAAGAAGACTTAATCCTCCAATGGTGTAAACGGTCAGAAGGGAACACTAACCAATCAGGAGCCAGTAGGCAAGTTAAGAAGGCTTGCCTGCTTCTTCCCAGGGGGAGTGATGGGTGGAGCTGGGACAGGAGGAGAGTTCCTCTGTCCTAACCCCTAATGAGCCTTGCATTGCATCAGCGGCCAGACAGGCTGGGGTTGACACCACCCCTTGTCTGAATGGGCTATCACTAAGACACATTATCTCCTGGTGACTAATTTCTACTCCAAGTCCATAAACCATACTTTCAATATAAATATATACATCTCTCAATGATTATGAATCTTGACAAGTTACAAGCTTTTTGTAGATCCTTAAATGTTACTCTTTATGGATAAATATCCTATAGGACATATTTGGTGTAGTGAGTTTGTCAGGTCTGAGGTGAGCGATGTTTGCAAAGAGCAAGGGACCCTTTGCCAAGGGGTCTCTGTCTATCACCCACCTTACACTAATTTAATCAAATACCACATTTCCATAGTTTGCTTATGAAAATGTCATGTGGGACTGTGTCAAAAGCCTTCCTAAAGTCAAGATGTGTCACAACCACTCGGTCAGTAACCTTGTCAAAGGAGGAAGTTAGATTAGTTTGACATGATTTGTTCTTGACAGATCCATGTGGCGATTCCTTATAACTGTATTATCGTCTAGGTGCTTACAAATTGTTTAATAGTTTTTTCCAGTGTCTTTCCAGGTATCAGGATGACGGGTCTATACTTCCCCGGGTCCTCTTTGTACCCCCTTTTAAAGATAGTTACTATGTTTGCCCTTCTCCAGTCCTCTGGGACCGTACCCATCCTCCATGAGTTCTCAAAGATAACTATTAGTGGTTCTGAGTTGCTCAAGTACTCTAGGATGAATTTCATCAGGTCCTGCTTACTTGAATTCATCTAACTTGTGTAAATATTCTTTATCTTGTTCTTTCCCTATTTTGGTTTGAGTTCCTTCCCCTTTCTTGAGAAAACAACACGTGACAGGAGTTATTGCTTATTGCATTAATGGAAGGCACTCAGATAATACGGTGGTGGGCATGGTGTAAGAATCTGTATAGAACAGAATATGATTTAATTATATCCCCTCAAGCCTGGTGAAGCATCTTTATTATTTTGAATCTAAATAAATAAAAGTTGTCCATTAAGAATTTTATTTTAATTTGGGCTACAGCAAGGATATACTGAAAACAAAAATACATCTCTGGAATCTTGAAGAAAATACCCACAATCTCAGGCAACCTTTCATGGTATTTAAGTTCAGTGTGTGTGTGAGTAATCCTTGAATGTCCCATTTTATAAGTGACCTTTTTCCCCCCACATGCAGAACATAGATTCCACTCTCCGCTATATTCATAATGATTCAGACTTGAGCACCAATAGCAGTTTCAGCCCTGAAGAGGAAAGGAAGTCCAAAGTACAGGTAAATGAGAATTTCTCTCCCCCTGCCCCCCCTTGTAATTCTGATTAAGTTGAAACTTTATAGACAGAAGATAATGATGGAAGGTTCACCTTTAGTAGTCCTTTGGCCCACTTTGCTGTAGTAATTTTCAGAGGATGTGAAAGCCTCATCAATAAGTCTCTGTATAATCCAGCCTTGAGTACCTGCAGTGACAGTGGTTACATTGGCAGTTTATTCTGTTGTAACTGACCAGGCCAGTCTTTTTTTTTTTTTTTTTTAACGGAGTAGTGTAGCTTTGACAGTAGAGCTGTTAATCAAGACTCCGAAGCTATTTATTTTAATTTTTCCTCTGCCACTGACTTGCTGTGCAGCTTCAATGACTTATTTACAGAGCCAGTTGAAAATTTTCCATTAAAACTGTTTTTCAGGGGAAAACTTTTTTTTTAATTGAACAGAATTTTTCACAAGAAGTGTGTTGTCCACTGAAAACTTTGACTTTAGCAGAAAAAAACAAATTTAGATTTGATACCAAATAGAATTATTTTGGCTTAATTTGATGTTAAACTATATCCTCCTGAACAACTGATGGGAGCTGTAGTGTGGGAACCTCATCCACTCATACTTCTTTGTGGGCTGGGTTCTACTCTCCCATGAAGCACTGCAGCAGCTCAGCAAGAGGGGAGAATGTGCTGCATCATGGGAGAAGTAGTTCTAGCCAAGAAGTGCAGCCCATAGGGAAGAATGAGGGCATGAGGCACCCAAATGCCATTCCTATGAGGCACTTTAGCAGCTCAGGCAGGCACAGTTTAATATTGAACTGACCCAAAATGAAACATTTAAAATTAGTTTTCATTTTTTGCCATAAGGTAAAAATTTTCTGCAAGGTGGGGAAAACCATGTTCTGACCAGCACTAGTCACTTATTTTTATGTATTTGTTAAACAGGCATAAAGTTTGCCAGTCTCACAGGATATTGAGTCTTTAATGTTTGTAAGAGTGTTGAGCAGTGCTATAGAAGTCCAAGTTAAATTGTTTCTTCTTAAGTTTCAAACAATGCTCCTACTCTGTTTCGGTAGTCTGAAAGTGTTCCACCCATTCATCCTTGTTACTTCAGTCTGGGTATTTACAAGGACTAATCATACCTTCTCAGTTACTGTGTTTCTGTATTAATATTGCTTAAGTAACCTTAATATTTGCTTAAAATATCAACTTTACACAACTAAAGTTAGTCTGATTTTTATATATGGTACTTTTATGAATTATAATATTTACATTCTTAATCTTTAAGCATTTTTGTCCATTATTATGAGGTGAGAAAAATTCTTTCTCTTAAAATGTAAGCTAGTTTTATATAATAGGTTGTACGGAAATAGTTTGCCACATTTTCAAGTAAAGTCTCTCTCTCTCTCTCTAGGATGTTGTACCTCAAGCCTTGTTGGATCAATATTTATCCATGACCGATCCTTCTCGTGCACAAACGGTTGATACTGAGATTGCTAAACATTGTGCGTATAGCCTGCCAGGTGTGGCACTTACGTTAGGTAGACAGAACTGGCACTGTCTGAAAGACACCTATGAGACACTAGCATCTGATATGCAGGTATGTTAAAGCATTTAAACTCGAGCAGCTTTGAAAACAAATTGTATATACACCTTTATAACTGTGTTTCCTTATAATGGGCATTTTTGAATTTATTTTTTTCATATCCTGTCACTGGTGTTGGTAATTTAGTAGATGATGCTCTTCCTCTAAGTAATAGTTTGACCAGTGTCCCAGAACAATGCTTGGGCACCATGTTTGTGAGGTGCTCAGATACTACGGTAATGGGGATTATATAAATACCTGGAATAGATGCACAAATGTTGCTGAGCCTGTCACCTTGTGGGTTGATTAGAAACCAGAGGTCTTGATCTCTTCCGGTTGCTACAGTTCTTGTGGCACTTTTAATGAGAATAGGGGTATCCACTTTGATGCACTGGCAAGTCATAAAAGTTAGTCATAAAGAATTAAAAGTATTGCAGTATCATTGGTGTGTTAGAAACAAATGTTAAAATATTGGAAATGGCTGTTGCTTTCTTCTCTGTTCCTTTGCTGTTAAGGAAGCAGCTTTCAGTATATGGGCCATTTTATTTTGTAGTAATTTTCCACTCTTGCCTTTCTTTTTCAAAGACACGCTTCCTTTTTTGAGTAGTTATTCTTGATCCACTTCACCCTGATAAATTAATTCACTGATGTACCAGAGTGAAAACTCTCTGACATATATTGTTTATTTATACAATATATTCCCAATTTTCTGAAGGGGGGGGGATTTTATTTGGATAATTGATTGTTTGGATAATCAAGAGGGCTCTATTGTCCGAACCATCGCATCATCCGAATCTCTTCCTTGTCCCCAAAATGAGATGCATGCTACAGAGGGCCTATAGTTCATGTATCTCATGATGAGGGACAAGGAAGGGATTCAGATAATGTGGCGCTTTGATAACAGGATTTTTAATAAACTGGAGAATATTGTATATGGTATCAGTCACATTTCTCAAAGTGCCTAACAGTAAGGTGAAAAAAATTAGCACACAAGTAATCAGTAAAGAAACTAAAAAAACCCAACAAGAGTTAAAAAATAACATTGCTAACTAAGTTTGCGGTGTGTTTAAAATTACTTTGAGAGTCTGCCACAAGAATAATGAGGGAGAAAACTGCATCACTAAAATAGGATTAAGTCTGCAAAGATATCATTTGGTAGTTGGAAAGTGCTGGTCAGAGGGGGAGAGTAAGGTTAAATAACAATACTTGTTTTTTATATAATTGAAAATACATTATCCGTTTGAACAGTGTGTCGTGTTCCCTCCCTCTCCCCTCCACCCCTAAAATAAGACCACATAGAAACTAAAAGGACCTCTGTGACGGGTTGGATCACAGAAACCCTCTTGGGAGTGGTCACTCGATGTGCAAAGACTACCTCTGCTCCTGTTTTCCCTGCCAGCTCAGGACTACAGCACCCTGTCTTGCTGAGCCAGACACTCCGTCTACTCCAACACAGACCTTGTCTGAATCACTTGCCCCGAAGCTGCAAGTTTACCTGAAAACAGCTCACAGAAGTGTGCTTGTCTTTAGCACTCAGATGCCCAACTCCCCCAATGGGGTCTAAACCCAAATAAATCCGTTTAACCCTGCATAAGAGAGCTCTCTGTATGTGTGTATATATATATCTCCTCAATATATGTTTCACTCTATATGCATCCGAAGAAGTGGGCTGTAGTCCATGAAAGCTTATGCTCTAATAAATTTGTTAGTCTCTAAGGTGCCACAAGTACTCCTGTTCTTTTTGCGGATACAGACTAACATGGCTGCTACTCTGAAAATTGTCCACATAGTATCTTGCATGTCTCCAGGAAAACTTCTTATGTAGATTGGAGCATTCCAAGATGCATTGTTCCCCAAGTGTTTCCTGATCAGGTACTTAACCTGGCGAATTCCTTCCTAAAGAAGCTGACTAAATGCCTCACAAAGCTTACTTAGAAACCAAGCCAGCATACAGCCCATATTCTTAATCTCAAGTAGAAAATGATATACATGTACAAATAGGACGAATAGATATAGTAGACCATAACCTTTACGGAGATATATTACATGGCACAGGCAGCACAAAACATATTCCAGTTATGTCATACATACATTTATAAGCGCACACAGACACACACACACCCCATAAAGCCTTATAGGGTACACTGTCACAACCTCACACATCTTAATTGGACCATTGCTTGTGCCAAGATGTTTCTTGGAACAAAATATTTGATACTGTGTATGGATGTCAGATGTTGGCTTCCCTGTGAGGGAAAATCTGTTGCAACACTGGGATTTACAGTTTCCAATCAAAGTATAGCAGAGTACCTTCTTTCTTCTTCTGCTTTGTAAAGTACAGATTAGAGAAGCTAGAGAGGAACAAGAACTATCAAATTCAATATGCATGAGAAAAGTTTGAAGCAAGAAGAGAACTGCAAAAATGTGGATATTCAACATCATTTTTGTTTTGTTTCTGTTAATTAAGAACACAATAATTTTGTTACTTGTTCAGTTCCTGGATATGCAGATGGAACAAATGATCCTTGAACAATCCCATTTGTGTCTTATTTTTCGCTTTTGAATAAAAAATGAGTTCTGTTTTATTGAAAGAAGTGAGTGAATTAAGTGGTTGTACTGAGGATTCCAATATTAATGTTGGACAATATAAGAAAAATAATCCTATCGTTAAAACAAAAACTATTGTTTGGGGATAATTTATTAATAAATGCAATTATTATTATTATTATTATTTTTTTTTTTTTTTTTTTTTTTTTTTTTTTTTTGCAGTGGAAAGTTCGAAGGACATTAGCATTCTCTATACATGAGCTTGCAGTTATCCTGGGAGACCAACTCACAGCTGGAGACTTGGTTCCAGTCTTCAATGGATTTTTAAAGGACCTAGATGAAGTCAGGATAGGTGTCCTTAAACACTTACATGATTTTCTAAAGGTACATTTCATGTTTATTTCACTTTGGACCATAATATATTATGCCTTCTATCCACTTGTTTTCCCTGCATAGACCTGTGCCCATAGATTTCACCAGTATAATCCTTTACAGTAGTCCAGCCAAATGCCTATATGGTACTAGAGAAGGTATTGCAAAAGCTTTATGAAGCTAATACTTTTCCTTCTCTGAGACAGTTGAAGACGTAGCAGTTATTTACCACTTACTCTTCGTTATTATTAATTAAAGTATATACAGCATAAAATGTTGTTAAGACTACCCCATTAACTTTGCTGACTTTCTTGCAAGTCACAGCAAAATTTTACCCAAAATGTTTTACAAGCATTATACTGTATATTTCAAAGGGTGCTTTTTTAATCCAAGTGGCTGTTTTATGATAGACATTTTGTTCATATTCCATCCATTCACATTAAGTGCTTGCAATCTGCACTGCTCTGATTAAATTTATATTTGTTGTTCCAGCTTCTTCATCTTGACAAAAGACGAGAATATCTTTATCAGCTCCAGGAATTCTTAGTGACCGATAACAGCAGGAATTGGCGTTTTCGATATGAGCTGGCAGAGTATGTTGTTCATGAGGGTTTGGTTGGATTTGGATAGTTTTTCTGCTATGTGGATTTTAACGTTTCAATTCATCAATCAATCAATCAAATACACTAGAACTATATTATAGAGGCATTTTGACACGTCTTCATGTGCTCATCTACATGAGCTCACAACTTCTACAACACATACTACTCATGTCTGTGACACACTAGTAATATCTACTAATAACTTAATTCCTTATAAACTATTTTATAAGTCCCCTTGAATGTAGAATGAAAAAATGAATTGAGCACTTCCACTCAGATTGTCCAAGCAGTAAGTATTTTAGCATGCTGGAAGGGGGAGGGAAAGGGAGCACCTTATACTTACTTTGATCAAATCTGCTCTACTCATTTTAATCAGAAAAGCTGTTGATCTTGTTATCTGTACAACCAGCTTGGTCACACTGTAGCTTGCATGTACCTTGTAACATTGTTATTGGTTATACGATCTAACGAGTGCAAACTTTTGTACCTATTAATTTTTTTCTTATCCCAGATTATTTTTGCACACTCTTATTGCTCTCATGTAGCATTAGGGTCATATTTACTGAATAAGTGGCAAATTACAGGGGTGGAATTATTCAGTATTATGAGAGAAAACAATTAAAATGAGAATGAAGAATGGAAAATTGTCTTAGTGTATATGGTTTGGTTTCTGTTATGTTAAAGGGCAGGCAATGTTGTGTAAATTGTAATTTTCAAGGTTAGGGATACCTTTTTCATTTTTGATTTTGTTCTGCTGTGTTATGCTTTGTTCTTTCTTTTAGGCAGCTCATCTTGCTTCTAGATCTATACAGTGCCAGAGATGTTTATGACTATTTGCGCCCTATTGCCCTCAGCCTCTGTGCAGATAAGGTTTCCTCTGTTCGATGGATTTCCTACAAGCTGGTATGAGCTAAGAAACAAATTTTAATGTAAAATAATTTAAATGAATCCAATATCTCAAAGTTCTGAGTCATGGTCGGAAGTTGTTATATTTGTGTGTTTATGTATTGGTAACTTAACGTTTCTTATAGGTTAGTGAAATGGTAAAGAAGCTGCATATGGCTTCAACATCAACTTTTGTGGTAGACCTCATGAACGAACTCGTTGAAAAATTCTGTAGATGCCCGAAGTGGTCCGGTCGGCAAACATTTGTCTTTATCTGCCAGGTAAGAGCTTTTATTTATGTATTTGTTTGGGAGAGGGTGGGCAGCTAACTTCCTTAGGGATTCATCTGTATTTTCCTGAATAGTTCGTAGAAATCATTGCCAGAGAATCTTTCCTCTGGCGGGAGAAGATGGGGAAGAAGGGCACAATTCATGGCTTTGTCTGCTCAGCACCGCTCCAGAGAAGACATCAGGAGATGCTGTAGAAACGGGGCTCTTTCTTCCCTACCCAGGAGAGTCACTCTTGCAGTCTAAATTCCCATGTTGCATACCACTGAAGTTCAGTATACAAACTTCATGTGTTCTCCTCAGTATGTTCAGAGAATCAAAGTATGGTGTTGAGTGTAAAACAACAACAAAAGCGACAGTAAAAAACTAGTCTGAATAACACATAGGATACCTGAGTTTGGGAGTAACTTTCAGCCACTTATTCCATGGTCTGGTATGAAGTGAGCACCCTCTAGTGGTGAGTGATACAGTGCTGGCAGCTGCTTACCATTTACTGAATGATCTGTTCAGGCAGCAAGGGCAAGTAGGTGTCATTGCCCACACACCCAGCTAGCATAAGTTGTTCAGAAGCTGGCAGAAATACTATCAAGAAAAACGAGCTGGCTCTGAGCTGTGTTGGAGGAGTAGACCTCAGGTGCAGCTGGAGTGGCCAGTGATGGCAAAGGAGCAGTCTGGGCAGTTGCCCTGCCATGTGGGAAAGGGTTCCCATAGTGTGGCCCAGAAGGGATATCCCCTCTCTGGGGTTTGATCTTATTTAAAAAAAACTTCTGGCGATTTGCATCTGAGGGCTGTTGGTAGTGTGCCCTTGTTTCCACAGCTCCGTCCTTCCCCTCCCAGCAGCTGAGGAGAGAATTTGTCAGGATCTCTGTTAGGCAAGTTTCATGGAATTTCATGGGCCCTCTGGTTGCCCAGTGAATTTTGCCAGGGAAGACTATCACCCGGTTCTTAGTTCTCTACTGTTTTGTGTTTTACTCAACTAAATATTGTGCTTTGTTGTTTGGTAGGGGGAGGATATTTGGATAAGTCTGTGTTATGACAACTCTTTAAAATATGGGTTATGGTGCTTGAAATGGGAAAACTGCAGCATAACATAACCCTGTTCTTATCACTGCATCTAATTACAGCAGTCTAAATCAGTAAGAATGTCTAAATTATCTGTAAGATTTAAGGCCAACTTCAGTTACAAAATGCTCCTATTACTGTAAGCAAACATGAAAAGGTTATTTAATTTACTGTAAAGTAACTCACGCTGATTTCTAATGCTCTCTTTTTGAGCCTGAATTTTCTCAGACATGTATTCTGCTTTAGAAGGCCTCACCTCCTACTGGGAAGTACAGTTCCCTGTATCTGTAAAGCATCTTGAGATCTATAGGTGGAAAGTGCTATATGAATGCTAAATATTCTTATATGTTGATTATTATTAAGTTGGTAGGATCCATGAACTGTCATTGTGATCTGTGTTTGTTTTTAGCTCCCTCTTTATGGGGAGAAATCTAATGCAGTTGCTTGGTTCTCTTTGACAGACTGTCATTGAAGATGACTGCCTCCCAATGGACCAATTTGCTGTGCAGCTACTGCCTCATTTACTACACTTGGCATCCGATAGGGTTCCAAATGTTAGAGTACTACTTGCAAAAACTTTACGGCAAACCCTTTTAGAGAAAGGTTGGTGGTACTGAAGTTCAGAATGTTTTGTTTAATAGATGATGAATGTCAAAGATAACTATTGAATGTTTAACATGTCTCCTCTTTGAGTTAGTTTGCTGTAGCCAAGTGGAGAAAATAGCACGAGTGTGAGAAACCACTTACGACATTATACTCTCCTGAACCTTATCCCTCGGGGTGGCAAGGCTTAGCCTGGACTGATCCTTGAGGCCCTGATAGTACCTGCAAGCTCTAGAAGTTATGACAACATTATAACTTCTAGAGCTATTCTATAATGTTGGAGAAATGGATGGATTCCTTCTTTCCCCTTAGCCCATTTTCCTTGACCAATTTTCCCTAAATGGGCTAGTTTTGGGAAATTAAGGCTATTGGTCAGCCTGAATACTGGTGATTAACTGATGTGATGTAGAACAAATGTGTTGTGTTTGAGTCTAAAAATTGATGCTGTATGTAATAAAGGCTGGGAACTAGAAAAACAGCCTTCACTGCTAACCCTATCTCTTGCCTCTCTGGGAGAGGAGAGGTGGCTAGTGCTGTTCTGTTTTCCTTTTGGGAGTGAGGGGAGAGCCTTTGCAACATTTCAGCAAGGGAACTGCTACTGTCAAACTGTAGACTTCCCTTAGGGAAAGCATCCCCAGTGCTCAGAAAAGCTAGCAATGTTAGGATGTTAAAAGAGTGGGGTGGAAAATAATACTGGAAATAGTATGCCATTAGATAAATCAGTGTTATTCTCTCATCTGGAATACTGTGTTCAGCTCTGTTCACCCTCATTTCAAAAATATAGAACAGAAATAAGAACCTCTAGGTGGATGGAAAAAATTATTAGAAACATGTAAACATTTTAGTATGTGGAGAGATTGAAATTACTAGGACTGCTTAGTTTAGAGGAGACAAAATAGGACATGAAAATAATGAACAATACAGGGGAGACCGTTTCAGCATTCCTATTTACCATTTATAAATATAAGAACAAGGAGACATCCAAATAAACTGAAAGGCATTACATTTAAAACTGATCAAAGAAATACTTTTTTTTATACAACACTTAATTAAGCTGTGGAACTCATGAACTCTTGTAACAGAGAGCCTCGCTGTAGTCAGGAGACATTTACGTGGCTAATATTCATAGATGCTTTATCATTTATTTGTATTATGGTAGCACCTAGAGGACCCAGCACGATTGCGTAGGCACTGTACAAATGTAGAACAGAAACAGTCCCTGTCTCACAGACCTTACAATACAAGTATAAAATGAGAGACAATGGGTAGATTAAATCTAAATTGAATAAAAAATAAAATTAAAAGGTATATTAACTGGTATACTTCTGGGAATAAATCAACCACAAACTGCTGTAGAAAGGGAGGATTTTTTAATACAATTGTATCCTATAATTTTTAAAAAACTGTCACATATTGGGGTTTCTTGCATACTGTTTATTCATATTACCATTTGTATTGAGTGGTAGCGTCTGTCAGTAGAATGGCAGTTTATTTGTATTACCTTCCATTGGAAATATAAACACATTGATTTTGGGACTCCTGTTCTTAGCAGGAGTTTTTCCCTTTGCACATGCTGTCTGCCACTTACTACATTGAAGTAATTTAGGGGACTTGTACTCCTACACCACAAGGACGACCATATTATACTTGAGTCATCATGTATTAATCACCCCAAGTATTTTAAGTTAGTTTGTGGATACATTTAAATGAATATATTATTTGCCTGATTACAAGGATTGGGTGTGACTATAGTTAGAATAGATATTGCCCTAATATTTTATGTCATGAAGCAATATCTGCCTACAGCATAAGGATTAAATTAAAATATCCAAAAACTTTGATTTGTTAATACAGAATTTCAGTCTCACTAATAGCCTTTCTGTATTAAAACAGAAGCCTCTGTTTGCCCTCGGTGTAGAAGCATGCTTATGCTTTTGAATATAACACTGTAGCATAGTAGCTAGGGTTTGCGCCAAAATATAATATTGTAACTCTTATTTTTCTTATATATCTCTTGTATTCTCCATTATTTACAGAATATTTTCTGAATTCTGCCAATTCTCATCAAGAAGTTGTGGAACAGACAATTATGGCCCTTCAAATGGATGATGACAATGATGTCAAATATTTTGCAAGCATACACCCTGCCAGTACCAAAATTGCAGATGATGCCATGAGCACTGCTTCATCAACTTATTAAAAGAAGTTCCTGAATGTTACTATAATTTTAATAAAAAACAAACAAAACACAAACTATCCTCAAATGCTCCTAAAATGGATGATTTAGGACAACCTCTTCTGAAGGAGGAGAGATCTCTTGCCGGACTTAATTACGGGTGGATGTTATCTAAACCTGATACCAGGGATTTTAAGAGTCAAGAAAAAGTAAACATTATCTATCTCATCTTGACTTTAGAAAAACATTGCTCAGAGGATTGTATTTGCCACTGAAGCCTTAAATCTTCTGTCTTCCTGAACAAATGAAACTTGAATTGGCAGAGCATTTTCATTGTAGGAGGGATGTGATTTCCAGAGACCTGCGTTGTTTCTCCTGAGGAGTTAACTTAGCAAGTTTTTTCCTTAGCAACTGATAGTTCAAATTCTTATAGCCAGAGAGGCAGATTTATATCAAGATGTAAGACCTCCAGTATTAGCTATAAAAGTTTTTATCCATGCAAAGAACCAGATTGTGTGCAGCTGGGCACATCCTTAAGTGTGAATAGTTTTGATGTGTGTAAATGGGGAACAGTAGAGATTTGGATTTCTCTTAAGGGCTCAGTGGTAACACTAAACTAGAATCTGATTTTAATCTTTAAATGCAGCATATTGCTGTACCCGTTAGCAGAAAACTTTGCTGAGTACCTGTGTCCTAATTATTTTCATGCTGGTCATGACCTGAAGGAAATTTATTAGCACATGTACTTTAAGTCAGGTATTTTTAACTTGATCATGATCAGCTCTGAGGTGCAACTTTTTCTTCATATACTGTACATATCTGTGACCACTCTTGGGAGTGCTGCAGTCTTTAATCATGTTGTTTAAAAATGTTGTGATACAAGTTGTTCTCTACTTGTCCAAATAAAATTTATTAATAAGATTGAATACGTTGTGACCTTTTAAAGATATTAAAGAACAAATTTGAAATGACTTCGTTTCCTTCCTTTTCTAGTTCTTGCATGGATTTCTGTAAATATCATTTAAATTTGAATGACTTTTTCCAGAGGGATTTTAATGTAAAACTTAAGATTTATATTTAGAAAAGAAATATACCACAACACAGAGATACAGTAGTCAAGTTAGCTTACAAAAGTACAGAAATATTAAAAAAAAAAAAAAAAAATTGGTGAAATAATTGGGTGAGAAGTTCGTAAGTGAATCTTTATCAAGAATCTCTCTACTCATACTTAGGAGAGCCAAACAGCTCCCATCACCCAAATGCAGAATGACATCTTAGCTGTGGGGAACCTGGACAACCACCTCAACCCAGATTTTTAGGGACCAGGTTGATCAAAATTCCTTCATCTAGCTGAATACAGTTTCCAGGGTTGCTAAGAAATCCACTCTACCCTTGCATCTCTTCTATTCCTCTCATAAAAAAAAAGTAACTTGAGTGACTGAGGAGATGACATCTTCCCCTCTGTCTTTTATAGGACTTCTGCTTATAGCTCCTCTCTTCCCACCAACCATAGGGGAGACTGAGGTGGGTGAAGCTTATTCTTCTGATGTAATAGAAGTAGTTACTGCATCTTCTTAAAAGGTTTCTGCAGAATGCTTGAATTATGGTACCTTATAAATCATATGGCTAATGTCTTGAAAGTTTAACCCCAAAGCAGGGGGGTGCAGGAACTACAAGTACTGGAGCTTGACGCGGTTTCCATCATATACAGGGTTTACACTTTTTTGTTCAGTGGCTTTCAGCACCCCCACTATAAAAATTGTTCCAATGCACTGAGAGCAGCATGTGCATCATCCCTCCCTATCTTCTTGGGAGATTCTTTTGTTGAAAAGATCTTTCCAGTTCTGGCTTCAGTAAGTAAAATAGTATTAGCTGCATGGCTCTCTCCCAGATTCTAGAATCCTTCTGCTTCCTTGACAGTATAGACATGCATATGACACACAAGAGGCCTGCTGTCTGCTCCTAAGATTGACCTGGAATAGCTTCAGGTACCAAGTCATCTTCCATTTGTCTTGAAGCTAGTTTCTCCTTAAGATAACCTTGGGAGGAAAATGGAATAAGTATTCATGAGGAATTTTGAAGCAGCAGTCTGCTTATATTTTGAGTCTCTGTGGAATGGACAGTGGCACTCCAGCCAGATTTTCTGTTCATCTTGTCCCATGAATGGACTAGCAGAAGTCTTGTGAAAGTTCCAGATCTCTATTAATTCACTTTGTGATGTTGCACAGGATGATACCGAGCTCTCTGAAAATACTATGAGCTCCTCATTGATGGGCTGAAGCTGTGATCTGGGGACATACAGAGACTGAATTGGTGGAGAATGATGGGGAAAGGTATTCTCCCAAGTTCTGCTCACAGACCAACATCTCCCACTTGAGAAAAATGAGATGCAACCAAGTAGATTATGAACAGGAGTACTTGTGGCACCTTAAGGGTATGTCTACACTATGAGAGTAGTTCGATTTTACTTAAATCGAATTTGTGGAACCAATATTACAAAGTCGAACTTGTGTATCCACACTAAGGACAGTAATTCGATTTTGTGAGTCCACACTAACTGGGCAAGCGTCGACATTGGAAGCGGTGCACTGTGGGCAGCTATCCCACAGTTCCCGCTGCCCATTGGAGTTCTGGGTCGAGCCCTCAATGCCTGCTGGGGCAAAAAATGTGTCGAGGGTGGTTTTGGGTAACTGTCGTCATCCAACCGTCACTCCCACCCTCCCTCCCTGAAAACGCTGGCGGGAAATCAGTTCGCGCACTTTTCTGGTGAGTGACAGTGCGGACGCCACAGCATTGCGAGCATGGAGCCCGCTGCAACCATCGCTGCAGTTATGGCCGTTGTCAACACCTCGCACCTTATCATCCACCTTTTCCAGAGGCAGATGCTGAGAATTTGGGCAAGGAGGCTACGGCACCGCGGTGAGGACATTAAGTCTGAGAGGGGCACAGACCTCTCACAAAGCACAGGACCCCGCGCCGTGAACATCATGGTGGCAATGGGTCATGTTGATGCTGTGGAACGGCAATTCTGGGCCCGGGAAACTAGCATGGACTGGTGGGACCGCATAGTGCTGCAGGTCTGGGATGAATCACAGTGGCTGGGAAACTTTCGGATGGGGAAGGGAACTTTCCTGGAACTTTGTGAGTTGCTGTCCCCTGCCCTGAAGCACAAGGACACCCGGATGCGAGCAGCCCTGACTGTCCAGAAGCGAGTGGCTATAGCCCTCTGGAAGCTTGCAAGGCCAGACAGCTACCGGTCAGTCGCAAACCACTTTGGCGTGGGCAAATCTACCATGGGGGTTGCTGTGATGCAAGTAGCCAACGCAATCGTTGAGCTACTGCTGTTAAAGGTAGTGACCCTTGGAAACATTCAGGTCATCATAGATGGCTTCGCCGCGATGGGATTCCCAAACTGCGGTGGGGCTATAGATGGAACTCACATCCCTATCCTGGGACCGGACCACCAGGCTAGCCAGTACATTAACCGAAACGGCTACTTTTCAATGGTGCTGCAAGCACTGGTGGACCATAGGGGGACATTTTACAAACATAAACGTCGGATGGCCGGGCAAGGTTCATGACACTCGTGTTTTCAGGAACTCTGGTCTGTTTAGACGGCTGCAGGAAGGTATTTGCTTCCCGGACCACAAAATAACTGTTGGGGATGTGGAGATGCCTATAGTGATCCTCAGGGACCCAGCCTACCCGCTAATGCCCTGGCTCATGAAGCCCTATACAGGCGTCCTGGACACTGAAAAAGAACTCTTCAACTACCGGCTGAGCAAGTGCAGAATGGTGGTGGAGTGTGCTTTTGGACGTCTCAAGAGGAGATGGAGAAGCTTACTGACTCGCTCTGATCTCAGCAAAACCAATATCCCCATTGTTATTGCAGCTTGCTGTGTGCTCCACAATCTCTGTGAGAACAAGGGGGAGACCTTTATGACGGGGTGGGAGGTTGAGGCGAATAGCCTGGCTGCTGATTACGCCCAGCCAGACAGCCATGCGATTAGAAGAGCACAGCAGGACACACTGTGCATCCGGGAGTCTTTGAAAGCTAGGTTCCTCAGTGAGCAGGGTAACCTGTGACTATTAAGTTTGTTTAAAGAGAAGCTGAACAGAAGCTGAACCTGCCCCCGTTTCTTTACCTAGTTAATGTTGACTATCCTCTCCAGTTACATACCCCGTTCACCCCGTTCCCCCCCTTCCAACACACGTTTAAAAATCAAATAAATGAACACAGTTTTCTTTATTACTTTTCGGGACTCGGTGTGTGGGGGCTATGTGACTTTGTGGTGGGGGAGGACGGTTACAGATCCCCTGCTGCATGGCTCTGTGATCCAGGTTAAGGACCGCTGCATAAGATCTCTAACCGCCCTCCCCCGCCACAAAGTCACATAGCCCCCCCACACACCCACAAAACATGAAAACCACCTCCCAGACTGACCAGGGT
>NC_048299.1:196601688-196606562 GCF_013100865.1 Trachemys scripta elegans
TAACCCCCCCCCCCCCCCCCCCCCCCCCCACACACACACACACACAGAACATGAAAACCACCTCCCGGACTGACCAGGGTGCCTAGTGACTGCAATGTGTGTGTGACCTTCTGCCCCCGTGTCTGTACCCTGGTAAAGGTGACTGTCCTCTCCAATTACCAACCCCCTTCCCCTCCTTCAAACACACTCTCCTCTAAGGCCTGGTCTACACTACGGGTTTAGGTCGACTTTAGCAGCGTTAAACCGAATTAAGCCTGGACACGTCCACACAACGAGGCCCTTTCTTTCGACTTAAAGGGCCCTTTAAACCGGTTTCTTTACACCACCTCCGACGAGGGGATTAGCGATAAAACCGGCCTTTGCGGGTCGGAATTGGGGTAGTGTGGACGGAATTCGATGTTATTGGCCTCCGGGAGCTATCCCACAGTGCTTCATTGTGACCGCTCTGGACAGCGCTCTCAACTCAGATGCACTGACCAGGTAGACAGGAAAAGACCCGCGAAGGTTTGAATTTCATTTCCTGTTTGCCCAGCGTGGAGAGCACAGGTGACCACGCAGAGCTCATCAGCACAGGTAACCGTCATGGAGTCCTCCCAGGATCGCAAAAGAGCTCCAGCATGGACCGAACGGGAGGTACGAGATCTGCTCGCCATATGGGGAGATGAAGCAGTGATAGCTGAACTCCGTAGCAGTAAAAGAAATGGAAAAGTATTAGAAAAGATCTCCAAGGCCATGAAGGACCGAGGCCATAACAGGGACACACAGCAGTGCCGCGTGAAAATTAAGGAGCTAAGGCAAGCCTACCACAAAGCCAGAGAAGCAAACGGAAGGTCCGGGGCAGAGCCGCAAACTTGCCGCTACTACGCGGAGCTGCATGCGATCCTAGGGGGTGCAGCCACCACTACCCCAACCGTGTGCTATGACTCTCTCACTGGAGAAACACACAGGGAAGACGGTTCGGGGAACGAGGAAGATGACGATGGAGGTACTGTAGGTAGCTCACAGCAGCAAGGAAGCGGAGAAACCGGTTTCCCCAACAGCCAGGATATGTTTGTGACACTGGACCTGGAACCAGTAACCCCCGAACTCACCCAAGACCCTCAGGGCACACAGGAGACCTCTGGTGAGTGTAACTTTGTAAATATTTGTAAACATTACAAAAAAAAGCAAGCAAGTCTGTTAACGTGTATGGGGATGGAGCGGAAATCCTCCAGGGACATCTCCAGAAAGCTCTCCTGGTTGAAATGGGGTGATTTTATTAAGGGGGACATTCAGAGGCGCCCGTTCCTGCTATTCGGACCAGAAATGTTCCCCGCTGTTAACCACGCGGTGGGGGGGAGGGGTGAAGTGATCATCCCAGAGAATCGTGTGTGTGTGTGTGGGGGGGGTGGTTTACTTGTGTTTGTGCCGCATGTTAACCGGGAAACCGCAGCCCCCTCCTTTTACATTGAAACCCCATTTTAAATGGACAACCCAATTCATCCTTGAGATGGGAAATGCGCTGCTGTTTGCAACCTTTCCCGCATGTTAAGAAGGTTAAATAAGCCAAAACACTGTGGCCTACGATGGCTGCCTGCAAGCCGAAATATGCGACCTTGTAATGAAAGAGTGTACCCATTGTTCCCTAAAATGTGTCTTTTTTAACCACCTCTCCCTTCTCCTCCACCAGCTGCAAATGTTTCTCCTTCGCAGAGGCTCGTGAACATTAGAAAGAGAAAACGTAAGACGAGGGACGAGATGTTCACGGAGCTGCAGATGTCCTCCCACGCTGATAGAGCACAGCAGAATGCGTGGAGGCAGTCAATGTCGGAGATGAGAAAAGTCCAACATGAACGAGAGGAGAGGTGGCGGGCTGAAGACGATAGGTGGCGTCAGCTTGCAGACAGACGGCAAGAGGCAATGCTCCGTCTGCTGGAGCATCAAAGTGATATGCTCGAGCGTATGGTTGAGTTGCAGGAAAGGCAGCAGGAGCAGAGACCGCCGCTACAGCCCCTGTGTAACCAACAGCCCTCCTCCCCAAGTTCCATAGCCTCGTCACCCAGACGCCCAAGAACACGGTGGGGGGGCCTCCGTCCACCCAGTCACTCCACCCCAGATGATCGCCCAAGCATCAGAAGGCTGGGCTTCAATAAGAGTTAAAGTTTTAAAATGCAGTGTGTCCTTTTCCATCCCTCCTCCCCCACCCATCCCTGCTACCTTGGCAATTATCCCCCTACCTCTGTAAGGAACTAATAAAGAATGCATGAATGTGAAAAAACAATGACTTTATTGCCTCTGCAAGCGGGAGGGGAGGGGAGGGTGGGGTGGGGTGGTTGGTTTACAGGGAAGTAGAGTGAACCGGGTCGGGGGGGGGGTTGGAGGGTTCATCAAGGAGAAACAAACAGAAGTTTCACACAGTAGCCTGGCCAGTCACAAAACTCGTTTTCAAAGCTTCTCTGATGCGCACCGCGCCCTGCTGTGCTCCTCTAACCGCCCTGGTGTCTGGCTGCGCGTAATCAGCGGCCAGGCGAGTTGCCTCAACCTCCCACCCCGCCATAAATGTCTCCCCCTTACTCTCACAGATATTGTGGAGCGCACAGCAAGCAGCAATAACAATGGGGATATTCTTTTCGCTGAGGTCTGAGCGAGTCAGTAAGCTGCGCCAGCGCGCTTTTAAACGTCCAAATGCACATTCCACCACCATTCGGCACTTGCTCAGCCTGTAGTTGAACAGGTCCTGACTCCTGTCCAGGCTGCCTGTGTATGGCTTCATGAGCCATGGCATTAAGGGGTAGGCTGGGTCCCCAAGGATCACGATAGGCATTTCAACATCCCCAATGGTCACTTTCTGGTCCGGGAAGAAAGTCCCTTCCTCCAGCTTTCGAAACAGAGCAGAGTTCCTGAAGACGCGAGCATCATGTACCTTTCCCGGCCATCCCACGTTGATGTTGGTGAAACGTCCCTTGTGATCCACCAGGGCTTGCAGCAGCATTGAAAAGTACCCCTTGCGGTTTATGTAGTCGGTGGCTTGGTGCTCCGGTGACAAGATAGGGATATGGGTTCCGTCTATGGCCCCGCCACAGTTTGGGAATCCCATTTCAGCAAAACCATCCACTATTGACTGCACGTTGCCCAGAGTCACTACCCTTGCTATCACCAGGTCTTTCATTGCCCTGGCAAATTGGATCACAGCAGCCCCCACAGTAGATTTGCCCACTCCAAATTGATTCCCGACTGACCGGTAGCTGTCTGGCGTTGCAAGCTTCCACAGGGCTATTGCCACTCGCTTCTCAACTGTGAGGGCTGCTCTCATCTTGGTATCCTGGCGTTTCAGGGCAGGGGAAAGCAAGTCACAAAGTTCCATGAAAGTGCCCTTACGCATGCGAAAGTTTCGCAGCCACTGGGAATCGTCCCATACCTGCAGCACGATGCGGTCCCACCAGTCTGTGCTTGTTTCCCGGGCCCAGAATCGGCGTTCCACGGTATCAACCTGCCCCAGTAACACCATGATTTCCACATTGCTGGGGCCTGTGCCTTGTGAGAGGTCTATGGCCATGTCAATTTCCTCATCACTCTCGTCGCCGTGCTGCAATCGCCTCCTCGCCTGGTCCGGGTTTCGCCTTGGCATGTTCTGGCTCTGCATGTACTCCAGGACAATGCGCGTGGTGTTCATAGTGCTCATAATTGCCGCGGTGATCTGAGCGGGCTCCATGATCCCAGTGCTAGCTATGGCGCCTGGTCAGAAAAAAGGCGCGAAAGTAGTATCTGATGGACCAGGAGAAGGAGGGCGGGAGGGAGGGAGGGCCGAGTGACGACATGGCGTACAGGTACAGGAACAGGGAGAAACACAAACAACTGTCACACAGAATGGTCCCCCCAAAGATTAAACTGGAAACCCTGGGCTTAGCAGGCCGTTGATTTCACGGAGGAAGGGGAAGCAAATGAACACAGAACAAATCTATTTTTTACATCTTAAGGTGGCAGCCGACGCTGCAGCATGAGTGACAGCCATACCAGTATGACGATGACGGGTACCAATCATAATATGCCATCATCTGCCAAAAGGCAAGGGGCTGCTGCTGTGTAGCAATGCAGCCCCACGTCTGCCAGCCCCACGTCCGCCAGCACCCAGCATCGCCCTCGGCCTCTTCTGGGTGCTTAGCAGACAATATTGGGCAATTGGCAGAAAATAGTATATTATGACTGGTAACCGTCATCATCGAAACAGTAGCATGTCTGCCCAGGTGGCCATGATTGACAGCCATACCAGTACGACGACGACGGGTACCAGTCATAATATACCATCGCCTGCAAGGGGCTGGTGCAATGCAGCACTACGGCTGCCAGCCCCACGGCTATCACTCATGCTACACCGTCTACCGCCAAAAGGCAGTTAGCAGCTGCTGCTGTGTAGCAATGCAGTCCCACGTCTGCCGGCACCCAGAGGACATATGGTGACGGTGAGCTCAGCTGAGCTGAGCGGGCTCCATGCTTGCCGTGGTATGTTGTCTGCACAGGTAACCCAGGTAAAAAGGCGCGAATCTATTGTCTGCCGTTGCTGTGACGAGGGGGGAGGGGCCTGACGACATGTACCCAGAACCGCCCGCGACACTGTTTTGCATCATCCGGGCATTGGGATCTCAACCCAGAATTCAAAGAAAAGGCGCGAACCGCTTCTCGGCTCGAGCTGTGGCGCAAACGTAGTATCTGACGGCCTAGGGGAAGGAGGGAGGGGGGCCGAGTGACGACATGGCGTACAGGCACAGGGAATTAAAATAAAGAACGGTGGCTGTGCATCAGGGAGAGACACAAACAACTGTCACAGACTGGTCCCCCCCAAAGATTAAACTGAAAACCCTGTTGACGGAGGGAGGGGGAAGCAAATGAATACAGAG
>NC_048299.1:196616534-196726663 GCF_013100865.1 Trachemys scripta elegans
CCTTCAAACACACTCTCCTCTAAAAGAACATGATGGAAACAGTAATGAACAGAAACGTATTCTTTATTAGCAACTACACAGTTTGGGGATGACACTGGGACAGCTTGGGTGAGGTGCTTTTGGAGTGAAGGAAAGGATTTATCAAAACTTTGGGAATGACAGCCGTCTGGTACTTGAGCAGTCTGCAGGGGTGGAGTGACAGTTTTCACGCCCCCTGCCACCCCTCCTTCTTGGGACTTTGGGTGAGGGGGTATGGGACTTTGTGGCGGGGGAGGGCAGTTAGAGAGAGACTGCAGCGGGGCTCTGTCCTCCTGCCTCCGGTCCTGCAGAACATCCACAAGGCGCCGGAGCGTGTCCGTTTGCTTGGACTAATGAGGGAGCAGTGTTTGAGTCGCCTGCTGGTCTTCCTGCCGCCACCTCTCCTCCCGTTCACTGTGTGATGGCTGGTATTGTGACATGTTCTACCTCCACTGGGTCTGCTGGGCTGCCTCGGCTCGGGAGCAGCCCATAAGTTCTGAGAACATGTCATCCCGTGTCCTTTTCTTTCTCCACCTAATCTGCACCAGCCTCTGGGAGGGGGATGCCGGGGTAGGTCAGGAGACAGTCGCAGCTGTGGGATGGGAAAAAGGGAGTGAATTCCTCACAAAGATAAATATTTGTGAACAATGAACATAGTCTTTCTCTGTGAACAAGACCATGCACAGCACCTATCACATGCGCACTCAGGACAAGGTCGAATTTTCGGCCTTCACATTCAGTGCCTGCGGTCTTGCAGTGGAGATCACGCAAACGGGGCAGGACAATGGAATTCGGGTAGCAGGCTGACATGGTAAGCCGTAGACTTTTGGCTGCTTAAAACTTAAATTATAGAAATGCCCTCCTTTCACATTCAAAGCAATGCTCCTAGCGTTGGCCAGTTCCTGCTGCTGGCAATCCGGCAAGCATGAACTCTGCCCCTGTTACACCCCCTTGCGGTTGTCCCCGGGAAAGATCCCTGTATGCTGCCCCTCTCCTGTCTCCACCGCGTGGCTGTAAACCGCCGGTTACAGTTATGTAAAGGAGCAGGCAAGCAGTCCCAATACTAACATTGCCCTAATTCAAAGCAGGTCACCATGAGCGACATCACTCTGCTGAGGATTTCTGAAACAGAGAAAGACCGCATGCTGCGTGAAAGCCAGCAAAAACCAGGGCCATATGCCGCCATGCTGTGCAAGGCAATGATCCCAGAGTACTTGATAGCCTGGCGCGGAAAACTTTCCTACCACGGAGGACACAATAAGGCCATTCTCCCCAGGAACCTCATGCAAAGGCTTTCCAATTACCTCCAGGACAGCTTCATGGAGATGTCCCATGAGGATTTCAGCTCTATCCCCGGACATATAGACCTTCTTTTCCAGTAGCTGCACTGACAAGGACTAAAAAGTAGAGCGCCTAGGGCAAAGTAAATCATGATAAGCCGGACATTGTTAGATTCTTTTGCAGTAGTTGCACTGCCAAGGACTACAACATTAAGCGCCTAGGGCAAACTAATCATGAAAAACCCATTGTTAATGTTCCTGTTCTGTTCAAAATAAATGTTTACATGTTTAACACACTTACCGACTGATCCTTCCCCTGATTCAGGGTCTGGGTTAACGCATGGGGAGAGTTGGTAGGGGATCTCTATGAGGGTGATGAAGAGATCCTGGCTGTTGGGGAAATCAGCGTTGTAAGCGCTGTCGACTGCCTCGTCCTCCTCATCTCCTTCCTCATCTTCCCCGTCTGCTAACATCTCCGAGGAAGCGGCCGTCGACAATATCCCATCCTCAGAGTCTACGGTCAGTGGTGGGGTAGTGGTGGTGGCCGCACCTAGAATTGAATGCAATGCCTCATAGAAACGGCATGTCTGGGGCTGGGATCCAGAGTGTCCGTTTGACTCTTTGGTCTTCTGGTACCCTTGTCTCAGCTCCTTGATTTTCACGCGGCACTGCATTGCATCCCAGCTGTATCCTCTCTCTGTCATGGCTTTTGAGATCTTCTCGTAGATCTTCGCATTCTGTTTCTTGGAGCACAGCTCCGAAAGCACGGACTCATCGCCCCACACAGCGATCAGATCCAAGACTTCCTGATCAGTCCATGCTGGGGCCCTCTTTCTATTCTGAGATTGCACGGCCATCACTGCTGGAGAGCTCTGCATCGTTGCCAGTGCTGCTGAGCTCGCCACGATGTCCAAACAGGAAATGAGATTCAAATTGGCCAGACAGGAAAAGGAATTCAAATTTTCCCGGGGCTTTTCCTGTGTGGCTGGTCAGAGCATCTGAGCTCGGATTGCTGTCCAGAGCGTCAACAGAGTGGTGCACTGTGGGATAGCTCCCGGAGCTATTAGCATCGAATTCCATCCACACCTACCCTAATTGGACATGGCCATGTCGAATTTAGCGCTACTCCCCTCGTCGGGGAAGAGTACAGAAATTGAATTCAAGAGACCTCTATGTCGAACTAAATCGCTTCGTTGTATGGACAGGTGCAGGGTTAATTCGATTTAACGCTGCTAAATGACATAACCTCCTAGTGTAGACCAGGCCTTAGAGTTATGATGGAGAGACCCTGGGTCCCCCTTCTGCTCCCCTCCACCATATGTTCCAAAGGTCTGGGGAAGTCATGGAAAGATTTGGTCCCATAGAGGTAATCTTAGGTCCTGTATCTGACTCTCTCTAGGTTAGTTATGGCTGTAATGAATGACCTCTTTAGAGAGATATGGAACAGAGAGGAGTATGTCCAGTGTTTGAAGACAGGCCAAGTAGTTCTTCAAAGTCAAAGGGTGCTGCATTGCTGTCAATGGACTTTGTCAACCAGGATGGAGCCAGGTATTTTGATGCCCCTTACATCAGCCATAAAATGCAGTGATGAGCAGATGTCTAAAGGTGATGCTGGTTTTGTAGACCGACTAATTTGACTGGGCCTGAGGAGCCTCTCCTGTCTGTGAGGGGTTATGAGGTAGCTCTTCTGTTCCGTTGCACAGCTTCTCTCCTCGTTCATTACTAATAGGCTAATAACCCATCCTGTGGAATTTGGAGTTGTTACAACATTGTTGTTGGAGGCTCCAGGACTAAGCTCTACCCTTCAGCTCAGGCCAGCAGATTTTCTGCCTCCATCAGTAGAAGAAGTTGACAATTCGGTTTCCCCTCACCATTTTGTTTTAAAACCTTTATTTGCATTAGTTTTCATGCAGTTGTGACTTATAATCCTCTTCCTCTCCCGGAGCGGGTGGTTTCAATCAGCTGGACCTGCCGTTGCAGTGCCTCCTTGTCATGTCCTATGTGAGGCTTCATTTACAGGCTCTACAAAGGGTGCATTATACCCTGCCTGTTCCCAACCAGCTGACCCTCCACTGCTAGAGTATAAAGCTCAGAGTTGGACTAGCATGTTGGGTTCCAACATGGCCCAAGGAGCTGCAACTTTCTGTGGGAAAGTCTAAGGACGAACAGGAATCTATCCAGCCAGCCTTGGAGGTAAGTCCTGGTCTGGAGAGGGGTAAACCCTGAAAGGGTCCAGAGTCCTGTCCCTCCAACATTCCCCAGATACTGAGGTGGGTTCTTAGCTCCCCGGGGAAGGAACCAGGGCTCCTGCACAGCTCCCCTTGATTTTGAAGAATTGGTGGCTATGAATCCTTTCCTGCAGCTGTTCATTTATGAATGGATCTATTTCTCTGGACATGGTACAGACTGGCATGTTGTCTATGCTGGGTATAGGTGCATAGCATGCAACCTTTGCTTTGCTGTGCTGTGAGTACCACCACCACTTAAGGCTCTGGGTGCAGAGGGTGGATCAGAAGGAAGAGCCTTGTAGAGGAATTGTGTCACAAATGCTCTTTTTGTCTGTCATGCTGAGAATTTTGTTGGCTTGTAGAAAAATTTACCTATGTTTCTTTGGGCACTTCTGCTCCAGACTTTTCCCTCTGCCAGGGAAATAACCCTTCTTGGATACCCCTGGTGTTTGTAGTAACTAGCAAATTGCTATACTGGCTTTAACAGGGAGGATGAGGTCTCTCTGCCATCTCAGCTACTGGTTTTTATCTAATGTTTCCTTCAATAGCTCCTCACCTGAAAGTTTGAATGCACAAGATACCCCTTTAGGATGAATGCGATGGCCATTCGTGGGTATTAAAACGTTGCTTCCTTTGGGCCACGTTATAACCCATTGATCGTCACATCAAGGGTTTGACCAGGACAGAACCTGAGACATCTCACTCCAAGCAAGGATCGTACCCTTAGATGATGAGCTACTTGTTTGCCAGTAAAATTTCCATACTAAATATACAAAAATCCTTGTCTGGAAGGCTATACCTGAGGCTGCGCAGTGTGTCATCACACTCACGGTCTATGGGATTTGGGAAGGAAGTCCCCTTCTGAAGGTGTGACTATGTTGGTCACTAATGGAGCTAATGCTGCACCAACCTAGGCACCCAATATTTATTTATGAAATTTTAACATTTGGTTTAACCAGATGTCCTCATTTAGATCTTTTGATGCCTCCAAAGGAGGCGTTAATGGGAAAACATGTATCTAATAATGCTTGAAAGGGAAGACATTTTATTAATATGAATGAGTTCCTTGCAAGCCACTGGCATCCTGTCCTGGGGAAATTGTGTAGGTGTTGTGTGTGGTGGTGGTGGTGGTGGTGGTGTGTTTTGGGATGGTTGGGGTTCTTTTTGGGGGGTTTTTTTGTGTGTGTGATGCACATGTGGTACTCTGTCTGTTTACACAGAGGAGGTAGAACGCTATTCATCCTGTCAGGGGATCACACAACAGAGGTGGGATATTGGAACCATACCTTCCTTGTGCAAGTAACTTGCCAGATGTCCCTGGGAGCCTGAAAGCTTCCCTGGGGCAGCTAGCACACAGGTAAATACTGTAGTAGCAACCTAGTACTACTCAGGGCTTTACTGAGTAAGCCAGGATCATTTTAAACATGGGAGGGGATTTCTCACTTACAACTCTGTAATTCCAAGATAGTGCAGCTTCACAGAGAGTGGAATTCTCAAGTGCCTCTGTTCTGGTCACAAATTGCCTGGCTTTGAATGTGGAGCCAGCCTGTGGAGTGGGGCAGGGGTGGAGAGAGAGAGGCCCTCCCTTCCCCACCATTCAGAGTGTGTGGCAGAGCAAGAGCTCTTGGGCTGAGAAGCTAACGGGCACCATTTCCACTAGGCTGCAGCCTGAGGCAGAGCTGCATAGGAGGAACAGGCTTCTCTGCTTGCCCAGACAAGCTTCAGGATGGGGGAAGGGATGTGAGCAACACAGAGCACCTCTGTGTAGGATAAAAGCCCCAGAAAACACTCAGCAAAGAGCTTTTCATCCCAGTGCAAAGAATGTCTCACCCAGAGGTCAAAACAGATCTGGCTCTGGCTGTAATTTTACCATAGTGGTAAAGATTTGCAAAGATTCAAAATTTCCTGTGAGGAAATCATCTTTAGCCAGTTATCTCCAAGAGCTAGTGCCATGCATCCCTTCATCCCCTGAGTGGGTCTTCCCAAAATGAACCTGCGGAAATTTTTCTGAGAACATAGGACCATGCACTTGATGCAATGTAAAGTTAGGTGTCATTTTCAGATAACATCCAAATGCCCCATTGTAGGCAGGTAGGTACAAACAACATGCTGTAATCCAATCCAGCTTTCACTCTAGACTCTTGCATACTTGGACCACAAGTTTCTGAAATCTTATTGTACACATCCTATTAGTTCATTTTGACACCTCTATATTTAAAAAAAAAAAAAAAGGGGGGGGGGGAGACCCATAAATATGACAAAGGAGATTGGACCAGTGGGCCATCAAATCCGGTGTTCTGTCTAAGACAGTGACTAGCACCATTGCAAGAAATCATGTAGTGAGAAATTGTTACTTGCATAAGTCACTTCCTACTTCCCATTAGGGGTTAGCTTATGATTGAGTCATGAGTGTTTATATCCCTTCCAAAACCAGGGAGTAACCAGAGTCAAAGCTTCTCCAGTGCAAAAGAAATAATGTCCTGGGTAAAGAAGAATCTGCTGCCTTTCAGTACAATTTTCATAAAAGATAGGGAAAGGGAGTGTTGAAGATCCCCCTCCTGGTCCTCCACTGACCCCGAAGGCACTTTGGACTTGCTAGATATCCAGAAATCCCAAATTGTACCTGCAGAAAACACTAGACCTCTGGAAGCAGGGTCTCCTTCATTCAGACAGGGAACACCTACAGGTAACAGCCTGGGCATTGAAAGAGGAGTGCAGTTTAGCATGAATGCTCCATTAACCTCTGGTTTCAGAGTAACAGCCGTGTTAGTCTGTATCCGCAAAAAGAAGAACAGGAGTACTTGTGGCACCTTAGAGACTAACAAATTTATTAGAGCATAAGCTTTCGTGGACTACAGCCCACTTCTTCGGATGCATATAGAATGGAACATATATTGAGGAGATATATATACACACATACAGAGAGCATAAACAGGTGGGAGTTGTCTTACCAACTCTGAGAGGCCAATTAATTAAGAGAAAAAAAACTTTTGAAGTGATAATCAAGCTAGGCCAGTACAGACAGTTTGATAATAGGTGTGAGAGTACTTACAAGGGGAGATAGAGTCAATGTCTGTAATGGCTCAGCCATTCCCAGTCCTTATTCAAACCGGAGTTGATTGTGTCAGTGTCAGCGGCACTGCTATGGTACCCGCATGGCCCCACAATATGCCAACATTTTTATGGCTGACTTAGAACAACGCTTCCTTAGCTCTCGTCCCCTAATGCCCCTACTCTACTTGCGCTACATTGATGACATCTTCATCATCTGGACCCATGGAAAAGAAGCCCTTGAGGAATTTCACCATGATTTCAATAATTTCCATCCCACCATCAACCTCAGCCTAGATCAATCCACACAAGCGGTCCATTTCCTGGACACTACTGTGCTAATAAGCGATGGTCACATCAATACCACCCTATACCGGAAACCTACTGACCGCTACACTTACCTACATGCCTCCAGCTTCCATCCAGGACACACCACACGATCCATTGTCTACAGCCAAGCTCTAAGATATAACCGCATTTGCTCCAATCCCTCGGATAGAGACAAGCATCTACAAGATCTCTATCAAGCATTCTTAAAACTACAATACCCACCTGCTGAAGTGAAAAAACAGATTGACAGAGCCAAACGAGTACCCAGAAGTCACCTCCTACAAGACAGGCCCAACAAAGAAAATAACAGAACACCACTAGCTGTCACCTTCAGCCCCCAACTAAATCCTCTCCAGCGCATCATCAGAGATCTACAACCTATCCTGAAAGATGATCCTTTACTCTCACAGATCTTGGGAGACAGACCTGTCCTCGCTTACAGACAACCCCCCAACCTAAAGCAAATACTCACCAGCAACCACACATCACTGAACAAAACCACTAACCCAGGAACCTATCCTTGTAACAAACCCCGATGCCAACTCTGTCCACATATCTATTCAAGTGACATCATCATAGGACCTAATCACATCAGCCATACCATCAGGGGCTCGTTCACCTGCACATCTACCAATGTGATATATGCCATCATGTGCCAGCAATGCCCCTCTGCCATGTACATTGGCCAAACCGGACAGTCTCTACGCAAAAGAATTAATGGACACAAATCTGACATCAGGAATCAAAATACTCAAAAACCAGTGGGAGAACACTTTAACCTGTCTGGTCATTCAGTGACAGACCTGCGGGTGGCTATATTACAACAGAAAAACTTCAAAAACAGACTTCAAAGAGAGACTGCAGAGCTAGAATTGATATGCAAACTAGACACAATCAACTCCGGTTTGAATAAGGACTGGGAATGGCTGAGCCATTACAGACATTGACTCTATCTCCCCTTGTAAGTACTCTCACACCTATTATCAAACTGTCTGTACTGGCCTAGCTTGATTATCACTTCAAAAGTTTTTTTTCTCTTAATTAATTGGCCTCTCAGAGTTGGTAAGACAACTCCCACCTGTTTATGCTCTCTGTATGTGTGTATATATATCTCCTCAATATATGTTCCATTCTATATGCATCCGAAGAAGTGGGCTGTAGTCCACGAAAGCTTATGCTCTAATAAATTTGTTAGTCTCTAAGGTGCCACAAGTACTCCTGTTCTTCTTTTTGCCATTAACCTCTGATACAGTTTGGTATCCAGAAAGATCTCAACCAGGATATTTCACTCATTGAGCTGGTCAAATTTACATTTCAGGTTTGAAGGGAAACAAAAAGCTCTTTGGGGCAGTGATTGCCTCTTTGTGCAGTCCCCAGCACAATAAGGCCCTGACCTCTAGACCGGCGATGGACAAACGATGGCCTGTAGGATTGCCAGCCCCATGGCGCAGTGGGCTAAGGCAGGCTCCCTGGCTGCCCTGGCCCCGTGCCACTCCCGGAAGCAGCCAGCACCACGTCCCTGGGGCCCCTAGGAGATTGGGGGCAGGGGGCTCCATACGCTGCCTTTGTCTGCAGGCACCACCCCCACCGGAGCTCCCATTGGCTGGGAATGGGGAACCGTGGCCAATGGGAGCTCCGGGGGTGGTATCCACAGGTGAGGACAGCACACCATCTGCCCCACCCCATCCCCAGGAGCCACTGTATGCTGGCCACTTCTGGGAGTTGCATGGGGCTGGGGCAGGCAGGGAGCCTGCCTTAGCCTCTCTGTGTGCCACTGCCACCCCAGAGCTGCTTGAGGTAAGTGGTGCTGGGCCGGAGCCCGCACCCCAACCCCCTGCTGCACCCCTCCTGTGCCAAAACCCCTTGCCCAGAGCTCCCTCCTGCACACTGCACTTCTCCCACACCCCGACCCCTTGCCCCAGCCCTGCATACAATTTCCCCACCCAGATGTGACCCTCAGGCCAAAAAGTTTGCCAACCCTGCTCTAGCTGCTGTTGTGATACAAATAGAAGAATAATTCACAAAGATCTGGAGATCTCAGCTACCCTAGAGTCACTCCAGGAAGTTTGGTTGAAGTCCTGCAACCAAGCACCTTACAAATGTGGATGGGTACCAGCCGTAGTGGCACTTTGTAGACAGGACACATCACACCCTCCACTTGGGGCCAAGTTTCACAGAATGACAGCCTGTGGTTGCCCTTCCTAGTCACCATTACTTCCAAAAGGCAAGTTTGGAAAAAATTAGTTTTGGCATCCACACACTAACCACATGCCTTTGTCGTGAGGAAAAGGTGATTCTTACAGTTCTAGAAACCTTCCTGTTCAGGTACATTCCTCGTTCCACAGTTCTTGGGGAAAGAGCTCTCCCATTGTTTTGTTCTAACCCTTGGAAGGTTGTGGCATAAATCTCTCTAAAGAGAGATCTCAAGCATATGGGTACATTTGCCAGTTGTACCCTATTCATCTCTTTGTATCCAAAATGCCAAGGCAATGGGGCCTCGAGGTTACTGCAGGCAAGACATAAAAATCCTGCACCAGTTGGCATGCTCGGCATCTAGGCAACTATTCACAGAGGTCCCTAGCGGCACAAGTGTCTAACCCTCACCTGGGGAAGATTTGCAAAGTAAGTTGCCGTTTCTGTGCACAGGTATCCTTTGGGCGGAAGGTGCTAGTGGGTTGGGTCCTACATAATTTCTTAGTTTATAAAGCTCTTGTTTTATATGATGGGAACTTCTATTGCTGACAATTATTTTTCTATAATAATTAAACTCTGCTTATCCTTCCCCTCCTTACTTTAGTGATGCATTGCTTTCTACTTCCCATTTGTAATGAATGAGGAGAGAAGCTGTGTGAGACAATCAGGGGCCAGACACCCCAGAGGGAGAATTGTATACAATGTTATTGTAATATAAAAGTATAGTTTGTATCACATAAAAATTGGGGATATGCTGGTCATGAATATCATTGCCTGATGTATGTACGGGTTGTGTATAAAGAGTTATGTATGTGTTCTGGAAATATGTTTTTAAAAATGTTTTGGAGGCAGTGGATAAACAAGCCTGCTTTACACAAAGGACTGTGGATTTACATCTCTGCCTTGCTTGATTACGGGCAAAGGACAATGATAGTACATTTACATACAAGATAAACAAAGTCATTAAGCCAATTTAAAAAGCATTTTGGCCTGAGGCTGAAGAAAGGGCTTGGTATCTGCATCCAGAAGAGCAAGCAGCAAAGGGAGAGAAACTATGTCTGGATTTATTTTATAAAATACATTTCAATGATTTTCCTGGACTATAAAAGGAAAGAAAATGAACCGCTTAGTTATCGATCTCTTAGGGGACAAAGGATTCTGTGAAAGGTTGATCCTCCTAGCTGAAGGGCTGGAGTTGCTGGTAGCTTAATATAAGTAAGAAACTTTTAAAGCAAAGATATAGCTTTTTAGGATTAAGTTGTAGGCACTAGAAAGCGTGTTATTTTTGTTTTGTTTGTAACCGTATCTGTCTCTGTTACTCTTGCTTAGTCTCACTTAAATTTATGTTCTTTATTAATTAACTTATGCTTAATAAGTTACAAACCATCTCAGTGCTGTATATTAAGGTGTAGAGTGTGTAATCAGTAAGCTAACAGGCTGGTGTGTATACTGTCGACCTGCTTTCTGTGAGTGTCTAGTGAGAGCACCTGGACACTGCAGAGAGTTGTCGCTGAGGAACTAGGGTTCACCGAATGTTACCTGCAAGGTAGGGTTTAGACTGGCAGAGTCTCAAAGAGTTTGCTGATCAGGTAGACAGACAGGAGTGGCAGGGAGTGGTCATACAATTAAAGTCCAGCAAAGCTCCCTCTTGCTGAGTCGGAGAAGTAATGCAGAGGCTTATGGTTCTATGGTGTCACATGTGCAGCAGCACTGAAATTTCTTTCTGTTAGCAGCTTCTCTCCTCATTCAACTCAGCCGGGTAATCTGGTAAATGACCAGAATAGACATTGAAAATTTTCTCTAAAGGGAGACTTAGGCATCTATTGTTTAAGATTAATTTAATACATTGTATTAGGTTGTCTTAATGCTAATAATCAGTTGCTTGAGAGTTTCTACAGCTGTGGAAGAACTGAGCTGAAGGGCAGAACTTCGTCCTGGAGCCTCCAGCAACAACATTGGATCGCCGCTGGATTCCAAGGTTTGGGGGCCTTAGCAGCTTGTCTTGGAATTCATTACCCATGGGCTAATAGGAAAAAAAATTAGCGGGTAACAAAGTTCTTATTCTTCTGCGAGTGCTTGTTCATGTCTATTCCAATCAGATGTGTGCGCGAGAGCCAGAAGATTATTCCCCTCGCAGCATCCGTAGGGTCGGCCTGGGTGCCCCCTGGAGTCAAGCTTTCACGGCGCCAAACACAGGGCTCTGCCGACCCACCACCCCCTCAGTCCCTTCTTACCGCCGGTGATGGCTACCTGGAACAAACTGTTGCTCTTGCTTTGCAAGTGTGTTTGGCAGTGTCCGCTCTGTGTTTATAGTTCTTAGTAGTTACTGATGTTAGTAGTTAGTTTATAAGTTTCCTTTTGGGGGTTCCCCCCAACACTCCCCTGCTACTGAGGTATGCCCTGGTCCCCAGGGTTCAAGCTCTGTGAGGACTGTGGAAAATTTATGCCTAAGAGTGATTTGCACTCTTCCTGTCTGTGATGTCTCAGGGAGAGCCACCAGGAGGAGTGGTGCAGAATTTATAAAGGGTTCCCCCCTAGAACCTTAAAAGACCGGGAGCAAAGGCTGAAGATTCTTCTAATGGAGGTGGCACTCCGGCCACAATCTGCAGAACCCAGGGCTACTTCCAGCATCTCCCATGAGCTTGGAGGAGTGAACCGCGGCCAGTGGGAGCCGCGAGTGCCCGGACCTGCGGATGGGGCAGGTAAACAAACAGGCCGGGCCGTCCAGGGGCTTTCCCTATGCAAGCGGAGTCCCAAGTTTGGGAACCACGGCCCTGGCCTGTGCTGTAAGTGCAGCAGTGACTGACCTTACAGAAAACTACCTTCACCTCACACCAGAAAGCATGTGGTAGTCAGCTCTCAGTGATGGCAGCCTTGATACCTAGCCCCAGCCAAAGACAATGACTACAGCGCCTGCCCCTAGACGTGAACCCAGTATGTTGCCTCTGCTTGAGGTGGCAACTGCCACAGAAATCTAACTTCCTCTTAAACAAGCAAAGGGGAGAGTCTGACCTCACAGTGGCCTGCTCCTTGATGTCAGGCCGTGCGTAACGTGTTCAGCCAGTGCTGGCTCACAACCCTAGGCCTTGATGTTACATTGGCAAACTGAAGGCACTTAGTCTGGGATTGCTCAGGGGCCTGCACAACAGCCCATGCTTTGACATCAGAGTAGCAAACTGGAGTTGCAGAACCAGTCAGATCCCCGATGCCTGTGCCTTGATACAGTACTACAGCAGCAAGGGACAGCAAGAGGGGGCATGGTCCACTGAGGCCCAGGAGATGGGCTTGCATCAGCTGTCATTTATTTAAAAGAAATGTCTTTTTAACATCCTGCAACAGGTATGGGGGTGAGGAGGAGAGCTCAGTGCTATTACCCTTCCCCTAGCTGCGGGGAGACTTCTTTCTTCTCCAAGGTGGCTTTTCAGGGCATTCCTCCAGCCTGGCATGCAGAGGGTGGGGGCCCTGGTTCAGAGCCTGGGGTCTCAGCTGCTTCTGCCTCTCAGGTGGAAGAATGTTCCTCCTCTGACACAACTACTGCTTCTCTGCCTTATTATACAAGGCCTCCCTGAGCCCTGCTGTTGGCCCTGGGGCAGCTCTTTAGGCCACTCACTCAGCCACATGGGGGGAAGGGTGGTGTGATAGGGAGGGATCCTAGTTGCTCCCACCCTGCCCCATACAGGGATTGTGCCTTCGGTTGCAACCTCCATTGCAAGCAGTCTGGGTGTGTTCCCTTGCAGGCAATAAGAGCCCTAGTCAGCATTCCACAAGTCAAATTAAACCCTTGGCACCTGCACAAATAGCTGGAGGCTCCTGTGGCATCATTAGATTTGGTGGGAAGAACCCAGCTTGCCTGTTAGAGGTTGCAGGGGTAAGAGTTAGACAGCTTTCTACTTGCAGACTCATCCCAGTGGAGATGGAAATTGAGCCCCAGAGCTATGGGGCCAGCAATGAACAATGCTTTGATGTTAATGAAGGAACACCATCAGCTGTGCATAGATGTGATTTAAATTCAGCCCTCAATAGTCCCCTTGGGCTGGATTCAGAAAAGGACTTAAAATGGCAATTAGGCACCTCAGTGCCTAAATCACAATCAGCCCCACTGCAATTCAGTCACCCACACTTTGTAGGCAGCTCAAGTCACTTAGCACCTTAACTTTTGCAGTGAGTTTCCAGTTGCACCTGTGATACTACCTCTTGGCGCACACAGTGCAGGCCCACACCAAGCATCCTGATGTCTAAGCCCAGAGCAATGCACAAAGAGAAGCTAAGTGTGCTTGTACTTACTTAAGGCACCTGCAGGGCCTGAACTGCTAGGTGTGCTCAGACCTCACCTACCAGCTCAGGCCCCTATAGACAAATGTGCACAAAAAGGCTGCAGTAGGGAAACCACCCTCCTTACTTTTAGCCCACTGCTTAGGTTACCTCAACTGGAATTTGGGAGCTGCCCCATTTCACATCCCTGCTATGTTGAAGGAGAGTGGCCTAGCTCCCGGGCTATAGGCTATTCTGGCATGGGCCTCTCCCATCGCACTGTGGTTAAATAATTTGAAAAGTCAGCTGCATGTTCTAATCCCCTCCAGTCATTCTAGATACTATTAACTTGGGTTTGAATAGAGACTGGGAGTGGCTGGGTCATCACACATAGTGAATCTATTTCCCCGTGTTAAGTATCCTCACACCTTGCTGTCAACTGTCTAAAAGGGGCCATCTTGATTATCACTACAAAAGAGTTTTTCCCCCCTGCTGATAATAGCTCATCTTAATTAATTAGCCTCTTACAGTTGGTATGGCTACTTCCGCCTTTTCATGTTCTCTGTATGTATATGTATTTCTTATTATATGTTCCATTCTATGCACCCACAAAAGCTTATGCTCAAATAAATTTGTTAGTCTCTAAGGTGCCACACGGACTCCTGTTCTGCTCATGCTTGTGTGCTCTCTCTGGCCTAATAGTGCACTATCCACTGTGGATAAACGATTTTCTAGGCACCTCGAAGTGAGGCACAGTGAAGCTTAGCCTCACCACACAGGTTTCTTTGGTAATCGAGCCCATGGGCTACCTGGGTCGTTGCAGAGCTATTGCTGACAGAGTGAAGTAGGCCCTGGCTGCCATTTCTCAGACTCCTGACAGGGCCACGAACTGATAAAAGCAGCTGCGTGTTGCTAGATTTGACAAACCGTTAACTGCAACTTTCAGACAGGCCACAGTTCACAGCAAACTGCTACTTCTCAGGGGACAAACCCTTTATTGGAAAAAGATTAATTTGCATTAAAAATAGTTGTCTAAAATAGCTCCATACAGTTGCAGAATTTCAATAAATAGGAGGGCAACAGCCTTCAACACTTCCCCCTTCAGATGCACAGAACAGCCTGCTGCTTTACGCTGGTTTTCTCCCCACAACTAATTTAACTTTGTTAGAGAGTTACACTGCTGATTACTCACTTGGGTGTGTCATTGTTTCGAAATAAACTCTTAAAGGCCAGCTAAAAGGCTTGTAAATGGAGTGATTCGACAGAAGCTACTCCAGGCATGTGCTGGTACAGTCAACTAAAGTACTTCATGGTGTGGGTACAAGGTTTCAAGTTGGATTGAAGAATAGTTAAGTAGTGTGGCACGGAGGTGCCACCCTTCTACCGTATTCAGTTAGAGCTAGCATTAGGAATTTACCAAACAGGTTACCTGTGTAAATGTTTATATGCATAAGATTAGAACAATGGACCATGTTAAATCTAGTCAACACACACAACAGATTCATTACTACTGATACAATCAGAGCTCAAGCCATCATGTCCAATTATGACTAGTTATTTATTACATGCATTGTTTGAGTCTGGCCCACAAAGGCATAACAAAATGAAGTCTGGTTTCAGTAAGCTGAAATTTGCTGGGTCTGGTATTTTGTCTGCTGATTCTGCTAGGGCATAAATCCCCAATAATGCTATTGCATTCCTCATTTGAAGAATGCTGCCAGGTATGAGCCATAGCCATAGTATGATAGCCTGCTACTACTCCGCCATTTTAATTTGTTAGAGTGGTTGTCTATCCAAGTTTCCCACACAGTAGGCCAGCTAGATATACTAGGTCCTTATACGCTGGTTTCCTTTCTATTTTCAATTACAAACTTCAGTGCATTTTCTCGGCCGATCAGGGCCGTTCAGGATTGGGGGCAATGCTCTCTTTAAATTATACCTCCAGCTGAGCTTTATTGCACAGCAGGGCTTGCTAGTTTTATTGTAAGGCACCTTGGGATGCTCTTCTTATAAGTGAGCTTATATCAGACCATTGAAATTACTTTCATAGTTCTATTTACTGTCCACTTAAAAATAACCAGCTCTTTTAACTGTATAATGGCTCCTTCAAAGAGATCATTAACTCATTACACGTGTAAGATACATATTAGATCTAGCACTGCTTTCATGAAGGCTTACTTGATCTCAAACAAAGCACAACGGGCCTCTTAGTTTATCCTGTTGGTACATACACTGATGGATGAAAAACCCATCAGCGGTGTTACTAAGAATCAAATCCACAACTCCACACACTAAAAATACATGCACAATAGCTCCGCTCCTCAGATTTATATTAAAAAAGGGTCTATTATGAATTAGCAACATGGACATAAGCTGCTTTAATTGTTTTTTTCAAGAGAATTGAATTTTTTTCCAGAAACTTTTAGAACTCAATTTCTTAACATAATATGGATAAACCAAATTACATTATTACAGAAACAAGAGATGAACATTTAATTCCTGTACTTACTTGCAAAGATCTGTGTTCAGTCCTATTGCTACAGGGGCTGGTGACAACCCAAACACCTAAAGCACTGTAGGTGGTGCAGCTGCTTGGTAACTGCAGGAGACACGGAACTGAGTGCCTGAATTCCACATTTCAAAAAGGAACTCTTAGTTCACCTTTTCAGTTACAGCAGTAAAATTAGGCTCTTGAAAACCACAGACCTTTGACTATTTGTTTTGCTTGCCTTTCATTAGATCTAAAGACTTAAATTTTAGCCTTGAACCAGTTTTTTTCCTCAGCAGAGTTTCATAATAGAAATGCCAGAATAACTGTCCCTAGAGGAGGGCAATCCAAAAAACTGACTTCAGAGTTTAATAGGGATGGGTTTGCTACAAAACCAACCCCACACACAATGGAAGGTAGCTGCGCATGCAAAGTGAGCTAGGCTGCTTTCGAAAGATGGACATTTACTGTGAGGTAGATACAGTACAAACTATTTTCAAATGGCTGTTGACTTTATTAGCTTGATGAATATGATCCTAACAAAATAAAAGTTAATCAATATTAAGAGATTTGTCTGAAGAACACTGATTAGAAAAATCCATGACAATTTGATAGAAATTAGAGTGAATTTAAACAAAATGTTTAAATATTGCTAGCATCTATAAAATGCATGTAACAGACAGGCAAGGGAGAATGCTTTACATGTTTACAATTGCCACCTAATCACATTCTCAATCTTCATAAATTCTATTCTCCAAATTTTAAAAAAATATGAGGCTGTTTTCTATAACATATCAAAGCATTATTTGTACAAAATCAAATCATGGCCCATGATTCACAACAGTGCAATAGATAAAGAATACAACCACATCCAACAGGTGCTGAAAATAAATATCCAGATTCTAGAAACAAGATAGGCTATGAGCACTCTGTGGAGTTGTTTTCAATATTTTTTGAGTTGACTATTTATTGACTAGTCTCATGACCGTCATTTCATTTGACAGAGATAAATGAGTGCATTTGAAACATAAAAATGGCCCTACTATGCCAATTTTTATGAAGGCCTTTGATTGCTGGTAGCACTAAATAGCTGAGCCAAAAGTAAGTCACAGTTATTCTTAATAAAGAAAAAAAATGTCTATTGCTAAACCCTGCTCCCTCCACTGGGCATCTTTCATCAGGTTTATCTGAAAAGCATGAATGGCTTGAATTTCTGTAGTTGGAACAATATATTGCTTGGTTAGACAAAGATAACTTATTCTAAGCTAAGCAAACAACATAACCAATCCCCTTTAATTACTAAAGCATTGGTCACTGAGTTTTAACTGAAGTGAGAGTTCAAAACACTTGAAAATGGACCTTTTCTCTGTACTAAGAAAAGGCTGCTGTTATGCACTAGCAGTGTGAATACAGCATATGTGTTACACAAATATGATGATGAGGATCACTGGTTTACAAACCAGCAAATGGGTTCACTACATTGACAAAAAGACTTGGCTGGCTCTTGATGAACACCTTCCACCACAAAGGGACATACTTAAATAACATCTGTGAGATTTGAATTTATTTTAATACATTTTACAACTGTAAAATGAGGAAGTTATTAGGGCATTTGTTAGGTAAGGATGATCTCCTGCAGTCTCAGACATTTTAGCCAAACAGGGAAGAATTTAAAGCTCTTTTGTATATAATCTGCATCAGAAAGGTATCAAAGGCACAAGCAAAAGTGACCAGGTAAGCAGAAATGACTGTGAATGAGAATGAATAGATTCACAAGGCAAATAATTAATGTTTGTGGATAGGTTTTTGCTTTTTATTGACTGGAAAGAAGAGACCTCCCAATTTTGCTTTGATGAAAACAAATAATTGCTCTGGTTTAAAATAAAACCATTACTGAATTATCTATAGTCACCTGAAGCAAATTGGTCTCCAATAATCTGACACTAGCTGGAAAACTCCTCTGCACCCTCCAACCTTTAATTGCTTTGTCCTCCAAAGTAACCTGAGCCTAATGGGCAGAATCCACTATTATGAAGGAGACAAAAATCTCTAGGGTTTTAAAAGACAAGATTCTTTACACAATGTACACAGCCAGCAAAGATTTGTGCAGTTTTAGCCTCTGAATTACAGTAAATTGCACAGTCCTTGCTAAGTCCAGTTGATTTTATGAATACCCCCAAGGACCCTGATCAAATTGGAGTTTCCTTCCTGTCTTTGCTTGGTGATGGCTTGACTAGCTCCTTGACTGCCTTTGACTGCTCTTTAGCTGCTTTTGTCTCCAGGACACTGTCTCTTTGCTGCTGAGAAACACCCCCACGCTTTTCTGGCTCGTCCTCTTCCTGCACCTGCTGCTCTGGTTTTGCTCGCTGCATCTGTAGCAGTCGAAGTTGCACTCGCAGCTCAATGATGGCCTCTCGTTCCTCATGAATCGCTTGGTTCAGATGATTGTTCTTTATCTTTTGAGCAAGGGAAAGAAAAGTATGACAAAACAGTAACTTCTGTAGCTACTGAACCATGAATAGAGTATCACACAATGTAACCTTTGCTGCTAACTTGGGAGAGAGACAAGTGTGTGCACGTGTGCATAAATACACACACAGGAATGAACAGAAATGGAGTGCATGAAAAAACTAACCCCACAAGGAACAGAAGATTTATGGTGACAATGGACTAACAGCTGCACCCACCAAAAATACACGCTTAGATGAGAAAATGAGTACGCCTGCCCACCCCTCTACAGAAGGGTTCAGAGCTGGTTTAAGATTTTTGTAAACTACATTTTGAGTTAAATACTTAACAATTAGGTTTTGACAGTTCCAATATGGACTGCAAAGAGACTTTACATTGAAAATAGTCTGGAGCTGCCTTGCCTCACCTCCCTCCAGCAGGAATTACTATAAAAATGAGATTAGCAGTTTAAAAAACAAATCTGCAGGTTGAGAAATACAGTGAAGTGTCTCAGATGTTATTCTTAGAGCTGGGCTACTTTTAATTTTTTGCACCAAGGCAGCTTTAGATGAATTTTTTGGAGTCTGTTCCTAATCAGCTTCTTAAATCGTCCCCATCTTCAATCTGAGTTACAAATATGGCATATCAACAGCTAACCACAGTTAGCAGCTAGCTAGTCAGAGCACAGGACTAGAATTCAGGAAACCTAGGATTTATTCACGGCTGTTCCACAGACTCTCTGTATGACTTTGGGCATGTCATTTAACCTTTCTGTGCCTCACCAGTAATAGGAGACCAGTATTTGATAGCGTGTTTGAGAGGTGTAGTTTTAATATTATGTATGCAGTTTTAATATTATAATATGTAGTATTAATAACCGAGAAGTATTTAAGACCCTCAGATGGAAGGCACCATACAGTAGCAGTACAGAGTTTTCTATTGAGAATTGTAAAGGACATTAACCCAGGAGCCTCCTGACAGCACTAGGCACCACCAAGCAAGAGAGCAGAATTTATACGCCAAGTGTTGCTTCTTACTCCCAGTCATAGGGTGGGAAGAGTGGTGGAGGAAATACAACTCTATCCTCAGAGTGGGAAGAAGGGATTGAAATGACCTTAGAGCTCTCCTTAGCTGGGTGTTCATAGCCAGGAAAATCACAATGGCACAAGGGAAAGATAACAACGGTTCTTTGGATTGGCCCTTGACAGTGGGGAATTATTCTTCACACTAGATAAGAGAATTGCTTCAGTCGCTCTCTGAAATATCTATATTTCATTTTTGGATACGAATGCTGCTCTTTTAAAATGCTCTTGTTACCCTCCAGTGAGTAACAATTCCTGGACTGGGCAATGGCCCTCCATGTTTTTTTAATGAAGAGTCACAATTCAGACACAACGCACAGGTGACGAGAAAGTCTCAAATGTTTGTAGGGAGGAAAAAACAGACAGATCCATTTCTTTCATGCAAAGGGCTGTGTGGGAAAAAAATCTGAGAAGTCCATTCTCCAGGCCCTGCCTCACATGCAGTCATTTACACCTGTGCAAAGTGGTTGAGAGACTCTACTAAATCATATTTGGTAGCAATTTACACCCACTTTGCACATGGGTAAATGACTGCATGTGGTGCAGGAGCCCTTGGGAATGAAGTTAGCTTTTAAAAAGAACAGCATTGGTTCCTGAGAATTAAATATATTCCAGAGAGAGACTGAGGTAATTCTCTGTTCTCTCTCTCTCTTACACTGAGAACACTTGCCAAACTACATGTCAGAGAAATTCTTCCACATGGCTGGGAGTCCACCCGCCAAAAAAGCCAGCATGAAAAGCAAAGGTTATTTTGGTAAAATGCACTCGTCTCACCTCTAGTTCCTCGTTCTGTCTTTGCAAATCTTCCAAAATAATCTGTAGCTCCTCCTCATCCTCGCTCTCGCTCTCACTCTCAGAAGAATACTCTTCAGTTTCACTTCGACCATGTTGCTGACGACTGAAAGAGTAAAAGAGATCTTAAATTTAAGCCGTTCATGTGTAAGTTTGCCAGAAATGCAGGAGGTGAGAAAGTAGCTATTTTCACCTGCCTATCCGTTTGAGAGTCTGCAGCAATTTATAAAACTAAAGCGTTTTCTCTTTCTTTTTCTTTAAAAAAAAAAAAAAAAAAAAAGTAAATTCTACTCTTGGTGAAGTAAAGAAAAAAGCAGTTTGTCCATTAAGACAATGGGATTTTTTTTATACTTAAGATCTGCACAAGTTACTATGATCTAGAAGAAAATATCCTAAAAAGCTGCAACAAGACAATCTGTAATGTTCATCAGGTTCCTGTCCTTTCCATCAGCATTTTTAACTGCACATTTCTGTTATAGAGAAATACATTCACAGCAGAAATTCTTGTAAGAGTTCTAGCCTGGCTGGGGATCCGAAGTCAGCAGGCTCTTTTACCTTTGAATTTCAGCTATTTCTGCTCGAAGGCGTTCTATCTCCTCCTTCTCAGAGGCAATTTGTCTGCGCAGAAACTGCTCCATCGCCAGTAGCTCTTCCTGTTCTGTCAAGATCTCATTCTCCTGCAATGATCAATTAATTCACCTCATGAGGTCTTGGATTTCTGATCTACAAAAAATACACTACAGTGTTTCTTCTTTCTAATGCTGCATCCTCAGAAGTGACCAGACAACTTTGTTTTCTGGAAACATTTCACGTAATTATGCTGAAAGCAGAGTTTTGTCCTAGTGTGGATGTACGCAGACAGGCTGGCCAACCTTTCTACTCCTCTGGTCCATCAGCTCTCACAGCTAAGATTAATCTGGGATCAAGTTACATCTGCTTTGAGATATTCTTACTGAACTGTTGTGCGCTGTGGTTCACCAAATTCCAGCACAAGCCAAATGGTGTGAGGCTGGGATTTCCTGCTCCCCATACTCGATTAGGTGCCAAAGCTCATATCAAAGGGGAACCACTGGAGCCAAGTACAGAAGGAGAAGTCCTAAATTCACCTTTGAAGATAGAAAGTGGGTGGCCAGAATTATGGCAGAAAAGTGTCATGATGGATAGGGCCAAGAAGACTGGGGAAGAACAGATGAGGTGGGTGGCAGTAAGGCCAAAATGGTGGTCTAGCACAAAGACGACAAAAACACTGAGTACCTCTCTCACCACTCTCTCCACATGACAAACATCCTAAACATCAATCTCTTTCCTGCCAGGCTTCTTATATGAGCCCAGGCCTTTGTCTCCTTTCACTTGTTCCAGCCTCCCTGCATTAAGAAAAGGTGTTTCTTGTTTCAAAGATCTGGAAATTTTAAGTCCTTAACTCTAGCCTGCTTACTTAAAACCAATGGGTAAAACAAATTTTAAAAACTTACACTCCTCTGTGTCAATTCCAAAGAGACTAGGAGCAAAGAATGCAGAACTGAGGAAGGAAACACCTCCACTTACCTTTTTTTTTTTTAATTATGCTTTTCAAAAACAACACAACTAAAGGGTTTAAGAAGACCACAGAACTTATTTGGCTACCTAGCAAGCATTCTATCCAATAAGACGAGATTAACTTATTACATCAAACCTAATGACCCTCCTTCAGTGACAAGTTTTTAGTTACCTTGTTGCTGATAACACAGTAAAAATGCAGGCAAGAATGAGATCTGTAGAAAAATGTTACTGAAAAGCTTCCAATTAATTGTATTTGGAAAGAGGAGCAATAGAGTGTGAGACATGAACCAGAGAAGTGAAGGAGAACAACAGTCTAAGTTACTCAAACAGTAAGTGCTTTAGTCTTGACCCTCATTCAGGCATCAGAGAGGAAGAGAGAGAAAACTAACAACTGGAGGAAGGTCTGACCTGACGGGGCTGAAGCCAATGAGAATTGTGTGTAGCTCAACCCCTTTCACGATGAGCACAGTGTACGTCAGACACTGGGGCCCAGATTCACAAAAGGACTTAGGCACTGTGATGCTCAGTGTTGCAATACCTAACTTTTAGCCACTTCACACAATTACAGGAACAACACTGTGATTCACAAAGCCTGAGTTAGGCGTCTGGATTCCCTTTACAATGAACAGGAAGATATAGGAGACTTAGGCTGCAATTCACAAAAGCCAGCATGCCAGGCAGGGAATCACCTAAGTTAGCCAATGGGAGATGCAGATGACAGGAGTAGGTCCTAACTCTCACCGCTCTCAAGGAGATAGGCATCTAAATCCAGGCACCTCTCTCTCAAATGGGAACCCTTCTCCTGGAGTAAGGGTGCTTGGGCACCTAAGACATTTCTTGGGAAAATTAGTTAGGCACCAGACTAAACCCACTCAAAATGGCCACAAGAGGAGTAGATGGTGGCACCCACCTTATACCCTGTAGCCCAGAGGCACTTGGGATGTGAGAAACCCAGGTACAATTCACCTCTCTGGCACAGGGGGAGAAAGGATTTGACAGGGGTCTCCCACCTTTCAGCATGCTCTAATCTCTAAACTATTGGATATTCTGATGTAGGGCTCCTTTAAGAGCTCCTGTGGATAAATAACTAAAGAGTCACTGGGCCAGAGAGTAAGAATGACTCCATAGCCTGGTGGTTAGGGCACCCATCTGAGTATTGAGACACCCAAGTCCCTGCTCCAGTACCAAGTTATTTATCCACAGTGGAACAGCTTCAACAGGAGAGAGTGAGAGAGTCCCAGATCAGAATATCCCATAGCTCAGAGCAGTCAGAGGTGGGAGACTCCTGTTCAAATCCTTTCCCTCCCCCTCAGCTAGAGGTGGGGGAATTGAACATGGGTCTCCCACATCCCAGGTGAGTGCTCCAACCACCGGGATAAAAGTTATAAGGTGGATACTGCTGCTGCCACCTCCTCTAGCCACTTTTTGACTGATGCAATAGGTGGCCTGTGAGCACACCTACCAGGTCAGGCTCCACACACAAGATTGGAAGGAGAACGCCTACCATTCCCTGGCTTGTGCATCACACTGGGACTTAGGCAGAAGATAGGTATCCCAACACCTAGCGGGAGGCAGCAGTGCGCATGCTCAGAGGCAGAAACCTAGGCACAGAGGGAACTTATACTCTGAAAATGTAGACATCAAGTGAGTTTAGGTGCCTTCACGGTTCAGCGGGAGTTTTGTGGAACCTAAAACTGGGATTTAGGTACATAGACACCCAAGTGTGAGGTTTTGACACTTACGTACTTTTGCAAATCTCACTCTGGGTGAGAAAGTAGGTTTTAAACTCTGAATTTCAAGTAGACTGCAAGCATTTGTGCTGGAGTTGAAGTGTTTTCAGGGGAGGATGTCTCCTCTAGCTCTCAGGCTCCAGGTAAGTTAGGAGGATTCAAAGCTCTTTTATAGCATTTAAATTAAATATAATTGTGATGCATCAATGCGAAGTGCTCAGTTAATCAGTACATTTCTATTGTAATGTACATTACACTTTCGGTTCAAAACTTTCAAAGCCAGCCTTATATGTCCAGTCTCACCTCAGCACTCAACTTATCAAGACTTTCAGACACAATTAAAATGAAAAAAAGAAAAAAAAAAAAAAAAAAAAAGGTCTTGATCTTCATCCAATTAGGGAACAGACTGGGAGAAAATAGTGGTAGTGCTCTGCAAATTCTTCCCACAACCAAAGCTTCACCTATGGATGATGCCAAAGTGAGACACCGATCAGACTGTGGAAAACCTCATAATACGATAATCTCTCCTCTCTTTGATTAACAGTGAAACAGTTAACAGGGTTAACTAGACTATATTAAGGAATAGTTGTGGTACTAGATATGAAAAATGTTTAAATATGCAATAGAAATATGAACCCTTCACGTGCACAGGATTTTTTAGCACCTGTTACAGTATGTGCCTACTCTGGGCTCAGGATCATTCCAGAAACCAGCCACCTATTCCTTCCCCATCCTTGAACTATCTCACACCTACCATTCAGACGATATAGCAGGGCTTCCCATGGTGCAAATACAGAGAATAAGAGAACATTACAGCCTTCTTTAACGGACTAACTTTACTAACAAGCAAAGGTTTCTTTAATAAACCTGAAATATATTTGCTTCTCTTTAGTCATTGGTTCGTATTCCAAAACTTGCTTTGCTGGTATATTAACAGAAGGGTAAGAAGAATAGAAGGAAAATGGGATTAAAAACACCACCCACCTGGGCGAGGAGGATATTAATAACTTCTTCATTTTCATTCATTTCCTCTTTGGAGACATCCTCCTTCGAAAGGCTGGCAATTTCTTGAGCAATCTTTGTTTCACACTCCTGCAGTGACAGAAGTTTGGATTAAAAGGCTACCCGGCCACATCACCACATTATACAATACAATCCTATTCAAGTATCTGTCCAAAGCTTGCATTCATTGTCAGTCATCCCCAGAGAAGATTTCTGTTTTTATTTCAAGTTTTTTAAAACAGTCTCCAGAAGTCATTCATCACTTGTCCACCTTTCTGGGACATATGGTAGTCAAATAAGGACAGCTTTTGGATTCACTTGTTCCGGGGAAGCAGTATGTATAGAGCAGACTGTGGATATTGCAGGGTAGATAATCAATTGGAGTTGTATGTATTGGCTCTTCAGGACATATTGCTTTATGCGCACAAGAGTGATGTGTTTGATGAATACAGATTCTTAAGGCTCAAGGTCAATGTAACCGAAGACTGAAAATCAAAAACTGGACTGAAAGCACAACTCAAAAACAAGGCACTGGGGGAAAAAAAGTGCAATGGGAAAATTCAACCCCTTTCCTACTGAACCGCTGCGAGCATTCAGAACTGCAATTTTAAATGGATGTCCTTTGGAAACAAATGGAATAGTAGGACTCAGGAACTTATGTGATACATTGACATTAGCAAAGTAACTGCTCACCTATTTCTCTAAAAATCCATTTCTGCTCTCACATTTAAGCAACTCTCATCCTTTTGGAACCCTGAATATAGCAAACCTTTTAGTTATCTACTCAGTCCTGCCAGTTGCCTGCATTACCCAGCAACTTTAATGTTTAGAAAATCCTCCACTTGCCTTTTTTAGTACTTACAAGCTAAGAACAAGATCAAACAGACAGGATATGCAGCAAGAAAATCAAACCAAAATCCCATAGCAACATTTACCCTTTCTAAATCCAAATGAAATACATCTTAATCCTCTCTTAGAACACCTCCAGCACATTGCAATGAGAGGTCCTGAAAATAAGTTAGTTTCATGTTAAAAAAATTGTGCATGTCACTGAAGCTATAACAGGAAATTACAAGATGACTTTTAAAACAACAAGGAGTCTGGTGGCACCTTAAAGACTAACAGATTTATTTGGGCATAAGCTTTCGTGAGTAAAAACCTCACTTCTTCGGATGCATAGAGTGAAAGTAAAAGATGACTTTTAGTCAGATCTCTGAACAGGTCAAAAATATGCCCTCAGCAATTGCAATCTATGGATTTAAAAGGTTTGGCAATGAACAGATAAAGTGACCCACCTGTCTTTTAGCTTCTCTTAGTTTCCGTTTGAGGGCTGTTAAAATTCTTTGTACCTCCCATAATCTCTCTTCTTTGGATAAGTCTTTTATCCCCGCCTGCAAGTCTCGATGTAAACAGTTTAAAAGGAACTCCTAGAATAACACCAAAAGTATCATATTCATCACTCAGTGCTATACAAGTACATTCTAATACTACACACTAACACCACCACCACCAAGCTCTTATATGGTGCATTTCATCAGTAGGACTCAAAGTGCTTTACAAAAGAGGTCAATACATTATCCCCATTTTACAGAAGGGGAAACTGAAAAATACCACAATCTTTTGTAGACACAAGAACCTGGACTGCAAATAGGGAACTCACTGGTTTCCTTCTAGAGGGAAAAAAAAAGTGCAATTTCCATTGCTATCATAACCACCTTCATTTTGGTTGTATAAAGCATTCATGGCTAAACAGACATCACCCTACTCCTTCCTTCTGAGATGTTAGATTTAGCCTGTTTTCCACTGATATGATTGTTCCACTGATTCTCCTGCCTGTCACAAGATTTGCCCTGCCAACCCCCAGCCTTGGGCCACCCCAAACATCCTCTTCCGCCAATCCTACTCTCATGCTGTGGAGTGTGTCTGGCACAAATCCCATGACCTGGCCAATTTTTTCTATTGCAGATTCATTCTCTCCTCTTTCGGTTCTGTCATCTTCCTAGCTAAACCACTCTAATTCTCCAACTTAATTAATTTCATGTCCTCAATCCCAGCTGTCTTTTCACCAACTTTGACTTGCTCTTTAAACCGTCCACTTCCCTCTCCACACAGGAACTGGCCAGCTACTTCCAAGAAAGCAACGGAGAGTCCTGTGGCACCTTTAAGACTAACAGATGTATTGGAGCATGAGCTTTCGTGGGTGAATACCCACTTTGTCAGACTCTTCCCTCTCACAATATGATCATGCTTTAGTCTCTCAAAGCTTAAAACCTGACCCTTGATCCCAGCTGCCTCTCCAACTACAGCCCCTCTTCCTTTCATTTTTAAGTTCGCTGAACATGCCGTTTTCATTCGTTGTTTGGATTTCTTCTCCTCCAATTCCATCCTGGACCCTCTCCAATCTGGATTCCTCTTCTTGCATTCCACTGAAATTCCACTGTATTCCCCCATCTATCTATATCCATCTGTTGTGTTTTGTCTTATAATTAGATTGTAAGCTCTTTGTGGGAGGAACCATCTTTTTGTTCTGAATTTGTATAACCCTTAGTACCTGGTTCTTAACTAGGGCTCCTAGGTGCTACAGTAATACAAATAATAAATTATTTACATGGGCTGCTTTCCCTCCCCACCTCAAGTTTCAGTTCCTTTAATTATAAACAGCAGAATTGAGTTAGGGAAAGTTGCAATTTCAAGTTTATTCTTCGTGCTAATATACAATAATAAAGACTGCATGCCAAGAATGCACAGAAAATTATAAGGCACATGGAAGCAGAGACAGACATTAAAATGCACAAATCTTTATACACAGAGGAAAGTCCATTCAAAAGACTCATAATATAAGATACCCTTTCCTTCCCCTTATCTAAACTTACTACTATCACAAAAAATCTTTTCTGGAAGTCTTAAGGAATGATATGGGAAAACCACCAGCATTGGGATGGGTAGTATATGTTGGAAGTTACATTAAGATTGAACTGCAATTTGGCTAGAAGAAAATTCAAATAGTTCTAGCTCCTTTTCCATTCTCCTTCCTCTATCCAGTGGGTTATTAGTGCCATCTTCTCCTAAACTCATGGAAAGCATCTTTGTTTAGCTAGCTCTTCAGCCCTGAACTGAACTCCTGAGAGTTGCACCCATTCCAAAAGACACTTATAACCATCTATCTCCCCAGAAATCCTGGCCCTTATCTGCTGTTTCAGCAGTGTGGTGTGCAGCACATGTTAGGAGAAGGACTGGAACGTTGCCCTTTGAGCCCTAACATCCCAATCCTGAGCAGTCTAAAGACCAACTGCGGCATCTCCCAGAAGATGTTATAGCAGCTGGAGTCACCAGTATATAGGAATGCTTCAGCTCCTGTTCCTGCACTGAAAGCCAGGTGGTGCAAGAGGTGCTGCACAGTTCTACATCACCCCTGGATTTCCACAGGCAAGGGGAAATCCTCCAGCAGCCTGGCAAACCAGTTCTAGGAGACTGCTGAGGCAGCACAAAGCAACCCTAGTGCACCAGAGAAGCAGTCCCTGACAAAAGTCACCTTTCCAGTTCCACAAGTTTGGAACTCTATACCACATCCCCTATTACCACATTTTGTTGGCCTGTTAGTAATGAACTTCAGACACATTTAAATAAGTCCTAGAGCATGCTATGAAGTGATATTACACAAACCACTTACCTGCAAAACATCGTCCCCACTATCCCCATACCTTCAGAAAGTCCTTGAAATAGCTCACAAGGTGATTAGTACAAGACTTGTTTTTTCTATATGCCTCTACAGAAGTGCAACATATCTTCCCCCAAATACAATGGCAACATTAACAAAATATCAACTACTCAGCCACATGACTGAGTTTGCAGCAAACTGTTCCAGCACATGGGAAATTAAAAGCCATCACTACAATCTATGAGATCTACTTCCATCAGGTCTCAGCTTCCTGACCAAGAACATAATCTTCAGGCCAGACACATTTGTTAACCCACTGAGGTAAAGACAAACCTGTCGTCTGATTTCCTCTTTAATGTTTTCCTGTGTTTCTGGCAGTGCTGGCATTGTTGCCATATTAGACCAGCGAAGGGGTTTTGTCACCTGCTTTAGAGTCACATTTCCAAAGAACTCTTGGACATGTGTAAAAAATACATACAGGACACGGTTGCTGATCTGGAAGAAATGACAGTGAAAATACTGCTTCAGAAAGTGATTTTTTTTAACACAATGCCCGTTATTATCAATGGTACATTTGCCCTACATTGTATCTTACCGGACAACGCATGTAAGCTTTTTTCAATCTTTGGGCTACAGATACAACTTTGTTCAGACAAGCTAATCAATACTACTTCTAGTAGATTCAAGGGTTGGTTTAAAATAAAATTATGTCTGAAATTCATGATCTGCTGCTAGCCTGAAGGAAGCATGACCATGCTGTATTCACTTAGTGGTCTCTGTACTCTCTGGTGACCATGAGACATTATATTGCCAAGCTAAAAGTTGTTGGCCTGCAACAATTAGCTTTATAAATGGTAGACACAAATTTGCTAGTGTCTTGTTAGGCCTGTCTCCATACACAAAAAAGTGAAGTCAGTGCTAGTGACAGACAAGAGACCTTACAAGAACTGTACTGCACCAGTTATGTTTTTTTCCCTTTTAGCCATCAAGCTGATTTTTCTCTCTATAACTTACTGCAAAATGAGAATGATCATTTGTCATTACGTCTGTGTTTAACAGATTTAGCGACTCCTTTATAGCAGACTGTACTACCTCATTCAATTGCTAATGTTTTTAGATATCAGTGGGTATGAAAAACTCAGAACCTTAAAAATCTGGAGTAAACCAGGAACATCAGGAAACTGAGGGCAGATCTACACTTAAAACGTGGCTTTGGCGCAGCTGCACCAATGTAGTTTTGCCTCTGTAACGCTTAAGTGAAGCTGCGCCTGCACCAACAGGAGAGCTTCTCCCATAGGTGTAGTAAATGTACCTCCCTGAGAGGTGGTACCTATGTCAATGGGAGAAACTCTCCCATCGACATAGTGCTGTCTACATGGAGGGTTACGTCTTTCAGGGGTCTGGATTTTTACACCCCTGAGCAAAGTAGTTATACCGATATCAGTCTGTAGTGTCGACTGGCCTAACTCTCAGACTAAAGGGTTAATGATAACACATTTTATAACTCTACCAGGCCACATAGCCTAGAATGCAAACATCACGTTTGCTAAAATGCTCAGAATGACACCCCCCACTTCCTTACAGATACAGACTTCAGCTAAACTAGTATTTACAGTTTTAAAGGATAATCCAACAACAGACTCTGTACAGGGCTGCTAGTAATGTCTACCATATTGTGAAGTGTTAAAAAAAAAAAAAAGAGAATCATTGAGTTATGCATGAATAACCACTTGCTCTATTTCTCCCCAATATTTCAACAGATTTAAAATATCCTTTAACACGTCTCAAATACTTTAAATAGGGGAAAAAGCTGGCCACAAAATGTTTTTGAAAGAGCTGCCGTTATGCTCATTGCCTTGAGACTAGATTTGTTTTGATATGATCTATCAAATGGAAATTCACAACTTGTGTTGAAATAAGTGACAGAGTTCTGACACCAATTTTATGTTATTGCCTAAATCTATTTAAGCAATAAGACATGACAGGACATGAGTTATGTTGCATTAATTTCATGCCTGTTCTGTTAGGGAGGAGGACAGGACAGTGTGGCACAAAGTATCAGTGAGTAAAACCCAACCCTGTTGCTGGAGGGCCTTAACTGAGATTATAAAATCATGAAGTAAGATTCTGAAAAACCACAATCACAAAAGTGCGTTATGCAGCAAAACTCCAATTCCAAACAGTGACCAATTTAAAATATAAAGTATAATTAAAAATTAAGCTGTAATCCAGTTATTGCTCAAAACTCTCACTAGGTCCATTTGATTTCTTCTGATAATATATTAATTGATACTTACCCAATATACCCAAATAATTATTTCATGAGGAAAATCTGTGTTTACAGAACTGGTTTGACTGGCCTGATATAGGAGTTAAGCAATAATACAATATTGTTCAATGATAAATCATTAAACCACCGACTAACAAATTCTAATGAAGTGTGTGTGCAACTATAGGTATCAAAGGCTTCCACTCCTCCTCTCTCACTGCACACTGTTAGCTTACTTGTAAAACTAATCATGCAACAGTGTTTATAATGCTTACATTATTTAACTATATTTAAAGGCCAAATATGTTCATCTGGATTTCAGACCAGCGCACATTAGGAATAAGTAAAGCCAAAATATTAAGTCCTGAAGAATACATGAAGAGAAGCTATTATTCAACTGCAATATAACATTTACAGTTTGCGTACACATTTCTAAGAGGACGTTTTAAAGAATCTCTTGTTAGGACTGCAATACAGCTCACATACTTGTTGGGTTGTGCATGTACCTGAACAGTAGGGCTGAGCACTATAGAAATGTTCTGGATGTTCATTTTTGTTTCTAGTTCCTTTGCGATAACATGGTCCATGTGCACAATCAACCAAGAAATTAAGAGATGGTTACACTCTGGCAACTCCTTCAGCAAGCGTTGGCACTCCTGAACTTTTTCCCCCTCTGTGCTCTTCCCACAAGCCTCTTCGAAGCGGGGCATTAGCTCTTTGGTAAGCAAGTTTTCAGGCAGTTCTCGTAGATATTGTTTCAGCAAGCTGGCTATGGTATTCGGCTCATATTCCTCCAAGTTGGGAGATTCTTCTCGATCATAGGCTGCTTTTAGTTCATCCACCTTTGATTTTATTCCTTAAAATATTTAGATTGGAAATTAAAGAGACCTTGAAAACAAGTACATCAACCATCTTTACATTTAGGGTATGTCTACATTGCCAATTAACATGAATTGTATACCCATTAGCTTTCATTTAACTAGTGACGGTAACAGCAGTAACGAAGATGTGGTGGCACGGGCTTCAGCACAGGCCCTAATATAAGCCCTCCATGGACTCAGGATGCTTATTCATGTTGCTAGGCCACGCCAGGGACCATTCTGCCATGTCTTCATTGCTACTGTCACCCAGGCTAGCTAACTTAAAGCTGGCAGCTATTTACACCTTAATTTGCAGTGTAGACACAGCTTTAGACTTACAGGTTTTCTTCTACCCACCCCTCCTTACTAACACACACACACACTTTTCCTTTTTAGATGCTTTTTTTTCCCCCCGTGGCTCCCTACAAAGAATGAAGTTAATTCAGAAAAAACCTCTCCAGGTGACCTGTATGTTACAAAATAAAGCCAAGACCAGTAAGGTTTTGTGCTCAATGCCTCTAAAAACAAGACTATGAGGGAAATTCATGCACATAAGCAAGTGTAATGTGTTTTGTTTTAGATCCCCTGAAGTCAAAAAACATTGGCTCCTGCTCTGATGTGAAAAGGTTGTGGAGCTGAAGCACAGTTCCAGCCTGACAGCACGAGCACACGTGTGCGTGGAGGGGTTAAACAAGTAAGAGACACTGCTTTACCATATTGGTATGATTTTATAAAGTTTAAATATTTGTATATACCAAAAGACCCACTGCTAAACCACACTATATAGTAAAGCAATGGCACCTACCTGAACCCCACCCCCAAGTAAGTTGCCTGCATGCTCTACCATGGTTTCATGATCATAGAAATTGATGCAATGTCAGATCAATGTGGGAGCCAAAGCACCTAAAATAAGGGGAAAAGTTTAAGATCACTTGTGTATTTAAACTCTCAGTTGGAATTCAGCATGTAGCCCTAAAATGAGTATTTTTATTAAAAAATACTTGCAATTAACTTTTAATATTACAGAATAATCTCTAAGCAACAGCCCCCCCCAAATCCAGAGACTTCCTTTAAAAAAAAAAAAAAAACCAACAACTCTTGCTTGCCAATTTCCAATCAGTCATCCTTCCTGGGAGGCATGATATTTAAAACTCTTGGTTCGGGGCACTATCTGTGTCAAAGTGTATATTTATTGTATGACTAGAAAAAAACTACCCAATATCCAAGTAGCGTTTTGATCCCCAAAACCAGGAGTATCTTTGTCAGTTAATGGGAGGGCTTTGATACAGTTTTCTGCAGAAATGAAGATGGATAAAAATTGATTATTTTTGTTTTAAATACAAAAACCTGATTTTATTTAAAAAAACAAAACAACAAAAATTGATTTTATTTTAAAAATTAGTCTTTTACTTAAATCAGATTTTTTTCATTTAAATTAAATACAGGTTAATTTTTTAAAAATAAACCTATTTAAAATTAAATTTGAAACTAGCAACCTATGTTAAGGCCTAAACATTTTAAAATCTATTAAAATAATTTAAATTAAAGTATAAAAATAATATTAAGCAGTACGTTTGCTGCCAAGTTTTACAGAAGGTCACACCACTGAACTGGCTGAGTACCTAGAATCAGAGTTTACTAAACCAGCATTTGACAGCAGCAGTCTCTGCAGGAGCAAAGAAAATATTTTCTTCATTTCAGTTTATTCAACTAGTTCAGTCCAATGACTCGTTCATTCAAAATTCAGAAACCAACCAGGAACTGAAAAAACAGTCAAGCTGGTTTTCCTTTTCCAATCTAGGAATAAAAACCTGGGAGTAAGAGGGTAAGATCAACTAGTTCTAAAATCTAGAAGGACATGGTGACCAGAAACAATCAGTTCAATTCAATTCACTAACTATAGTATTGAATAATACTTAGTTTGGTAAATTAGTTTGAAATACAAAACATGTTTTGATAAATTTTTTTTGCTTCCATATTGATCACATTTAAGGTAGCTTTATTTAATAGAAACATTAAAATGCTGTTTTTGTGAATTTTTAATTAAATTTGAATTTCCATTCTTATAGAGCTTGACACAAATCACAAGTAAACAATTAATCGTCTAGTAAATAAAAAATGCATCCTTGGCTGTTTTTAAACATGGCAAAATATAATAAGTAAGAATCTGAATAAATATAAATTAAGTTACATAATTGCTTAAATAAATTTATATAATACAGTGTATCCTCCTGGTCAGCAAAAAATAGCACCAAATTTAATGCTATATTCACTTGCAAATCAATATGTTTTATTGGTTACTAACCAATAAAATAGGAAAATAATGTAGGAAAATAATTAAAAATTACAAATGTAAACCATAATTAAAATCGATTATTCAAAACAAGATTTCCTGTGTGCTGATTTAAATCATGATTAAAATGGATGATTTAATTCAGTTCACCCTGCAGAAATGTACAGAGGAATTTAAAACTGAGAATTTTGGTATGACTATAAGGTAAATGTGGCAGGTGGTGGGTTAAATGCGTTTCCCACCAAAAGACCCAGAACTAGACAGCATATTGTGAATAAAGAAAAGTCTATCCAAGGAAAATGAAGATCATCCTAGGCACAGAATTCCCAGACCTCAAATTATGAGGAACTGTTTCTGCTGTTATGCCCTCGTCTCAAATATAGGTTGAAATCATATGCAACTGCATAAACTAATACATCTGCATCGTAAAGGAACGAGGAATCTGATTCAGCTAATAAGCTTAACTTGAACTGTCTTTCACATGAGAGGAGGGGAATGTTGCACTAGAGAATGCCGAGAGAGCTCAAAAATAGGTCACCGAACAAAAACCCACAGTATGTTATATTTCTGCAAGACATTGTGATCACTTGAATGCTCTGAAATACAAGGTCTGAGAAACAGTTTTTACTATTGCCTTATCTTTGCATCCCCAACAAATTCCACGCATATCAATGGCATGCATGCATCATAATAAAGCCTTTTAAATTGGCTCTCTTTGCTGTTTTATAGATTTAGATCATACATATTTTACTTGCTCTAAATGCTTTTTCTTATTTTCTGTCCTTTTTTGTTCTACAGCTCAAGTACTGTACTTGGAATATTTGCACGATTCATATTGCAAGTGGCTTTCACAAATCAAATATAGCTGTATATTTAAACAATGACTAAAATCATTGGTACTTGTATGTAGATCAATATTATACAACTAAGGCTGCTAATTATCTTGGTGTTACTACCAGTGTGTTTCTTCAAATCCAAGCTGAAATTCTCAACTGCTGTTCTACATTACTAGTTGATTTACTGAAAGACAAAAAGAAAGGTTTTGTATATATTTAAGTTCTTTTTGGAAGAAAATTAGAATGAAAGTGGATGGGGAAAGCAAAGTTAGGAGTAACCTATTTATTACTTCAACTCCTCACCAAATCTCCATTTTCATTAGCTAGAATTGTATCTTATTTCTAATAAGGGAGCAATATACTCAAAATAATCGCAAGCACTGATCAAAACGTTTTAGCATCTATGGCTTGCCTCAAAGGCACATTATGCTACATACCTAGTTTCCACCCCTTCAAAAACACCAAACCATATACATTTTTGTTGCCACCTTGGGTGACCATGCTATGGAAACATTGGAGAAGGAGAGGTTCAATACTGAACACCTGTGCATCTTATAAACCTTTCCCTTCCCTTACACCATGAGACTGGTTTTGTAACTTAACCATCTCCTCCTCCACAGGCTAAGAACATAGAATTTTTTTCTCTACTATCACATAAGCCATCTTTCAGGAATTTCAAATCCACAGCTTGGCTTACAATTACATAGTTAATTTCAATAAAACTGCAGTCTTTTATGAAATTAAATGAGTAAAACTATACATGTAGAGTGGATGTGTGGAGAAGGGCAAAGTACTATACTCATGTTATTTTTTTGGACAAATGAAGGTAAAGCCTTGAAAATCTGCACTTAGATGTGCCCAGTATACCTGAAACTCTGTAGATGCCTTCACATTTCATGCCATACTTCTCTATGTAATCTATACATTCACGGAAAACGGCTGGCAGGCGAATGCCATCGTACATCATGGTCCTGTCTGCTGCATCAGCCAAAGGAATCCCAAACACCGGCCTAAAACTTGGAACATCGATCTGAGGTGCCTCTGGCTCTGGAGTTGGCTTTTTCTTTTTTTTCTTCTCCTTCCACTGTTTTACAACATCTGCGGCTGTTAAGTCTTTTGACTTCTTCTCTTTATGTTTTTCTTCCTTGTGTTTGTCATCTTTATGTTTTTCATCTTTGGGTTTTTCTTTTACTTTAAAATCCTTTTCTTTCTTTTTGGAAAAGCTGGGCTTCTTGAAAACATGAATTCCTTTGGACCGCTTCAACTTGGAAGGACTTTCAGCTTCATCACCAGAGCTGTCCTCTTGGAAGGCAGCATAACCTTCCGCTATTGGGAGAAAGAAGAGAAAGCAAGGGGCAGAAAGTTACGACCTGTTTTAATTTATTTAAAAAAAAAAAAAAAAAGTAGAAGGAGAAAAAAGGGGCAAAGGGTAATATTGAAAGAGACATGGTACCTGCCTACAACTAAAAAAGTTCCATTTTTCTTTTTGCAGCGTTAAGTAGGACAATTATTAAATCAGCATTTCACAGTTCTGTCCAATATGAACACATCTCATGAATCACCTAAACATTTGGTATTTTAAATACTTACTCAGTATGACAATGTCCATCTTACGTGCTATTTGTCCACTTAATAGTCAAGGAAATGCAAAATAAAACAACTGTCTGGCAACTTCTATGTTCCTGTAATCAACAGTATAAAAGTTGCTGTTAAGAAAAATCATCTGCTACACAAGTTCAGCTTTAATAAATTACTATGCCAAGGGTGGAGTCACTTAATTGCTCACTCCCTTTCTGAAAATGTTAAGAATCTTCTTAAGAGGCGTATGAAATTATTAAATTTTAGCCTCAGATCAAAGTATCATTAAAAGGGGGGGAATCTTACTTTTCCAACTGTACTGACATATTACCTATTATTGCAGTTCTACATTTGCCTTACGTAGCCTATGTGAGACTGCAACTCCAAAGTCACAGCCTAGTAACACCATACTTCAGCTGCAAAATACAAGGTACTGTCTCTGAACTATATGCACACGAATTTTTATAAGCTACACCTCTGCAGCTAGCCCTGCCTATCCTCTAGGCAAGAACAGGAAAATCTTTAAAGGTGGATTGGAAGGTTTTTTTTTTAAGCCAACTAATTATAGGTTTACATGCTCAATATTCCAAAGAGCTAAAGTCAACAAGACATGTGTTCAACAAAGCAGAGATTTTACATGCAAGATGTAGTATTTAGGTTCCCCTAAAGTTGTGGATAACTCCTGTGTGATGCTCCTGAATGAGGTTTTCCTGATATTGTTCCATTAGTCAAAAACTCCTGGAACATAAAACTAGCCTATTATTTGCATAAGGGAAGGACAGAGTTAAGTCAAGCGCCATTTCTTAATGGACAAGATTTTATATATATATATATATTTTTTTTTTAACACTACTTGGCTTGTAAGGTCCTCAGAGCAGGCGCCGTGCATGACATTGTATGCTTGCACCCACAGGGCTAAAATGGATTTAAACCACCTTGTGCCCTTCTGATCCTGGGCTGCTCCAAGGGCTAGAGGGGCCCCAGCATAATTTAGACAGGTTTGATGGCAACTTCCCCAAGCTGCTCTATAGACAACATAGTTTTTGCAAAGTTTTTATATTCAAATCCCAAAAATGTAATATACATAGAACTGAGGTATACTAAATAAACTCCAACTACTTGACCAGCACACCCTCCTTTAACTCCCTCAAAAATACTCCAAGTTCCAGGGGGATTAACTGGTTAATGTAACAGCACCAGCACAGTGCATGCTGGTGAAAGTGGTGTGCCCTGGCTTCCAGGGATCAAACAAAGTCATATGTTAAATCAAGCAAATTAAACTCATTCTGTGAAGAGGGCCAAATTTCATATTTGAATTTGGCTGTGTATGTGTAAAGTCTCCAAGTTCAGGAACATATACTACCCATATTCCTCAGAAGAAATCCCACTGATAACAATGGGAGGTTTGCAGATCTCTCCAGGATAAAACGTAGTCTGCAAGTAGCAGCTAAACTTTAGTTAATAAGATTACTTTATTACATTCAGCATTAGTAAAAGAGTGGTTCTGGACACTTTTAGGACAACCACTATTTCTATCCTTTAATCCCCTGGATATATGATTAACCCAATTTGTGTACAGAGTTGCATAACTGTGCAATACAAGCTAAATCTGACTCATACAGTGTAGTTTATAGGCTTAAATTATAATACTGAGATGGATGAAGACAGTTAACATCTCTTAGAGCCAATGTTTCGGTTTTTCTGCTGTCTCAGGAAGACAGCTCCTTTGTTGGTTATACTCTCTTCATGTTTGGAAGGCTCTCTGTACAAGTGCTAAGAGGTTTTTTTTTTTTAGTGAAATCTTGCATTCTACAGAATTGCAATCTATCACAGGGGGCCAGATATATATGTTAAGTGGGTCAGGTGTTTGACCCAACAAATATTTTAAATCATTTATGAGGCGAACAGCCCTCTTATTTTAGCTCTTGGGGCATTCTGCATGTGTCTCTACAATTAATTGATTTAAAAATATGTAGGTCCATTTTAAGTAAGCAAGAAGAGGTAGGATGAAAAACAAGTTTAGAACAGAAGGAAGTTATGAGTACACTGATCTTATGTGTGACCCTGACATGAATACACATAATATCTATACTTCTATATCTACATAAAAATGCATGGCATCAATTTGACAACGATTCTATATCAAAATATATAGGCCTCTTAAAAATAAGGATGGAACAGAGATGCATGCATATTTAGCTTCTGTAATGACTTTTTTCATTCCTCCTCTTGCACCCCAATTTGTCTACTACTAGAGACTTTCAACTAACAAGAGCTACTAGACTTGTACCAAAATTTGGTAACGAACTTACAAGTAGGTCACTCCACAATTATGTTATTTAATACATAAAGCACTCCTGAGTGTAAGTTCACATTCAGGCTATTGCTCTCCCTTGGGTGTGGGGAGCACCAGAAGTTGAAGTAAGTGCTTTGCTTTATTTTCTTTTCATTGTAAAGGATTTTATTGGTTTTAGAAAAGCAAAGCAGAACCTACATTCATATCACAAAGCAAAAGTACAAATCCACACACTAAGGCCTGGTCTACATTTAAAAATTAGATCAACCTAGCTACATTACTCACAGCTGTGAAAAATGTGAGCCCTGGGCACTATAGTTAGGTTGACAATCACTGGTGCAGACACAGCTAGGTCAACAGAGAGATGGATTAACTCCACTGCTGGAAAAACACCTTCCATCTATGTGAGAAGCATCTACCCTATGTTACTACAGTGGCACAGTTGCGGCATCATGGCTGTGGTGCCATAGTGTAGACATGCCTTAGAAGAGATAATGAACATAAAGGGGTGATGCTGGCAGACCAGGTGCCAGCTCATGCCAAGGTCCCTAGGCTTTACTGAACAATGTCAAACGCAGAGCTGGAAACCAATTTGGCTCACCTGTGTGTTAGCATTGTTAAAATAGATGTTAAATTTATAAGAATGTGTTTAGACTTGACGAAATGCTTGTAGGGTGCTGCATTTACTGATCTCACATATAACATCTGTATCCCATGGTTAAGGCTGCAAGTGTCATGGAGGTCACGGATTCCGTGACTTTCCATGACCTCCATGACTTTTGCAGCAGCTGGTGCTGGTTCAAGGGCTGCCCGAGCCAAGCGGTCCCTGGACCAGCAAGCAGTTTGGGTGTGTGGGAGGGGGCTCAGGGCTAGGGACAGGGGGCTGGGGAGTGCGGGGGGCACTTACCTTGGGGTGGGGGACTCCCCGGCTCCCACTGGCATGGCCCCCCTATAGCTTCAAGGTGGCGGAGGGGGTCTACATGCTGCCTGCACCTGCAGGCCCCGCCCCCACAGCTCATATTGGCTGTGGTTCCCAGCCAATGGGAGCTGCGGCAGCCAGCACTTGTGGGAGCAGCGGAGGCCCTGCCACCTAGGAGCTGCAGGGACGCGGAGCCAGTTAGGAAGCCCCTGCCAGCCCCACCAACCTCCCCATCCCCCAGTACCAAGTGGGGTCCCGGGCTGCGCGGCGTGGCCCAGCCTCCCTCTCCCTCAGTACCAGCAGGGGTCCTGGGCCACCCCCTCCCCCCCAGCACCCATGGTGCCCCCGGAATGCCCCGCCCCCTGAGCACCCACGACCCCCCGCCCAAGAAAAGTCATGGACAGATCACCTGTGAATTTTTGTTTCCAGCCCGTGACCTGTCCATGACTTCTATTAAAAATACCTGTGACTAAAACGTAGCCTTACCCATGGTATAAAGTTATATTGAGTGTTTGCATTGTAAACCTCTGTAACTGTGTAACTCACCAAATAAGAAAGAAGCATTAATTAATGCAAAGTGCTGGTCCTCCACACAAGAAGGCCCACTGAAACCAAATGAGCCAACCATCAAAGGACAAAGACTTCGCTGATCCTGCCCCTTCTTCCTTTCCCCCACACCCATGAAGAAGATACAGGCACAAAAACTTGCACGTCAATTTGAACTCTAGGGGAAGGGTATGAAAGTCCCTGACTAGAAGGAACTGTATCACTATGCTGCTTGGCATTTGGAGAGGGCAATATTTCTAAGCATAAGTAAGAGTTCCCCAAGCTGCTTAGCTCAGGTTAGCTCTAAAGGACAAACAAACCTTGGATATTGCAGCAGCTTTTATTAGTCTTAAGTTTCAAAAAGTATCTTATTTGTGTATGTATGCTTACCTGCTTTAATTGTGTAAATAACTGATTCTTTTACCTAGTTAATAAATCTTTAGTTAGTTATTATAGGATTGGCTACAAGCGTTGTCTTTAGTGTGACATCTGAGGTAAGTGACTGGACCTTTGGGACTGGGAGTAATTAAATATTTTTGGTGTAAATATTTACCATCCATCACAAAGGTAAATTTGCCTGGGTGGCAAGATAGACCAAAGTACCCAAGGGGACTGTTGTGACTCCTTATTAAGGCTGTTATAGTGCTTGAGGAGTTCACAGTTGATACTTAATTGGTGAAATCTAATTATAGAACTCTCAACTAATTTGGGGTTTGTGCTCTGTTTCTTAACAGTCTGCCCTGTGGTTGGCACTGTCAGTTGTGAGCCACTCTAGACAGCCTGACACAAGGTAAGAGAATCCTAGGGACTTTATATCTCACAAGTCTGAAAACAGTATACAGAGCTTTTCTTCTAAGACACCAGTTCAAAACCACATTGGCTTGGCAGAAATCAAATGTTAGCTGAGCAAGATGAGCTGGTCTCATTCCAATTTTTAATAGACAAGTGTCCACCTCACAAAACCTATCATTATAATGTCCATCTCTGTTGATGCTTCACAGAGAGATCCAGGATTGAATCAGCTTGCAGAGAGAACTACTCTTTCAATGTTTCAAGAACTAAACTCAGAATGGAATGGGGAAAGCTTCATCCTTGCCAACTGAAAATGAAAACCTGAAGATACTGAAAAGAAGGAATTGCAGAACACTGGGCTTCCACCAAGGTTACAAGTGGGGTAAGAGGAAGAAAGGGAACACCTGCTTGTGGGAAAGGAGATGGTTTGGGTAGGGGCAGAGCCTCCAGAATATCTTACTGTTAGCTGAACCCTACAACCTTTTGGTTTTGGCCTTAAGAAGGGAGATACTTTAAAAAGGATCTAACATTTCTCAAGATGCACATGCAAAACCCCCATATTCTAAGAGTCCAGTCTACAGAAAATTCTCGGGAGAATTCTGAAGTGTTTGCACCTGGTAAACACCCACACAGCTTAACTCTGTCCTTTTTGATCAAGGCCTCATACACAATGCCCATAACACACACACACACAGAGCCTCTTCACTGTAATGGACTGGTGCTACCTGCACCTCTCCAACTATTAAACATTGAGCCTACTCCCCTGACAGAATACCACCCTTGAAAATTTAACAACCACTTCATACCCTCTTACAACCCCTTCACATTTGCACACAGGATACTACCTAAACCTATACCTTCCCCTACCCATCATTAAATCCATAGATTGCTCTCATATCCCACCTCACTACTGACAACACCCATGGCAAGAAGACCCCAGTGCCCTGATACTGAAACAACTTATATAATTCTGTATTGAAATAATGCAGACTGGAACCCCAAGATACACATGCACCTCCTTATTTTGATAATACATATGGCGGACTCAGACCCAGATCTCCTCATATCACAATCACAGCTCTTCCAAGCAGCTCCACTTTTTCCTCCACCATACAGCAACACGTCACATAACGAATGCAGCTGAAATGCATGCAGACTGTGATGCTGGCAGACCAGATGCCAGCTCATACCAAAGGCCCAAGGCCTCACTGAACACTGACAAATGCATAGCTGAAAACAGAGTCTGGCACACCTGTGGGGTTAGTATAATTAAAAGAGATATTAGTGTTATAAGAACGTGTACGACTTTATGGAATGCTTGCAGGATGCTGCATGTATTAATTTTACTTATAATATCTGTATCCCATAGTATAAAGTTATAGTGCATTGTAAAACCACTATAATTGTGTAACTCCCCAAACAGGAAAAGCAGCATTAATTAAAGTAAAGTGCTTGTCCTGCACACAAGATGGCCCACTGAAGGCAAAGGAGGCACTGAGTAGGACATCGTTGACTGCATTCCTCACTTCCTGCAGGAAGGGGAGACCTGCGCATGAACTCACCCCATCAGTTTGGATTCTGGGGTGAAAGGGATAAAAATCCCTGACAAGGAGAAACTGGATTTTTATACTGTCTGGACTCTGAAAGGCAAAGATTCCTAAACGAGAGATTCCCATGAGTCGGCCCTAAGGACAGACAGAGCTGCTTATTATAGAAGCTTATATTACCTTTTTTAATCTAAGGCTGTAACTCATTGGCGTGTGTGTGTTTCCTGTTTTAACTCTGTAAGTAACTCATTTCTTTTCTTAGTTAACAAAGCGTTAGTTAGTTTATTACAGGATTGGCTACAGGCATTGTCTTTGGTTTGAGATCTGAGTACAATTGACCTGAGGATAGTGACTGGGAGTAACCTGAATATTATTGTTATTTTTGGTGTAAAGTGACCATCTAGCACATGGGGTGGGCAAACTTTTTGACATGAGGGCCACATCTGGGTCTGGAAATTGTATGGCGGGTGATGAATGCTCACAAAATTAACAATTCATGTTCAAACAGGGACAACACAAGTTTGTTTAAAAAATCAACACTATTCAAATAATTCTGTTAAACAATGCACTGCTAGAAAATTACATTACTGAGCTGTTTATTGATTTTACCACAAATTTTGCTCCTCTCTGAATACAATTGTATATTAGAGCCTCATTTTCAAAAGAGCTGCAACAGCAACATGTTTTTTTAAATGAGAAAAGACACGTTGTGCCAGGGTGTAACCATGAGTGGGCCGTGGCCTACGCACTTATTATCCAGGCCCACCCCATCACTTGCCCCATTCCACCACCTGGAGCTCCAGCTGGGGAGCAGGAGCAAGGTGCAGAGGCTTGCAAGTGCCAAGTGGGTGGAGCGGGACAAGCCCCTGACCCCGCTCCCTGGCAGGAGTGCTGGAGCGGAGCAGTGGAGCTTGAGGGCTGGATTAAAAGCTCTGACGGCTGGATGCAGCCCGTGGGCCATAGTTTGCCACTTATGATTTATCACAGTCCAGCTTGCAGCGATCGCAACATAGATTGGAATGCCCAAGGGGACTGTCTGTAACTCCATGATAAGACTGTTACAGTGCTTTCGAAGTTCACACTTGTTACCAGGTTGGTGAAATCTAATTATAGAACATACAACCAGTTGGGGGTGTCTGTGCCCTGCTTTTTGATAGTCTGCCCTAAGGCTGGCACTCATGGTCACGAGCCAGGCAAGACAGCATGACACAGATAATTCCCAGTGGCTACTGCCAGCTCCAGAGGGCAAAGTTAAGGTTGCATGGGAATTTACCTTAACTCTGTATTTTCTGGTTTTCAGAAGTTTGAGTTTTGCTGAACTCGACATTCTGGAAGGACGCGTTCTACCACTGGGCTACCTTAACTCGGTGTTAACTTTTTTTGCCATTTAATTAAATATGAATCTGAATATTATAAGTACAGTAGTCCCTGTGTGCATTTTAATATGAGCTGACTGTACTTTATGCTGTCATCATGTTTTCAATGACAAGTTTTTATTGACAAGATATAACTGTGTCATACAAGTAGTCACTGGTGAAGGCGATGCTTTTAGCACCTAGGGAGGTAGTTAGGGATTGTGGAGTAAGCACATTAGTTAAATGTTTCTGACAAAATGAACAGCAGTGAATAGTTGGATGTATTGACATTTAAACGGTCATCGTTAGGTTTCAGACTTAGCAATGTATTGTGGGAAGTGAGGCAGTTAATATCTCTCTGAGCCACTGCTTTAGGCTGTCTGAAGGCTCAGGAAGATATAATTGTACCAAGTTTATAATCATTTTGTGTTTTTACCATTTTCTTCACAACTGTAAGGACTAGAAACAATTTTTGCTGTGAAAGCTGAAGTTTTTAAAAATGATTTTGTGGCAGGGAATGCCACAGCACCACTTTCCCCCTCCCTTTCTCCATCTGTTTTTTAAGATGCTGATCTTACAATTTGCTTCCTCATTTTGGGCATCACTATAATAAACATAATAGTTAATATGGCATTTCATGATCAGGTCCATAATTTGTGGCTATGTGACTAGGCTTAACTAAGTAACCATAGTGCACATTTCACTACACCTCAAAAAGCATAGAGTACGCACACACAAACCTTGAGTGATTCCACAACAAAAAATTACATGAAGGCAAAGGGTTAAAGTTAATTTTTCACTCTTCTGACTTTAAAAATTATAGAAATAATTTAAATAAAAAAGTATCAATTTTTGGACAATTAAAGAAATTTGACACCAAAGTGTTTCATTTTACTGGCATGCAGCTATTATCTCAGAACTTGCAAACGCGCTTGGGAACTCCTTTCTCAAGGTATGTCTTCACTACAGTTATCCAAGCTAAGGGAACATTCAAGGCAGAGCGGCCTGAATATGTGCCAACTACTTATGCTAAACAATCTGTTCCACTTGCATTTAGTTGTGAGGCTCTAAATACCTTTCCCAGACCTGAAGAAGAGCTGTGTGTGGCTGGAAAGCTTGTCTCTCTCACCAACAGAAGTTGGTCCAATAAAAGATATTACCTCACTCATCCTGTCTCATTAAGAAATTCAGTCTGCAAATCAAAGCAATTCACACCTAATGGACTGACTTCTCTGCCTCTCCATTTCTTTCCCGTCCACTAATCATATGTCATTTTGCACATATTTCCCCAAATTACAGATATTATCACACAAAACCTTAACCAGAGGGCTGGTGTCAGCTTCTGGCAAACTGGCAGCACAGGAGGTGGATTTCTCCGATACCGTATCTGTTCAAATGCTGTGAAAGTGCAGCAGAATTGGAGGAGTTACACATGGAATTAAAAATGCAGTGCAGAGAAATGGAGGACTAAAACAAGAAAGTACAGCCTAGATGGAACTGTGATTAGACAGGATTAGAACACTAACAGCAGGTGGGTTCCTGGACTGAAGCCAAACCCAAGCTCATGCCTATATGCTCGGCTATGGCTGCTCACTTGGGCTTAAAGAGCCCTCAAACCCAGGTTAGAGGTTTTTCTTTGTGGATGGAACCTTCAGGGGCAACACATGGGCTAACTCTGCAGTGAAGACATATCCAATTATCTCTTCAGACTCCAAGGGATGTGTCTGAAAGACTAGAGAGGACTGAGAAGACCCATTGCCAGGCAATTGACCGAGCAGCTTCTTGGACTTTGGACAAACCCGCTCATTAGCTTTCCTAGAAAGAAGTGAGATATTTAAAAACAAGTATTTTTTAAGAGAGACAAGCATAGCTCAAAATTTAGGCATGAAAAGAAATGAGTCAGAGCAGTGTTTCTCAACCTGTGTGTTTTGGTGACCCCTTTTGGATTTAAAAAAAATATTTGGACCCTCCACTCCCCCCCCCCCTTCCTCCTCCCCCCCCCCCCACAAAAATTGCAACCCCCCTATCTCAAACTCGGGGCTCCAGGCTTAAGCCCCGCGAAACATGTCAATTAGCTTTGCGGGGCCGCCCCAGGCAACTGCCCTGCTTCCCACCCCCTAACGCTGGCCCTGCTTGTGACCCCCCCTAAACATGTCTCAGACCCCCAGGTTGAGAAACACCGAGTTAGAGAGATTATACACACGGAGTAAGAAACTGCCTACTCACTTCTTTTCTCCTTTTTCTTAAATTTTCCTTTCTTCTTCCCATGCTCCTTTTCATCATCAGACACTATATCTGGAGGCTCATGTAGGTTGTCATGAGGTGGTGAAGGCTCACCAGTCCGGTATAATCCAGGGAATTTTGTAGGGCTAATTTCTTCGGAGCTTGGGGTACGGGCAAGAACCCCACTGTGTTCCACTCTGCGATGTTCACTGGGGCTGCTGGTAGGAGGCAGGAAGCACTCAGTCATTCTGATTCCCTGACACAAAATGAAAAATCTGTCACCTGTCCATCACACCTACAACAGAAAAAACAAACAAGATCTCCAAAATGCTCTAAACAATGTTTTTTAAACAACCTCCTTAGATCCCCATCCTACAAACAGTAGCAACAGTAATGTTTATTACAATGAGACAGTCAATGGGACCGCTCATGGTACTATACTCAGCAGTGTCTGCGGGATCTGACAATTACTGAACTGCAGCCTTGTTATACAAATGTATTGAGTGATCTATTAGACAGTTAAACTGGAAAAGGCTAAAATATTTAAGATTTGCCATTTCAAATATCAATAGATTTGAATACCTGTTAAAAAAATATAATCCTAAAAGCTTCTACTTCTTGAATTAGGTGGTGGTTTTAGTTCTTGTTTGTTTGTTTTAAAGGTTTACTGAAATTTACACTTCTAGTTTTCACACAAATTACTCTTGTATGGAGGCTGGCAGTGATCATGAGTACCTCCTATAGGCCCCACCACTCCTATCCAGAGCTCATTCTCTTCTCCAATTAATTATCTTGCCTACATGCAAACAAGAATTTGCTTATCCTGCTCCAATATGAAAAGAGTTGAGGTCAAATTCATCTTCAGCTTATGGTGGTGTAAGTGAGAGGGAAGGGGGAGAGAATCAATGAGGTGCAGGTTGATCTAGTGCAGAACAACCACAACCTCGCTTACAAAGGATAGGAGTATAATGGGCAAGCAGAACCCAAAATTTGGGCAAACTGCCTGGTAGGGAGTCATGGCCAAGGTAGCCATGAAGTTCACTAACGCAGAAGCTCCCTTCAGAGGTTCCCTATAGTAGAACTCCTGGCCAGAATTAAAATTCTTCCCAAACCAGCACAATCTCAGAGAGCAGCTGCGGAAACTCTGCCCTCCACAGGATTGATTCATAGGATACTTTACATCTCCCTGCATCAGCTTTCGCTAAATTTGGCCTCTTGAACCTAAATGGTCATCCTGAAATGTAACTTTTCCATTTTATTGCTTTCCCTGCTTCCTCAGTCCAGGAGGGACTCCATTCCTACGCCTACTGGTATGCTTGGACAAAGGCCCAGAGAATAGAATTATGGGTTTACAATGAAACGTGAACAGAGTCATGATGAACTGACTTCCACATGAAGAGTATTCTAGTTGCCAGAGGAGTGCTTCCAAACATTAGTATTTTGGCTTCAATGTAACCAACTCCTTGAAGTCAGCAGATCTGGAGCTCCTGCTCAGTGATGTACACACTATATCAGGGGTCGGCAACGTTTGGCACGCGGCTCGCCAGGGTAAGCACCCTAGCGGTCCGGGCCAGTTTATTTACCTGCCGACGTGGCAGGTTCGGCCGATCGCGGCCCCCACTGTCCGTGGTTCGCCGTCCTGGGCCAATGGGGGCGGCGGGAAGCCGCTGCCAGCACATCCCTCGCCCGCGCCACTTCCCGCCACCCCCATTGGCCCGGGACGGCGAACCGTGGCGAGTGGGGGCTGCGATCGGCCGAACCTAATGCGTCAGCAGGTAAATAAACTGGCCCGGACCGCTAGGGTGCTTACCTTGGCGAGCCGCGTGCCAAATGTTGCCGACCTCTGCACTATATAGTGAGAAATCCCCACCTCCCCAATGTAAGCAGAGAACAATCCCATTTAAAAGTAACTAGATAAACCTTCATTCTGGGGAACAAAATGTACAAAATTATCTGGGGGTGAAAATAACCCTAGATAAACGATCGTATATGTTAGATACACTTATCCAAAGGACACAACTAATTTTTCTTGTTTCAATGGTGTTAATTTTCATAACTGTTTCCTCTTTGTCTTGTGTTTTTCTTATTTGAATTATGGATATGAAATAACCAAATCTCCTCGATAACTGTTGTGCTAATTTGTTTTTATATGTAAACAAGTGACTGCTTTTCTGTAATAATATATACTCTAACAGGAATATTTAGGAGTTCCTGGGATTTACGACTTGTGATCATCCAAGACATTTCCAATATCATAGCTTGCAATCCATAAAAATGCACTTGGTATGAATAATGACACTGCCTTGCACTTCCATGGCATCTTTCAGTTGTGTATTTCAACGTGCTTTAAAAATGCTAAAAAATTAACCTCATAATACTTCAAGTAAATGACAGGAAAATCAGTTCACCCACCAATGAAATGCAGTCATCTATAGGTTGGAGTACAGAAGCTGTTTATTAGAGCAGTATCTACATGTAACTTTTAATTCTCAATTAGAATTTGGCCAAGACACCATGATTCACATCCCTACTCTTGTGGTCAGGATATAAGTTTTACATCTCATCCGAAATTTGGCCCCTCCCACAGCACAGTAGCGCTTCATACAGTGCTGAGGGACTGATTCAATAATAATTTCTTTTAAATCACTTAATGCTACCTCCTCCACCACTCGCATGTTTAATTAAGGTTGCACAGGCAACCTTAATTCTGACATTTCCTAACTTTTGAGTGCTTAACTTTACAACCTTAATAATGTTCTTTTAATGTAGTTGTGTGTGGAATTTCCTAGGTTTTTAGAAAAACAAATGGAAAAACAATCCATTATGTTGAGATCATATTGACATCCACATGGGTAATCAGCAGAGTTGGAACCTTTATCTCCACCACAAGGACCTCTGCCACTTGAGCTAACAGCGTAATAGTAAACTGTTGTCCTTTAAGTAGACTAGCATGAGGGGGATGGGACACTATGCCAGTGGGTTTTACAGAGATCTGCTGACAGCAGAGGAATCACCGGTGACTCAGGAATCTTGGGTTCCATTCGTGGCTCTGGAGGACAGCACACTCTAGTGGGCACAGATTTTTTTGACCATTCCACTGACGTCTGACTTCTTCTACCCCACCCTTCCCAACCTGTCCGAGTCCTCTCTCTTTCCCAATCCGGGCTCCTAATCATAATTCCATTATCTCCTCACCTTGCCAGGCCATTCTCCATTTCTCAGGCAGCTCATCCCGCTCCCAGTAGCCAGCCAGTTCTCCTCTCCCAATTTCTAAACCAATCTGTCTCTCCCCTACCCTGCCCCCCCACTTGGTCTCCACTTGCTCTCCCCATCCCCACCCAGTCATCCCTGTCTGCTCTGGCTCCCAGTCTTAATCTTCCTCCCCTGGATCCTCGTCCCAGTCTTTTGTCCAGCCAGTCCTAATTCTCCTCCCCAGTCTTTGTCAGATGTCTCCCCTACTCTATACCCCCTTCCTCCTGCTCCATTGATTCTCAGTCCATTTCCTTGCCCAGCAACTTCCAGTCTCCTTCCTTGCCCATCATCTTTTAGTCTCGCCACACCTACTGATTCCCAGTCTCAATTTACCTGTCTCCACCCTGCCAGATTCCTCCCACAGCCCCAAGCTACTCCCTCCTTCCCCCAAAGGTTCAGTCCTTGCTCCCTCTGCATTCAGATAAGGCAGCTTCCTCCTCCACATTGCCTTGGGGGTCACTGACAGTGTAAGAGTCACTGACAGCAAAGGCTGATTACCGTTTGTTGGGGCCCTTGGCCAAAGCAAGTAGGGTTGTCTCCCATGTCTCTCCCCCCACCCTTCCCCTGTGCTCCTGCCTGGGAGCAGGGTTAGAGTTCAGGGGCTAGGGCCAGCTCTAGGCACCAGCATTCGAAACAGGTGCTTGGGACGGCAATCTGCAAGGGGCAGCAGTCCGTGCGTTTTTGCTGCCCCAAGCAGCGCGCTGAATTGCTGCCGCTGCAGAAACACGCGTGCCGTCCTAATGGCACACAGACTGCCCCCACCGTCTGCGGCTGCAATTCGGCGCGCTGCTTGGGGCAGCAAAAACCCTGCCCAGTGCTCCTGCTGGAAAGCGGGGGCAGCACACGGGGGCTTCCTCCGCTCCCCGGTAGGAGTGCTGGGAGGGCAAGGGAAACCCCCACACCCTGTTCCCCAGCAGGAGTGCCGGGCAGGGCAGGTAGGTGGAGTGGGGCAATCCCCAGCGCCCCGACCCCGCTCCCCAGCAGTAGCGCCGGGTGGGCGGAGTGAGCCAGGGTGCAAGGGCGCCCATTTTTCCAGGGCTCCTGGACAACAGGGCTCCCATTGGCCCAGTGGCTAATCCACCACTGACTGACAGCATAAGATAATCTCCCTGCTCTCAGTTCAGGTGCCCGGTCCCAACACAATTTGAAGCAGCCCAGAGCTGCAATCGCAGGGGAAATCCTGCTCAGTCCTGCGCAGATGGAATCTTCGGGGAAATTAGCTGCTCAAATGTACAGACTTGTCTACGTGGCCCAGCAATGCAGACTATGGAGGCATGAGCTGCAATGCACACTGAAGTGTGGTGCTGTAACTGCCCTGTGTATTCCCCACTAGCATGAATTAAAAGACACCTAGTTTGTGTTAATGTAGTCCTTCCAAATTTCAAGAGTCTGCACCAGAACATGGGTGTACTAGTGTTTTTAAAAGAAAAGGTCACCAGAATGGGCAAAACAAATGCATTTTCCCCTAGTCTCGTTCTCATAAATGGCTGAACCATTTTGGCTTAAATTTTCCAAAAAATTTGGAATCCGAGGCAGAAATATTCCATCCCAAGTGATTAAAGTTATAAAGAACAGAGAAATGGGTCTTATAATGGGAAGCGTCAGGCAATTTTAATAGGCGGCGGTGGTACCAGCCACACCTATAGCAACATGCGTCATGGAGATTGAAGCTCTTGACCATACCACTTTCAGGGCTGTGACTGCCTTCACCGCATACTTAATGTGTTTTCTCCATACTCTCCCAAATTCTAGTTGTTACGACAAAGAGTGCTAAAAGCTAAGAAGTCAACAGACGGAGACAAACTGGGAGTACTTTCCCAGGGTACCAACCACCCTGGGATACCTTGTTTTATGACAGCTACATAAAAACAAGACCCAGGGTACAGAATGTACTCATTATCTTAGGCCTTACGTCAAAAAGACCAGGACAAATTAAGGAAACAACACATCCCTCAAGGAAACAAGGAACACCGTTCTTGGAACAAAAGCACTCTAGTAACAAACATCAGCTTCACTTTTAAAGAAACAAGAGGAAGAGAAAAAACCTCAAAGCACTTTACAAACGTAAGTGTGTTAAAGCCTTACACACCCCTTAGAAGTTAAGGATGATTACTCACTTTTTACCGATGAGAAAACTGAGATACAGAGGAGTTAAGTGACTTACTTAAGGTCATGACAGAGCTGGAAATAGAACCCAAACCTGACTCCCAGACCAGTACTTCAACCATTAAGCTATGCTTCCTCTAATGGGGAAGGATTGTGAAATCTTTGTCAAATCTAATCTTTCAATAATAAAGCAGATGGCTGTCAAATTTGACAACAACTTAAGCAAAAAACAAGCAATAGTTTTACCAATTTTAATATGATTTAAAGCTAAATGATTTTAAGTATTACAGCAATAAAATGCAATAGTTCGGGCAACTGCATATAAAATACATCAAAATAATTCTTAACATTCTCTTGAAAGAAACCCAAGCTGTATTTGAGACAAAGCAATATATTGAATGCAAACTGGAAGGTCCTCTTGCTGGTTTAATTACGTATTCTTTAAAGAGAAAAACAGCATCAGAGCCAAGTTATATTTAGGTTTGGAAGGATTCGATTTTTATTGGTAAAATGTCACCATCCACACGCAAGCTGATGAAAAAAGATTTCCATCAATAATAATTGAAATTTACAGATAAGGAAGGTAAGAAAAATGCTGCTTGGAACTTATCAGAAGGAGACTGTCATTAAATAATTATTGTCTGACCCCATAATTTCCTATAACTGCAAAAGTTTAAAATTGATAAAAATAAAAAAATGCCTCAACCCATAATTTAATGCGACTGAAAATTTAAAATTGATTCAAATAAAAGCTTTAAAATAAACACATTATCTATCAAATGAAAAATAAAAATAGAGTTCTGCCAAGCCTAGTTATATTAATAAAAAAAATCAGTATTCAGTTGTGCAAATGTGCATCCTTGTTTTTCTGTCAATGTGAAATGCCATGAAAACAGAGAAAGAGACAATGATGTGACTCAGCCTGGTTTGCTGAAGCCAAGCAGGAATCCAAACAGCTTTACTGACTTAGTGTAAAGCACTGGGATATACAAAAATAGTCTTATAAAGGATTAACTTTCACCTGCACATGTAAAAGAGAAGTGTATTTCTCTCCAAAGTTACCTACTTCAGTCTCTACAAGAAAGTCCTACAAAGCAAATTTCAAATTCAGGAGTGGCCTCTGACCTAAGATGATACTAGTTCACTGTCAAAACAAGTATCTAGTTTTTCTCTGCCATTTATACAAAACTCACTCATCTGGATTTTAGATTGTTGTGCTGGGTTTTAAACACAGTCAAGAGCTATCTTGGAGAAGTTTATAATTTTTCTGCCCTAATCTTCCAGCATGCTGACCTGCAACAACAGAGACAGGTAAAGCAAGTTTAAATTTCACAAGTCAGCATAATGGCATGACTGATCAGCTCATCAAATAATTCCCATGTGAATCACATACTCTCCACAATTACTGATAATTAAAGTCTTACAAAGGCCCTCCCTGAAATTTCACAGATGAAGATAAAATCTGTATTAAATAACAGGGTTCATGCTCTCCCACATAAGAATCCTATAATGTTATCTATTTTAAAACTAAAAGCTTATTTTTATTTAAAATTTGCTTATTTAGCAAAATGATTGTTATCTGCTTCAACTTTAAACTATCAGATCATTAAATACATTTATTAACATGATCTTCAAAATTATACTAGCCCCAGCCCAGCTTTATTAGTATTACACATACAAAATCTGCATTAAAAAAAATTACTAAATTTGCAAAGTTAAGAACTCATAAATTAGGAAATGCCAGAATTAAAGTAGCCTGTGCCATCTTAATTGGGCCCTCTTATGTGTGTGCATTATGGTACAGTCTTTAATTATATGATCATGTACTATTTTTTCCACAGGTCCCCTACCTCATTTAGGAGAAGCTATTCAGTATTTTGATTTCTCCTTGTTGTTCACTGTGTAGTCCCATTCCTTATTTACTGCATGTTATTCAAATCCTGCTCTGAAGACAGAATTATTACTTTCCTCAAGGGGTTTTCTATAGAGCTTATCACTATAGCAGGAATGGCCAAACTTATGTGGCTCAGAAGGCCATTATGACAATCTTCAGAAGTTCGAGAGCCAGGGCATGCCTGCAAGGGCTCAGGGCTTGAGCCCTGCAGCGGGGTGATGGGGCTAGGGGTCGGGGAATCTCAGGGCTAGACCCGTGGGGCACACCTGCTGGGGCTCCAGGCTTCAGCCCCGCTCCCGCTGAAGCTCGGAGCCCAGCAGGCGCCTCCCGAGTGGCTGAAGCCCCGAGACCCACCACCACGCCACAGGGCAGAAGCCCCAAGCTCTCACAAATAGTCTGTTAGGCAGAGAATGGGGGGTGGAGGCTCCGAGAGCCGCACTTTAACTGTAAAAGAGGCACTGGCGGCTCACAAGCTGTTGTTGGCCACCTCTGCACTATAAATATTATTGTGCTTCACAAATATTAATGAATTTATATTCACAATACTCCTGCGAGATAAAGGTGTGGTATTATCCACATTTTACTGATGGAGGCATGGATTAAAGCACAGAGAGATTAAGAGTATCCATTAATTTGGGTGCCCAATTTGTGACACCTAGGGCCTGAATGTTTACGAATATTAGCATTATATAGCACTTCATAGGTTTGTTCAAAGCACATTCCATTGACTTCAGCTGTGAGTGCCTGGCCTTTCTGCAAATAAGGCCCTCAACTCTCAAATCAGGCACCCAGAAATAACTAGTGATCACCTGTGAATAGTATGGTCTAAGTCAGTGTTTCCCAATCAATGTCCTGTCAGGCCTGAACCCATGTGCTACAGAATTTTTTGAAAAACTACATGTGAGAACAAGGGAGGGTGGGGGAGAGCTGCCTTCTGATTGGCCATGTGCCAGAGGATGTTGTGAAGGCCAAGACTATAACAAAGGTTCAAAAAATAACTAGATAAATTCATGGAGGATAGGTCCATCAATGGCTATTAGTCGAGATGGACAGGGATGGTGTCCCTAGCCTGTTTGCCAGAAGTCAGAAATGGGCAACAGGGGATTGATGGATCACTTGATGATTACCTGTTCTGTTCATTCCCTCTGAAGCACTTGGCATTGGCCACTGTCGGAAGACAGATTACTGGGCCAGATGGAACTCTGGTCTGAGCCAGTACGGCCATTCTTATGTTCTTAAAAGATATTATTAGGGCTGTCATGCGATCAAAAAAATTAAACACGATTAATGGCACAGTTAAACAATAGAATGCCATTTATTTAAATATTTGTGGATGTTTTCTACATTTTAAAATATACTGATTTCAATTACAACACAGAATACAAAGTGCACAGTGCTCACTTAATATTTATTTTTTATTACAAGTATTTGCACTGTAAAAAAACAAAAGAAATAGTATTTTTTAATTCACCTAATACAAGTAATGTAGTGCAATCTCTTTATCATGAAAGTTGAACTTACAAATGTAGAATTATGTACAAAAAACTGCATTCAAAAACAATGTAAAATTTTAGAGCCTACAAGTCCACTCAGTCCTACTTCTTGTTCAGCCAATCACTCAGACAAACAAACTTGTTTACATTTGCAGAAGATAATGCTGCCTGCTTCTTGTTTACAATGTCACCTGAAAGTGAGAACAGGCATTCTCATAGCACTGTTGTAATCGGCATTGCTAGATATTTATGTGCCAGGTGTGCTAAAGATTCATATGTCCCTTCTTGCTTCAACCATCATACCAGGGGCCATTTTACATTGTTTTGTTTTTGAGTGCAGTTATTTATTTTTTTTAAATCGACATTTGTAAGTTGCACTTTCAAGACAAAGATTAAACAGTACTTGTATGTGATGAGTTGAAAAATACTATTTCTTTTATCATTTTTATAGTGCAAATATTTATAATAAAAATTATACACTTTGATTTCAGTTACAACACAGAATACAATATATATGAAAATGTAGAAAAACATCCAAAATATTTAATACATTTCAATTGGTATTCTATTATTTAATAGTGCAATTAAAATGGTAATTATTCGCAATTAATTTTTTTAATTGTGATTAATTTTTTTTTAGTTAATTGTGTGAGTTAACTGTGATTAATCGGCAGCCCTAGATATTATATAATAATTTATCTGACTATGCCAAATCCCCATCCCCACTTTTTGGGGGCAACTTTACCCAACTGCCATAACCCCACACCAGGTTTTGCACATACCCAGAGGCTCACACACTTTTTAAACAATTTGAAATTTCTGAATAAGTCTTCAGAAAGGATCCTAGATCACTACAAGTCTGCAGAAGCTTCAGACTGTTAACAGTAGTGTTTTGTGTCCAAATAGCAATCATATTGGATTGTTCTCGTCTTCTTACACTTTCAGCTGCTGAACTGGGCTTGTTTAGATGAAGAAATACCACTTACCCAGGTCTCAATTATTCCACTCTATTTAATAATCACATGGGCACACTGAACCTTCACCTCTGTACTGTACAGGAGAAGTGGGGGTGCAGGGTGTGGCAGGGTGTTGGGTGCAGGAGGGGTGCAGGATGCGGCAGGGGGCTCCGGGCAAGGGGTTGGGGTACAGAAGAGGTGCGGGGTACGGGCTCCAGCCCGGCACCGCTTACCTAGAGTGGATCCAGGGTGGCAGAGCCGCACACTGCGGCCAGGGCAGGCTCCCTGCCTACCTGCCCTGTCACCGGCCCCGCTCCGCTCCAGGAAGCGGCTGGAGTCCCTGGGAGGGGGTGTGTGTGTGGGGGGAAACGGCACCACGTGCTGCTCTTGCTGCTCCTCCAGGTACCTCTCCCAAAACTCCCATTGGCCGCGGTTCCCAGTTCCCGGCCAATGGGAGCTGCAAGAGCATGGCGCCCTCTACTCGCCTCCCACCCCCCTGCCCAGGGCTGCAGGGCCATACAGTAGTTCAGCCGCTTCAGGGAGTGGTGCGGGGCTCACGGCGGGTGTGGGGAGCTTGGCGGGCCACACAAAAGAACCCTGCGGGCCGTGTGTTTGAGACCCCTGATCTAAAGGTAGCATCTTTTAGGTGGGATGTAGAAAAAGTTGTTGAATATTTTCACAAGAGTAGGGATATTAGCTCTGTTAAATACTCCAATTCAGATATAAATCTTCCAACCTAAAAATTCTCTCAAGTAGTTTCAACTGGATAGTTTATTCTTGACTTCCCTGCTCTACAGAACTGAAAGGATGCCATGCTTCTCCAGAGAAGTGGCTTAATTTCATGTATTTACAATCTGGAAAGTGCTGTGGGTCCATTTTATGAAAGCTGCTATATAATCCTTCATTTGAGACACTGGTGTAAACAATCTAGCTTTGTTTGATCCAGTTCTCAATATAAAAAAATAAAATCTAACAGAGACACTACAATCCACAACAGCAAATACCTTCTGACATTTAGAGGAGGCTACACAAACCTAACACTTCCAGCAAAAAGTATCCCTCCTCCCCCCCAGGTTTGATATTATGAGTATACTAGTTTCTACAGATTCCTATTCAATTGCTGCCATATATAGACTGACAAAGGGCTGCATTATTCAACACAAGCTGTCATTTGCATTGACAAATCTAAACCAAAAAAAGCTGAAAACAGCTTTGCTCTGATTCCTCTATGGGGTGATAAATGACACAGAGAAGATCACCTTGAAAGTTATTAATGAAATTCCAAGACATATTGCACTGGATGACAATGGAATATAAATGAATCGCAGCATCTTCTAATGAACATTTCATGACCTCCATATGATTAAAATGGAATTAGTGGTTGTGGGGATCAACTCCATTCAATAATGGCACCAAAAGGGAAAGGAAGACTGTAATTAAGCTTATGATCTAGAAAGACTGGTTATTCTTCCTATATACTGCATAACAGTTTTTCCAACGGATAAGGGCTTTTGATGAGTGGGAAAACAAGTTGTGCCCTAACTCTTACTGCGGGTAGAAAGCCTTGTGTATTATCATAGTTATTGGGTCTAATCCAATACCCATTAAGTAAATTAAAAGACTCCCACTGACTTCAACAGTATTGGATCAGACCCATTATGAGAAAAACACTTTAGGGAAGTGAAGTCTAGCACCACAAAATGTTGACCTTTTCATCAAATTCTAGTTTAACAATGTAATCCTGAATTTGGCTGCATAGTCAGAAGTACCTGCAGTGCTTCCAACACAGAACAACATTGCAATCTCACATCATCAAGTTTCTTCCACAAACCCAAAGGAAGATGGGACTCATTTTCTGTCCTAAAAAAATCTACTGTGACATACTGCACCTCAAAATGGCAACCTATAACCCCCATATTCATCATTCATATATGGTTCTGATATTTCATACAAAACATGCAATGTAAGATATCAAATGAAAGGTCATGATCTCCTGAAACCCATTTTTACGTCAAAATACACATAGCGTTACTATGTATCAAGTTACGAGATTTTCCTGTTCGGCTGTTACTGAAATATGTTGCAAGTTTACTAGTGACATACAAAGAAGGCAAACCACTCCCAGGAGGGTGCTCAACAACCATTAATCAGCAGGGGAGGTGTCATCAAGGGATTTACAATTCAATGAGGGCTGCAGAAGCACCACATATTGGAGATTGCTCAACTCTATGACTCTGGGCTTGTCTACACTGGCAATTTACAGCGCTGCTACTTTCTCGTTCAGGGGTGTGAAGAAACACCCCCTTCCCCCCGAGCGCAGTAAGTTGCAGTGCTGTAACGTGCCAGTATAAACAGTGCCCCAGCACTGGGAGCTGCACCCCTTGTTGAGGTGTTTTTTTTTTTTTTTTAGAGCGACCACACAAGGAACTTTAAAGCGCTGCCGCGGCATTGCCAGTGTAGACTAGCCCTCAGTTTCACAATACCACATCAGGGGGATTGCCCAGCCCAGTGACTCAGCAAAGCCCACCAGGACATGTCTGGGCAAGTATCTTGTCTTCTAGGCACATGGACTAAGGATATAAAATGGGAGACTATAGCATCATGTTTTTGCCTTTCTCCTCCCCCACCTATGCTGGAAGCAACAGGAATGCTGAGAAGACAAAGGTCATCTGAGGAGATTGGTCCAGGCTTAAAGAGAAGCCTGTGCATTAAGAACTGTAACATCCAGTGGGGTGAGAAAATTGCTGATCTAAATACAGCCTAGTATAATATGATTTAAGATTTAGATTGCGCATTTATCTTTTTTTCCTCTGGTAACTTTCTCTGGTCTTTTATGCCTACCACTTATAATCACTTAAAATCTACCTTTCTGTAGTTAATAAACCTGTTTTACATTCTACCTAAAACAGTGTGGTTTGGTTGAAGTGCTTGGGAAATCAGGTACAAAAGTTGGTGCATGTCCTCTCCGTATTGAGGGAGGGGCAGACTGGGTAATAAACTTACACTGGTTAGGTTTCTGACTAGGGCAAGATGGTATAGTCTGGGGATGCAAGGCTGGGGAGAATTGGCTGGTGCCTTTCTCTGTTTGATTCGTGAGTGGCTTTGGGAGCATTCATGCAACCAAGCTGGGTGTGGGGCTCCACACCACATGCTGTTGTTCTGAGTGATAGCAGCACCTGGTGGGGTTTGCTGCTTGTCACTAGCAAAGCACTGTAAGAGACAGCCCAGGCTGGAGGCACAAAGGTGCACAGCAGTACCCCAGTTCCAGGAGCACCCTGGGGATCCCATCACAGTGTTAACTGTAGGGGTAAATAATACTTCTCTATTCACTTTCTCCACACCATTCATGATTTTATAGACCTCTATCATGTCCATCCCTCAGTCATTTCTTTTCTAAGATGTATGGAGAGTTGGGATCAGTTTTTCCTATGTGCATTACTTTGCATTTATCAACACTGAATTTCATTTGACATTTTGTCATGCAGCTTTGTGAGATCCCTCTGTGAGTCTTCACAGTCATCTTTCTTTTCAGGACTTTACTATCCTGAATCATTTTGTATCATCTACAAATGTTGCCACCTCATTGTTTACCCCTTTTGCCAGATTGTTTATGAATATGTTGAACAGCACAAGTTCCAGTACAAATCCTTGAGGGACCCCACTATTTATCGCTCTTCACTCTGACAGCTGACCATTTATGCCTAACCTTTATTTTCAATATTTTAACCAGTTACTGATCCCTGAGAGAACCTTCCCTATTATCCTATAACAGTTTACTCTGCATAAGAGCCTTTGGTGAGGGACCTTTTTAAAGGCTTTCTGAAAATCCAAGTACACTATAATGACTGGATCACCTACGTAATGACATGTGAGGGACAAGGTGGGTGGGTGAAGTTGATCTAGTAAAAGATATTACCTCACCCACCTTGTCTCTCTAATATCCTGGGACCAACATTACAAACAAAAGATATATGTAGCATTTATAGATACAAAAGTTTATCACAAATCCCAGTGTCTGCCACATCCCAATACATTTTCATGCTTCCGAGGTCTCAAATCTGTCACGCATAGTATATCATTAATTATGATTAATATGAAATGTTAATACCTACTGTGCAGGGATGTTGCAAGACTTAATTAAGCCTTGCAAAGTGTTCATGAAAACATACAAGCCCAGACATCAAATGTACTCATCCATCCTTGCTATGATGATATTTTACTTGCCCATCAAAAAGTGACTTACACCAGGCAACTAGACAAGTAGAATTTTTCCTATATGATTGAATTAATAAATGTGCTTTCATTGCCTGAATGAAGACTGCTGTAAAACTCAAATTATTTGTAAAAATGTGCCATATTCAAAGTATGTAAGTAAGACTTGCTATCAGGTGCTTGTACCTTACATGAAGGTGCAGTGGAATTACTATGTCATACCTGTAGCTATATTCATTTGTGCCAATGAAGACATAAAGGGGATTGGAAACGCTGTCAAGGGCACGGAAACTAAGGTCTGGTACAGATTGATTCTGGAAGTAAAAACCTTAACCCCAGCCACGTTTGGACTGAAAGTTATGGCTGTAGAACATGTCTGATTATTGTTTGAGATTCAATAAAACAAACCCTCTGGAAGGGAGTAGACATGGATTATACAGAGCCTTAAATAAAACCGTAACAAATATTTATACTGAACACATTGGAAATACTCTACAAAAACACCACCACCGCAGAAGCCTACCATTCAGAAGAGCAAATATAACTTGGGTTTGTCCTACAAGCTGCGGACTTGCAGACTCATGAAACAGTCCCACACAAGGCTCAAGTGAAACATGAGCAGTCTACAGTTCTGTGGGGTGATAGAACACCTTTTTAATTTCACATTAAACTCATATTCATTATCATATTTTTTCTAATATCAAGTTTGAAGTTAACAGCATTACTTACCACTGATATACTTTACATCTTCAGAGTGCTATACAAATATTGACTCCTCACAACACCCGTGCGAGTTACGTAATTGTCTCCATTTTACAGGTTGGGGATGGGTGGGAAGAGAGCCAACCAACCAAAAAAAAAACCAGATACTGAAAAGTTACATGACTTGACCAAATCCACGCTCAGAATCAATATCTGAGCCAGTCTTGGAACTTGACTTTCTGACTCCCAGTCCCATGCCTTGCCCACTCTATCCTATCTGTGCAATTATGGTGATGACCAAAGAGAACTACAGTCCAATAATACTCTATGACTAGACCACAGATGAAGTGGAAAACTACAGCCTGAGAAACTATAGTGTTCATGCTTGCAGTGGTAGTTTCATCATTTAAAGAGTAGAATTGTACTAAGACTGTGAAATCAGCTCTTGCAAACAGATGTATTAACCAAAATATGTAAATTGATTTATTGCTGTAACTACAAGTCTGATAGAATACGGTGTGTTGTGCAAATAAGGAAGTAGCTAACACAGAATATATGATATATCTTAATTGTTCAAAGTTGCAGAACTATGAACTGTATTCCTGCTAAGCTTACTGTGGAAAACTACTAGTAACTGAACTGTTGCAATCTGTTTTGTACATGTAGTTCTGTTCTTTGTACATACAAAATCTGTCAGAAAATAAGATGTATGTTCTGGTGAAGCTTGTAAGATATGCACTGCCAGTTACTGTACTGCAGCTGTACTGGGTCACGTTGGTACAGACACCTCTATGTCTTGCAAAACATGTATGAAGCCACATAAGAGAAAAGAGGAAAGGGTTGTGCTAATACAGAGTATTTTTTGATTTTTCATCTGTTGTAAACAAGCAGGCTATATACCAAAATTCTGTAATCATTTTGGGACAGGCTGGATGGTGCAGGACTCTTTCCCAAAGATTGATAATCTATAACCTCTCTGCATTGTGCTGATTTATCTTTGATTAATAAACTGATTGATAAAATATCAGATAACTCAGGTTCAATAAAATAATATAACTCATTGGTATCATGTCTTGTCTACATCCAAAAGCTATCCCACTGTAATTATACCAGTATAGTTAAAGCAGGTGGCATGATCCCTCAGCATGGACAGTTATACTGGTATAAGCACACTTAAATTAGTACAGCTTATTCCCATATGGAAAGGAGAATAAGCTATTTTGGTAAAAGGCACATTTATACCTGCCTAAGTACTGCCAGACTAGGGACTGTACCAATATAATTATCAGTTACAAACAAACAAAAACCAAAACAGAATTACACTCCTGGCAGTTATGATACACACAGTTTTTGTAAACCAGACCTGTATTATATATATGTTTGACTATACTGTAGACATGGGCGGCGGGGTGGAGCCCCCGGCTCCGCCCCTTCCACCCTCACCACGACTGTAGCCCTGGGACTCCCTGCTCTCCGCCCCCCGTGGCCAGAGCCACAATCCCCCCCACCCACCCAGAGAGCAGCCCCTTGGCTGCAGGAAGCCCAGGCCAACCCCAGTCCTGAGCAATCCCCACTTGGCTGGAGGATCCCTGGGCTGGCCGAAGCTCTGAGCGTCCCCTCCCCTCCCCGCTGGAGGAGCCCCGGGCTGGCTGAAGCCCTGAGTCTTCCCCTCCTCCTCACATTCAGAGGTGCCCTGGACCAGCCGCAGCCACACCTCCCCTCCCCAGACCCAACCCGCCCAGAGGAAAAGTGACTGTTAGAAGATGCTTTTGATGTGCCCCATGCAAATTCCAGAGCGTCTGAGGTGATGGTATGTGCCTCCTCCGCCACCTGAGAACCTGCATGGGGTATAATAAAGCAAAGCTTCGCTGCCAAATCCTGCTAATGGGGGGTCCAGCGGCGGCAAAGCCTCTCCTGGCCTATCATACCTGTTGCCTATGACTGTAGATGTGTCTGAAGTCTGAATTGAAATCACTTTAACATTACATTTTTGGGGTTCTTTAAAGTAAAGGACTAAAAGCACTAGCTAAAACCAAACACAGGATGGGTATAAAGTGTGCCTCATTTCTGACCTGCAAATCCCCTGCTATTCCATTTCTAGGATACTTTTCTGAAGAGTCTGCAAACCTTATCACATTCTGAGCTGTTTCTGTGATATAGCATCATTTCCACATTCCTATAGACTATGGTGAGACCATCAAATTCGTCCTCTTGTGTGACAAGCTAGGATTTGAATCCAAGACTCAATTCAAGAGTCACATTAACCATTTAGGCTTGCAGTCAAGAACTCCACCCAGCTGTCCATTCCTAACCCTCATCACACAAATTGTATTATATTTCCTCCAACAATTCTGTAAAGCATTTTCAGAACATTCTTGAGAAGAAGCCAAATAAACCCTATGATCAAGCAGTCTTTGAGTTGCTATGTGAATTGAGAGCACTGTACAGCCAGATTTCAGGATTAAACATTTTAAGAAGTGCGCCACTTGCTCCTTGTGAAAGAACTTTTCAGTTGAGATTAGTTTGGAGGAGACTAGCAGTAATATGAAGCACATTTTGTATGGAATTTATAGAGGTAAAAACACCTAATGAACAGGAAATGTAAAAATCATTAGATTTAAGCAATCCACTGGATTTCTGAAACATTCTGTCTGACTTCACCATATTTGAAACAGACAGGATGGGTACTTCTTTCTTCTCTTCACCGCTACTATCAATGCAATGAATGCATTTAGGTCACATAATTGTTCTTTAGTTATAATTACATTATAATTCCAAAATTATATATCATACATATTAAAATCCCACAATTAAGCAATTATATAATGCCATAATTATTTAATGAGTCTTCTCGATTCTGTTAAGACTAGTTAATTTTTACTAATTTAGAGAAAACACACACTACACATGAGAACTTTTTACAGAACACCCACAGCAAACACATTCACCGCCACCAGCAAAACCGGAGAGCTTCACTGCTGGAATGTTTACCTTTGGAGATTACTTCTTTCACTCCATGTATTTTGTCCTAATAGATCAATATACATCAATTTATTTTCGGTGTAACGCACAGGAAGTGGGTTCTCCCCCCCCCTTTTTTTTTTTAAGTGCTGCAACAAGATCAATACAAACATGTACAATTGGAATTCTTAAGGTACTGATCACCTCAATAATCAAGTTAATTTGAACATTTAATCTGATACTGACCTGAGAATCCCTTCAATTACTAGGGATTAGTTAAAGAGATATTTGTCATCATCAGTCTTTTTTTTATATATATAATAAATTCATTGTATAACTAGCATTCTAAAAATTAGATCTGTTTTTAAATAGAATTGAATCTTTATGGTTGTTAATTCTTATGAAAATGGACGCAACATTTGATGTTCTGATTCAAATGCACCATGTTGGTGTCATTAGTCTCACATACTGCATTTTTTCCAATCCACTCCTCATTCTGCTTGAGCCCCGTTACTGTCATAAGACTGCACTCCATCCCCATTGTTCCTTTCTGCTGAATAGCATGCTTCTTGCTGGATTCGCTCTTTATGTAAACAGCTGGACACCTGTTGAAACTCTGATTCAAAGCAGGAAGTGATCACTGTGCACTAACCTAAACAAGTCCATATACACATGGGAATATTCAGTGTAGTGTAACTACAGTACCAAAATATTAATTTGACCACTAGGAGATGACCCAGACAATTAAACAAATAAAAAAGGTAACCACAAAAAATGCTTAGTGATATTTCCTCTTTACACAAAAACCGTGCATTCTGAGGGCTAATTTAGGTTGGTATTTTCTTTGAACCACTAAATATCTTACTTTAAAAGTAACTGTCACTAAATTGGCAATCAATCACTTTAGAGTGTGTCAATGGCATTCCTGCCTATAAAGGGAAATCTTGAGGTTTTCCTCTTGGCTTTCTTTTTTTTTTTTTTTTTTTTTTAAAAAACACATACCTATGTCTCTCTTCTATTTGAAAATATTGCCAAATACTTTGTGTTATTAAAATTAATAAAACAGGACATCAGCTTTAGAAGACTCCAGATGACTGGGAATCAAAAACTCATTTTGGTGGCTTGCCTGAACAAAGTCAATTCCATTTAATGTCACTGACATCTTTTGTATCCATGGCTGTTGCACTGGCTGAGACACTGGAGAAAGTCCTGCAGACTTGAAAAATCCCCCAAAGCCTGGAGTTAGGCAGGCAAGATTAGGGTGTTATTTTCCACTTTTACAATGCTGTTCCAGCATTTTAGGAGAAGCAGAATTTTAAAAAAACTAACAAGCAGTTAAAAGCTATATACATCACTTCTTTATTCCACCAAGTCAGTGAAGTTTCTTTTGTGAGACTGCTGACATGTCCCAGGATACAATGGGATGACTTCAGTGTCATGACTGCTCAGCAATGTGACAAAGAATTTAAATGGTAAAGAAAAAGTCCAATTTTATTCTGTACTGAGCAGTTTTCTAAGATTTTTGATATTTCTATTTTATAAAAAATAGAAAATTAAAAAAACAAAACAGAAAGACTCAAAGAATTACTGTAGAACCTCAATGTTACGAACACCAGAGTTATGAACTGACCTGTCAACCACACACCTCATTTTTAACCAGAAGTATACAACCAGGCAGCAGCAGAGACAAAAAAAAAAATACAGTAAACTACTGCATTAAACATAACCTACTAAAAATAAAGGGTAAGTTTAAAAAAAAAAGATTTGACAAGATAAGGAAACTTTTTTACTATCTTAATTTAAATGAAACAAACACAAAAACAGTACTTTTCTTCTCACGCCAGTTTCAAAGCTGTGTTAAGTCAATGTTCAGTTGTAAACTTTTGAAAGAACAACCATAACATTTTGTTCAGAGTTATGAATCATCTCCATTCCCAACTCTGAGATTCTACTGTAGTGAATATGGAGCCGGAAAGGCAAAGACTTCCCTTGGTCCTCATCCAATTTGTGTTTTTTCAGTCACATTTTTTATGTTTAAAATTTCTTTCGACCCTTTTACAACGTGAAAAACATGCACACAAAAGGGAAAACAAAGCTCCCAAATATTGTAAATACTTATATGAGAGTAGTCTCACTGATTTCAATGAGACTACTCAAGTGTATTAAGCTAAGTATGTGTGTTTACTTGAGCCCCTTTACTGTCATACAACAGCATTCCATTCCCAGTGTTCCTTTCTGCTGACACTGGTTACATGTTGCCAGATTTTATGGAATGAGAAAAAAGGGTACACAATAGATTATTTTGAGGCAGTAATATCTTAAATATTGATCTACTTAGCCTATCAAGTATTTTTATTTGGCAGACTACCATTAAACTTTTGCTAAGAACAATACAAATAATATATTACAAAAATTAGAGTTGTATTAGTGTAGTGCCTACAAGCCGCAACTGATAAGAGTCCCAATGTGCTAGATGCAGCACACACACACAGATTTTACACACAAAAGTTGTACTGCTTTAACTACATTGGTACAGTGAGAGTAGTATAACCCATCTAGTGTGGACCCAATTATTTCAATATAAAGGTGCTTTACACCAGTTTAGCTATTCCCAGACAGGAAGGGGAATAAGTTACAATGATAGAAGGCATCTTTATACCAAGAAAAGGGTCCACATTAGGGGGCATACTATTTTAACCATTTGTTTAAAAAAACATAATATCATATCCCTAACTGAAAATTATACTAGTACAAAAACTGTGTGTAGAGCAAGCAAAGTTCAAAAATCTTACAATCTAAATAGACAAGTCAAAGGGTAGGAGAAAGGAAGTTTTATTATTCCCATTTTACAGATGGGGAACTGTGGCAAAGAAAGATTAAGTTACTTTCTCAGGTAACACAGGAAGCATTTGGCAAAACCGGAAACTGAACCCAGATCCACACTAAGTTGTCATACTTTTGGACCCAAATAACTGAAATGTGTGTTTTTTCCAGTATACTATTTCTCTCATGCTGCCCCAAACATCTGGAAGGCACTCCCTCTAAACATCTGCAAAGCTACCTCACCATCCACCTTCAAATCCCTCCTCAGAATCCCTCCCTTTTGCTGTGATGCTTACAGAAAACATGATAATGATTAGGCTGCTAGTGTGCACAGACCACTGCCTACCAGGCTGACCAATACTGTCTCATTGTTTACTTGTACTCCCCCATCTTTCTATATCCATCTGTCGTCTCTTGTCTCATACTTGGACTGTAAGCCCCCTGGAGCAGAAACTGTCTTTTTGTTATGTCTGTACAGCACCTAGCACAATGAGGTCCTGGTCTATAACTCTGGCCTCTAAGCACTACAAATACTAAATAATACCGATTTATATATTACTACTACACTAGAAGTCAATATAAACATTAAAAAAGTTGAACTGCATCATGCAATAAAGGCTGTATCCACACCTGTATGATTATTAAGATCCCATAACATTTTTGTAAGAGTAGAGATTGACCCCCAATGCTCTAATAATTTCTCCTCCTTGTTTTTCTACATCATACAACATGCCACCTGACTGCCACCTTCAAGCTTATTGGCGGATGCATTTTACTGATGCTGAACGTATATTGTTTGAAGTGAATCAAGAGCATTAGGGATGAAAGGTGCTACATATGATTGATCGTTATCTGCACTCTATGTGAGCGAGTCCACTCTGTTCCGCTGCAACAATGGAATTTGTCAACCTCAAAAAAAAAAAAAAAAAAAAAAAAAGGCTGATTTGTGCAGGAGACAGAGCTTTCTAAGCAAATTACGCAGGACTGTGGAACTCCTCAGAATGACTACAAACCTCAGTGTTTCCAGAACAAGATGTTCTTTGACCTAATGCACGTTCTCACTGTGTTCTGTTACCCCTTTCATTGCATTTTGCTTTAATGGATAACAAACACTTTGGGACAGGTCTACCTTTTTACTTACATAGAAACCATGCACAGCTGTAACAACAAATTACTATTAGTTGCTGGTATTGTGCAGGGCATACTAGGTACTTTCCAAACACACCATATACAATATGAAAAGCATGATGGCAATTTTGTTTCTTTTAAGAGTGATTTCCACTTCAAGGAAATAAAGGGGAAGTGGATGAAAAAGACAGGACAGTAACATGTAGTTTAATAAATTCTTTATGGTTGTTAATTCTTGTGCTATATGAGCAGCACAGAATATCATGTGTGTTTCACAGCACACAACCATTTGGGAGTATGTGGGGTGCAGGGAGCTTGGTATCCGACACTGGGAGGTACGATGCTCACCTGGGAGAGGAAAGCAGGTGCAAAAGCCAGGTGCCCCCTCCCCCCCCAAAATCCCTGAGGGTACCGGGCTGGGGTAATGGGAGATGCTGGCACACACAGAGCCCCTGTCACTGTGAGGGGGTGCTGGGATGCGGGGCTCTGCCACACCCCTGCCTGGAGACACCACGGGCAGCAGCAGCCTCGAGGAGGTGGTGGTGGTGGTTCCCGGTGTAAACACCTCTCCAGGGAGGGCGCTGGGTGGGGGAGGGTCCCTGGCACTACGCGGGGCGCTGGAGGGGGGGGGGGGGAGAAGAGGATCCCTAGGGGGGAATCTCTGGTACTGTCCCTCCCCCCGGGGGCCGCACTCTAACCCCCCGCCCGGAAGTCACTCCCCCCCGTCACCCCACACTGGGAAATGGGGGCGGGGACCCCCACACCCGCGACCCCAGAACTGACCCCGGGTTTCCGCTTGCCTGCAGGGCGGCTCGGCTCGGCTCCGCCTCGGCCTCACGCGCACGCCGCCTCGCGCCCCATGCCGCCTCCGCCGCCCGTTTACAAGGACGGGGAATTCGTGAATAGAACGAGCCTGCCAACACGCATGCGCCGCCGGCAGCTTTCCCCCGTCTGTCCCCGGCAGCGGTAAGAGGAGAGTGCGCATGCGCATAGCAAAGGCCGCCGCAAGAGGCGGGATGGAGCTGCGCATGCGCCTCGCAAACCGGGGGGGGGGAGTGCGCCGCCGGAGAGACGACAGAGCGCTTGCGCACTGCTGGTGGCGGTTATGTCTCCTCCCGCGTGGGGCATGCTGGGAATTGTAGTTCCATCAGTTGAAGTAGAGGCCGGGACGGACGGCAGTTGGATGTCGGAGGTTGGAACGCCTCGCGCTCTGCCCGCGTCCGCCGCCTGCCCCTGCCCCGCCTTAGCAGCCCTCGGCCGCCCCGCCGGGCTTTTCTCTGGACACGGTGCCCAGGCGGGGCCGGTGCCAGCTGCGCACGGAAGTCGGGGTGGGTGGGCGGCTAAGAGCGAGTCTCCCAGCCCCGCTTTCTGTTTGGCGGTTGGCTGCTCCCGGCTGACATCTGTGCGGCTACCCCGCGTGCCTGGGTCCCGGGAACGTGGGGGGCGGGGCGGGGGCGGTCAGTGACCCAAGTGCTGCCAACGGGGGCGCAGAGGCGCAGCGCCCGCAATACAATAACGTGTCTCACAGGGGACGCGTCACACCGGCAATACGTGTGTGCGCAAAGGCCGCGATCAAAGCACCGGCCCGGGCAGCTCAGCTCCTTGCCGGGGGGGTCGGGGTTCAAATACCAATGTGATCTGGCCACGCTGCTTCTCCGGCTCGGTGCGCGGCAGGCGGGTCTCGGCCAATGGCTCCGCCGCTGAGCGTGTGCAGAGGGAGCGGCGCTGCCTCGCCGCACAACTACGCGTAGGGCTGCCCCGGCTCGTGTTGCGGTCATTGCATCTGAGCCCCAGGCGCTGTGCGGCCAGGGCAGCAAACTGACCCAACACCAGGGGGCAGCCTCGCTTGCTGCATCTGCCTCTGTCCAAGGGGGGGGGGTATTTCGGCAAAGGTGATGGGACTGCCGCAGAATGGTCAGATGGCGCTGAAACTTGCTTTGAAAAGAAAATAACCTACACGGGCAAATGCTCGCTGGGAGGGGAGGGATCAAGGGATGAGGAGGGATGGGGTGCGACACTAGGGAGGAGACAGGAGTACCAGGCTGTCATCCATCCTCTCATTCCTCTCCCATCTACAGAGGTGTGATAATTCCTTACCCCCATCATGTGAGCCAGGTTCTAGAGGAGGTTTGTCTTTCTGGCTGCATCTGAGTCCCTCTCCCTACCCGCCGCCCCCCATGTGATCTGGGATCTGAGGTCTAGATGAAAGATTCTGGGTGGTCTGCTAGAAGGATCAGGTAGGTTTGGGAGTGGGTCTTGCAGCCTTTTTCAAAGAGGGAGGGAGTATCATTGGTGGAGAATTGGAGAGGTAGGAGAGTCTCCACAAAGTGATCGTCTAATAAATTTTCCTCTTCCAGAGGGCCCCATCTTGCATCTGAGCGCAGGATGGGATGAACTGGCCCACTGATGGTTTAAAACTGTAAGTAGTTCATATGTTCTGCAAGTCTCTGTTGCTATAATTTAATTATTTGAGGTGAAATGTGCACCACAACAGGACATGCCAGTGGAGTTTTTATCTTTCTTGAACATGAATGATTTGGCTGGCGGAGCCTACAGCCTACAGCCTCCTATACAGCCAGACCTCTTACAGGCTTTGCAGAACAATGCATCCGAAGAAGTGGGCTGTAGTCCACAAAAGCTTATGCTCTAATAAATTTGTTAGTCTCTAAGGTGCCACAAGTACTCCTGTTCTTCTTTTTGCGGATACAGACTAACACGGCTGCTATCCTGAAACCTGTCAAACTTCACAAGGTGTCCAGAGGCCCCTAGGAAAAAATTCCTCACACTAGCCCCAGATTGAAGCAGATATAATCCTATGAACGAGTGGTAATCAAGGCTTCTGAAAGTTAGAAGAATAATCACCTTGAGACTATTTTTGAGTTTGGGATTTAGAAAACTAAAATTAGAAGACCATTCAAAAAATTGAAGTCCTCATTTTTCAGAGTTTCATATCACAAAAACTTCTTGTCCAATTCTCCAACTTTGCCAGAAATTCCCCTTTGGCTAGAAACCAGACCTTTAAAAAAATTCTTTTTGCATGCGTGCATGTCTTAAAGTGGGGGGGTTTGTAATTAAGTTTACAATGGAAAGTTACTTACAATCTTAACTGTAGAATTGCTACCTCGCTTCCATATAGCACAGTAAATATTAAATGTTAACATACAGCAGAGCCCTAGCTAACCGAGGTTCTGTTAAAAAGGTTAATAATTCCATATTCCAGTGTTTTGTACACCCTTTCGACTTAATCGGTAAATCTTATTTTGGAGTTGGTAGAATCTGTGTTTTTGATTGACTGAAAAGTGCTAGCTGGTTCTCCAATTATTGGACAGGCACGTTGGAAATATCCAGAATACTATGTAAGCTTTTTTCCTTTGATACTAATTTTTTTCCTGGCAACTGACATTTAGTGCAGTAATTGTACAGTGAGTAAGAAATAATTACTTAATGAAGCAATATTGCAGATCTAAAAAAAATTATCCGAAGAAGGGAGGTTTTTACTCACGAAAGCTTATGCCCAAATAAATCTGTTAGTCTTTAAGGTGCCACCAGACTCCTTGTTGTTTTTGTAGATACAGACTAACACGGCTACCCCCTGATACTTAATAGATGTTTGTGATCTTTAAATAAATGGAAATGTGATGTTTTTGTTTTGTTTTCAAATGGAAGAAGTAAATGTGGGTGTTAGGAAGAAAAATCTTAGGCTTTTCAGTTTACCCACTGTAGGCATCAGATACACACAGTGCTAAGTCTCTCTTCCGTTCACTGCACATGTAGATTCCTTCTGATACAGGAGCCAACGCCTCTTTTTTTCTACTGATGAGGGGAGAAGTATGAGAGCAGCAACAGGTATCTTTTGCCTGGTCCCCTTCTGGAGTGTCAGAGTTTTCCTCCTGCTGGGGCAAGGAAGCACAGTTCTTACTCCTTGCCTGATCTTGCTCACAGAGGAAACTCCACCACATTCTCAGCATCTTCCTTGTAGTTTAGGGAATCTTAGGGTGTGGAGGTCACTGTACTTCTAAAATTCTCTAAAGTTCTCAGTGTTCCTCAAAAAGTGGATGTTATCTTTCAACACTATCAACCACAACACACAGTTCCATTTTTAGTCTGTGCATCAGAACCGTTTTTATAGATTTGCAGTAGTTGCCATCCTAGTGGCGGACTCGTGAGTGTGTTCATCTTACTGTGGTGGACTGCTTCCATTCTCTTAACAAAATTATACAATGCAGTTAGAGGAGCTTATCTGCTAGAAAAATCTCACTTTGAAATACTGTGGGCAATTCCATATAAAGAGAAATGCTGTGGGTCTCACTTCTTCCTCCTGCTAGCGTAGTAGTAGGTGTGAGGAGAGCCTCATGCAGCTGGGTAGTCCTGTGGTAAGGATGATGTAGAATATTGCTACAGAGAATTTTTGCCTTCACTAACCCTTCCCACCCCAATGCCGAACCACGAGTCTATTCCCAACAAAGAAAAGCAGGAGAAAACAGCAGTTGTTAGGTAAAGAGGGAAATTGTTATGTGGCATTTACTAAACCCATATTGAACAGGCCTGCACCTAGAAACTCAGCAGCACATCTGCTCTTCCGAACAGAGGTTTTTTTTAAAAACAAAAAAAATAGCGTTTGCCATAATTCAATTAGAATATAACTAAGTCATGTTATATTCTCCTTAAAAATGTTGCAAGAGTAGAAAACCCAAGCACTCTTTAAGAAGCATTGATAAAACCATAAGGATCAAGACAGCTCTCTAGATCTGCACATTCACTTTGCTTTTGGAATAAAATTAGAACAAAGCTTCATGGTTACCAGTGATATACCTATATCACAAAGCAGCAATATATTATGACATCTGCATTTGCCAAGGAGTCATCTAGCATCTTTTTTTATTAGTCTTTGCCCTTCCATAGAATACTAGAGAATGGAGAAATAATTTGGCTGTTGGTTGAGCGTGTGATCGGTGCCAGGAAATCCATCTTCCATCTCAGTGCCTACTTTGTATATCCCCTAAATACATTTTTGTACTCTGCCTCCTTTGAAATGTGAGTTTCTGGATATGTTAAACACCTGCATATCTTGAATCTCTTTCAGGAGTCTAATCAACAAGGGAATTTGTTTCCGTAAGTAGTGCTCTGACTCATTTCCACAGCCTTCAAGCATAATCCTAAAGCTATTGGACACATTAATACTGTGGCAGTTTGCCACCTGCTTCATTTATTCACTTGAGATTCAGTACTCCTTGATCTTTACAGAATGGATTCTTTGTGCAACTTTCTGTGGTAACGTAAGGGTCCCCCACATGAATTTGTGTGTGTCTATTCAGTAGAAAATACAAAAGGGAGGGTTGTAAACACTCTGATTAGTGTTCATGAGCACAGAGATATTGTCCTACAATGTATTTCGTAACCAAGCAACTCCCACACATTCCCTTAGAAGAAAATCCTAATGTCAAAGACTAACTATTACAGTTTAATATTACAAGCAATATTTTTGTCATACAAAGGCTATAATACAGCTGGCAACAGGAGGAAACAACCGTTTCTTCACTAGCCACTCTAGTTCTTTTAGATGATTGCTTGCATGGATCCCTATTCTTAGGTGATGTTCACCAGAACACTCACTCCCAAGAATGGGGATTCAGATAGGCTATTCTCAATGTAAGCTCACAATCATCCCATTGGCTCACTAAAGCAGAATGAAACGTTTCCCATTTCTAAGGAGGGCAGACAGGTGAAAGCATATTACACTGCACTAGCTTCCAGTTCACTGTCACATGAAATTCACTATATTAGTTTCTAAGTCTGTAAAGCTTCAAGTAGCCAGGGTCCCGGTTACCTCAGAAATAGTCTCACTCTCTCCATCTCATTACATTTACTGTTGGCAGAATTTTGTTGGCTGTCTCAAGAAGAGAGCTCATAGGAGCTGGGGAAGGGTATCCGAAATGACAGGTCCTCCCTCTGGAATTCAATCTTGCTGCTACAGCTGAGCCTCACAAGTATAATACATAATAGGTTGGAGTTTTGGAAAGGGTGTGTTTAGAGAAACCAAGAAAAGCACAGCTGTATAAATTAAGAAGTGTTCATTCCCTCTCCTGCCAGCTTTAACACTACTTCAGGAAAGGCAGTTGTTTGTTTGTTTAGGAATCATGAAAACTATTTCATTGAAGATTTTAAGTACACTGCTGAACTGACATGCTAGACCAGTTCCATTCCAACCTCTGAGAAAGTAGGTTTATTGAAAGAGTTACAGAAAATCTAGTTGTCCCATAAAGAGTTAATGTGGCAATATTGAAGAATGCATTCTATCGATAAAAGGTATAAAACTGGGATTTTAGTCCTGTTTTACTAGGAAATCTCAATGCAACATTCACTTATGGAGTTGTTACCAACACCACCATAATAAAAAGGAGGAAGAGGCTAACAGAGGAGAAAAATCTAGTGTATCTTTGCAGAATGCTTTTCAGTATTGCAGAGGGATCCAAGAAGACAACTATTGGTAAACCTGAACACTAAAATTAAGGGTTGACTCAGCCTACATCTACACTACAGCACTTACAGCAGCACAGTTGCACCAATGTAGTGCTTGTGGTGGAGATGCTCTAAGCCAACGGGAGAGAGTTCTTCCGTCAGCTTAAATCGCTCCTGCCTCTGTGAGAGGCGGTAGCTTTGTTGGCAGGAGAAGCTCTGCTGCTGACATAGTGCTATCTACACCGGCACTTAGGTCAGTATAAACTTTTGTTGCTCAGAGGTGTGGATTATTCACACCTGTGCACGACACAAATTATACTAAAGTAAACTGTAGTGTAGACAAGGTCTGTGTATGCAAAGCCAAATTATTTACCTTCCAGTCTTTACCAAAGGCTCTTAAGCAAAGTAAGGTGTCAGGATATAAGAGGGAACCAGTCCTCTCATGGATCAGTAACTGGTTAAGAGATAGGAAACAAAAGGTAGGAATAAACAGTTTTCACAGTAGAGTGACCTAAATAGCAGGGTCCCCCAAAGATCTGTGCTAGGACCAGTTCTGTTCAACATATTCATAAATGATCTGGAAAAAGGGGTAAACAGCGAGGTGGAAAGTTCACAGGTGACACAAAATTAGTTAGGATAGTTAAGTCCGAAGCAAACTGCAGAATTATGAAGAGATCTTCCCAAAGCTGGGTGACAAAATGGCAGATGAAATTAAATGTTGATAAATACAAAGTAATGCACATTGGAAAACATAATCCCAACTATATGAACAAAATGATGGGCTCTAAATTAGCTGTTACCACACAAGAAAGATCTTGGAGTCATCATGGATAGTTCTCCAAAAACATCTGCTCAGTGTGCAGTAGCAGTCAAAAAAGCTAACAGAATGTTAAGAACCACTAGGAAAGGGATAGATAAGAAGACAGAAAATAGCACAGTACCATTATATAAATCATTGGTATGCCCACACCTGGAATACTGCATGCAGTTCTGATCACCCCATCTCAAAAAAGGTGTATTAGAACTGGAAAAAGTACAGAAAAGGGCAATGAAAATGATTAAGGGTATGGAACAGATTCCATATGAAGACAGATTAAAAAGAATGGGACTATTCAGCTAGGAAAAAAATGACGGGGGGGGAGGGAATTACAGAGGTCTATAAAATCATGAATGATATGGAGAAATTGAACAAGGAAGTGTTATTTACCTCTTCATATAACACAAGCCAGGGTCACCCAATGAAATTAATAGATGGGAGGTTTAAAACTAACATAAGGAAATAGTTCTTCACACAAGACAGTTAATCTTGTGGAACTCGTTGCCAGGAAATGTTGTGAAGGTCAAAAGTATAACTGGGTTCAAAAAAGAATTAGATAAGTTCATGGAAGAAAGGTCCATCAGTGACTATTAGCCAAGATGGTCATGGATGCAACCCCATGCCTTGAGTATCCCTAAACTTCTACTAGAAGCTGGGACTGGACAACGGGGGATGGTTCACTTGACAAATTGCTCTGTTCTGTTCACTCTCTCTGAAGCTTCCGGCACTGGCCACTGGGCTACGTGGCCAATCTTATGTTCTTATGTGCACTGGAAAAGATCAAAACAGCTGATCAGAGGTGGTCACCATTCATCTCTCAGCTTGTGGATAAGGTGTAAGGGGGTAAAAGAAAGGAAACTGCCTTCAGAGGATTGCAGAATCAATTCACGTTTGGATACTGAATGGCAATTGCCTTAAAAACAATACCCACCCACCATACAGAACACGATTTAGCCATACTAGACAGGTAGTGAAAATATCCTGAACACCTCTCCCCAAGAACTCAAGAGAACATTGCAGGGTCTGGTCCTCAGTTTTGATAAGCTCAGTCATCAGGAGTTAAAGATTCATTTTATTATTCTCCATTGTTAATTTTATCCCAGGGATGCCATACATCTCCACTGGCTGGCAGCTGGGAAAACTACTGGGATAGATTTGCTGCATGACATTTTGTTAACAAAACCAGCATACATTTTTTAAAGCAACAGGAAGCACCAACTCTCCTCAGGAAGGCAGCAAGTCTAGTTGTTAGAGCAGAGGACTGGCAAGTAGGAGAGGTAGGTTCAATTCTGGACTGGTACTCAACTCACCCTGTATGACCAGTCCTGCCGGTGTCACAGGTCCTCCTCCCCCTGCCATTTGTAATGTGAGCATCAAACCCTTTATAAAGAACTTTGAGCTCCTCCAATCAGAGGAGCTATATATAAAGTGAAACGTATTAGACCAGTGGTTCTCAAAGCCAGTCCGCCGATTGTTCGTATCAGAATTGTCTGAAAGCTACATACTTTACCCCAGGCATTTTTATTGCTTACCATGGATGACTGTCACCCACCAGACTCACACCCTGCTTGTTAGAACAGCTTATGCCATCAGCACTATCTCAGCCATGTGAAGTGACAACTTCTAGTACCAATTTTTCCTGGTAATAGATTGTAAAAACATTCTCCCCATTCAAACAAAAAGGGCTAAAGAATCCACTCACTCAGAAAATAGCAACAGTAGGAACTGGTGAGCCCTGAAAGTATAAATCCAGTTCTTGTTATAGATGTGGTGAGGTGCTCACCCTTATATCCATTTCCTAAGAACAGGAAAGTGGAGTGGATGTTTCCTAGGTCAGTGGTTCTCAAACGTTTTCTTTGTGGACCACTTGAAAATTGCTGAGGGTCTCAGCGGACCACTTAATGATCGTTCCAAATGTTGTTTGTACCGTTAGCTAACTATTGTAAAGCACTTTGGATAAAAGCACTGTATAAAAAAAAAACTTTATTCTAATTAACGTTTTTTTGTTCTACAAATAAAAGCACACAACTCAATTTAATATCAATAGACGTAGTCTTACCTTTCTAATGCGATGGATGTACCCTCTCTCCCCTGCCGCGGCAGCTCCCGAGCTGGGGCTGGGAAGGAGGGGGTCTCTCCCTCTCTCCCCCACCGCAGCTGCCCCCGAGCTGTGGCTGGGAAGGAAGGGGTTCTCTCCCCCGCCACAGCAATCACAGAGCTGAAGCTGGGAAGGAGGGCCCTCTCTCCTGGGCAGCTGCAGCCCTGGAGCTGGGGAAAGTCACCTCTTTCTCTGGCCGCCACAGTCCTGCACGTCCCAAATTCCCCCCACCCAGTCTTCTCACCCCACTGCCCCCTCCGACCTACCCCGTATTCCCCCCAAGGCCAACACCTCACCTTACATGTGCATCTTCTCCAGGGTCCAGGCATCTAATTAGTGCAGCCACACCTGCGCGACTCCACTAATTAGGTGGGTGGCCCTTCATTCTCTCACATGCGGCTGCCCAGGCGCGCACCTTAGAGGGAACTATCTGCAGACCACTTGAATGGAGTTCACGGACCACAGTTTGAGAACCTCTGACCTAGGGCATGACAGGAGTCCCAACAAGTGATATGATAGCGTTGTGTGGAGCCTTGTGTGCCCTCTCTGCAGAGACAGACAATTATTTGATGATTCTGAACAAAAATGCCAGGTTTTCAGCATACGTCAGATGACTTTTATTAGGGAGCTTCAGTAAGACAAGATATTGACAAGATTTAGGAAATTTACCTCTCCCAGTAGATACTAGGACCTGGTAAAACTAAATGAAGATTGACAGGAACCAGAGAAAGACTAATGTGTTCGATGTGTGCACTGCAGTAGTGATGGGCATGCAGGATGATCTTCTATATGTCAAAATACAGTCTGGCTTTAGACACCATGGACCAGATTCTCTGCTGGTGCACACTGGCATAATTCAATTGATGTCAATGAGGTAAGCCAATATACACCAGCTGAGGGTCTTATTCAATGGGTTTAAGCACAGTATCACTGGGCTAAGTCCAGTGTATTAAAATTCTGTGCTGTGCCTCCCTGAAATGCAACATAGAAGGTGCAGCTCAGGGGAAGGTGGAGCAGAGGTGGCTTTAAGTGTCCTTTTCACCTTTGGGATTCTGGGCTGCTTCAGGTACCGAAAGGCCCCCCTGGCAAAAATTAAAGCAGTCCCAGAGGTGCTCTAGTTTATGGCAGCCTGATATAGGCTGATACACACTCCAGAGCAGCCCAGAATCTCCACAGTGTACTGCAGAGACTTCTTCCTACAAACCTGAGTGACCCTCCTGCTACCAAGATTCCCTCTGCACTGAGGATCCACTGTAGAGTCCCCATGGAGAACCTGTATTGAGATAATTCACACTTAGCCCATTGCAGCACAGGTCTATCCCATGTATGCTGTCAGAGCAACCTACTGGAGCAGATATGATCTGCCCCTCAGTTGTTTTTTAAAAGTATATGACTTCAAAATGAAATGACAACTGAGTTATAAATCACACTGCATTAAATACTACACTGTCATTACATTACCATTCCACAAATTACACATCAATAATTTTTACAGATATTAGAAATCTGGGGCTGAGAGACTAATTGACTGTTAAAATATTTTATATATTACATGTCTGTGCTTTAACGTATCAGATAGCAACGAAGAGAATTTAGTTGATCAAGAATTTACCTGGAATTTGTACCACTGATTGTTACACAGGGGCATTTTTTATTGAGTACTTAAAGTTTAAGGATTTACAATTTTATAGTGAGTGTTTAATTATATAAGTTGCCCAGATGCTTCAACTGGATAAGATACCAATTCAGCAATATGCTTCACTTCAACCCCGTGTTTAAGTGCTTTCCTACAATTAGGGCCTAACTGAGATGTGTCCCAACAATAAAATATTTATTATTTTTCCCTCCATGCCATGTAAATTACATAGTATTCTCCTATAATGGGATTTTCATAGATAAGAAAATTTCAGAATGTTACACAAATTGCATTTTGTAGGTTTCATGTTTTATATAAAGTAAATACATTCAGTTAGAAGCAAAATTACAATTTCATCTGTAAAACAATTTTCAAGCTGCTAAAAAAGCACTTTGTCACTACACCTTAAGAAAAATAAAGTTATCAATTGAGACTACAGTAACAGGATTAAAATTAGTGAAATCACTAAAAATAAATTTATACTTCAACTCCATTAAAAGCTTTTGCCCTGAGAGCTTAAGAAGACGCAGCAGTGATAAAAGAATCACACAATGCAATAATGTCTCATTATTTATTAAAATACTTGTTTAAACAAATGAAATATAAGAAAATACATCTGATGTTGCCATAGATCATTTGCATACACACTGAGTTTACAGCACAGACTCTCCGGAGACCATCATACATTACAAAAATAGAGCAAACCTAATTTAAAGTGGACTGTCCTTACAAACAAAAACTTTTCAAGGTATTACACACACAAAAATTTACCTTTTGTGATTTTCCATGGTTTTTATGGACATTTAACTCTTTAAAACAGAGGTTCTGTCTCCCTCCACACACAACCTCTCTATCCCTCTTACTTGATCTTGAAGTAAAATCATAATGTAAAGAAGGGTGATGTCATAAATCCACGCAACAGGGTCCCAAATAGACAATCAACTTGATTTGTCTTAAGATTCTGAAACCACAATATTTTACATTTCAAATAATCCAGTATATGATAACGCAAAGCATTCAGTGTGTCACTGATTTGCAGGGACACTTGTAAAATGTTTTATTAAATCTTGATCAGAAATAATGTATAATCCTCAAGCACACAAAATACAGATACTCACAACATAAGCATATCCTCTCTCCCCCTTCACTATAAGAAATTCATGAAGAATTTCTTTGCACAAAAAAAGGAAAAGATGCAAGGAACAAACCATAAAAAAAAGAAGAAATAACATTTCCTTCAGTTTAAGCTGATCTTTGCCCTTCGCCCAGAAACCATGAATTCAAAACTTTTCCCCATACATCCCAACTTTAGATAGGAAAAAGTTTTGTTTACCACCAGTTCAAAAGTTTAAGCAAACCTCCAGCTTTCAAGTAATACCTGGAAAACTGTTAAAAAAATTAAGTCCTGCACAATAGCAGACATTTTTAGATTTTTCTTATTTGAAGAGTTGTATGTATCAGGATAACTAAAAATTCCCCAAGTCAATTTTTCAAATAAAATGAGAGTTGAAAATAATTGATCTCGGTGTTTAGGAACATGTTGGTAGGAGGCAGTTTGACCTAGAGAGGTTGAGGCGAGAGGGAGAAACAGGAATAGTCAAATTCATCTATATAAAAAATTAGTAAACTTAAAAAACGTTATTGTTATAAACACTATCATGAGTTTCTGGCGAGATCACAATTGTACTCAGACTTTATTCTTGTGGTTTCTATGCCATCATCACAGGAAAAACCTAATGGTACCATAGTAATTACCTTATAATTTGCAGTTGCCTACTACTCCATATATTAAAACACAGCAAAATGGACAAAGTGTTCCATATTCAGAGAATGCTCATTTGTCTCAGAGGATAATTACTTCCCCATTAAATCCTTTTATATCATAAATCTGAATCAAAACCAACCTCAAAGCCAAACCAAACAGTTAGAATAAGTGTTCCACAGAGCAGTACCAAATGTGGTAATGTGACAACTGCCAGCTACTCAACAAATAAACTTGCTGAGCTTATTAGGATATGCAGTTTAATTCCCAGTTTATACATGCTATTTTTTCTGTTCATAATAACCACCTTCCAAATTTGCAGCACAGCACTGAGTTTCCAGGGATAAGACAACCCACAAAGAGTGCAATAGCAAGTGGACATGACTAAACTTACCAGCTTTATTTTGGTTTATAAGAAGAGTGCACTGATGGGAACAAGATTTCTTTATGAAATGCAATACCTTGCCTGCAGGAATGGAGGCATATAACAGCTGGAGGAATGATGTCACACACATGGTATTGTAGTGGGTGGGACACCCTGCTTAGGGCTGGGATTTTATCTATTACAGTTCCAGTTTTGAAGTTGAAAAAAAAATGTTTTCTTATTTTTGAGGACATTTTCACAATAGGAGTCTGGGCCACTGGTGTAAGACCATAAGCCACTGGAGTCTTATGGCTCTTATATTGGAGAGGTATAAAACATACATGGAAGAGCATTATCTATTTGAGCACTTGTGGAACTTCTAAATAATGGGAATCTTGTTGAGGCTTCACTATTCTGAACTGCTAAATACAACATTACATTCTGAAAATGAGTATAGGCAATATATTCAGATCAAAGCAAAACAATCAGGACAGGAAGCAGGAGGATGGTTATGCTACTCGACTAAGAATAAGGAAAAAATAAACAATACAGTTGAAACATTTGCCAATTAGCATTGTTTACAGGATTTAAAAAGAAAAAAAAAATTACAGCTATGCTTTGAATTGTATACATCTTTTCTCAAATCATTCATGTTTAGTTGCTCCCAGAACATATCCCATAATGCAATACTTCCAATCCCCATCTTTTTAATTAAGAGACGCTGCTTTGGCCTCCACATTACTATTATACAGCTTCTCTGCTTCAAAACATGCAGTTCATACATTTTACAGTTTTACTGCCATAGTCGATACATTCTGGCCCAATACACTCACAGCAGGCATTGTGAAACCACCGGTATTTTGATGCTCCCATGGACTCACAAGAGATCTTGCACTGATGTATTGACATGCAGTCATCAAAATAGACCACAGTGCACATGTTTTCTAAACAAAGGGAGAAAAAATTTAAAAAGGTTACTTTAGTTAAGTATGTAGCTGTCAGATGTTTGAGTGCAAGTCATTCAAACTACGTGCCACAGGGGAAACAGAAGGGTGAGGAGAGGAGAAGAGGTGAGAACATAGGGCCTGCTCTATCAGCCTGGATACTTTCTTCATATTGTGGCTCTAACCCCCTTGTAGGTAGTACAGTTGTCTTTACTTCTATGATCATATACTATTTCTCAAGTACATGGTCATACCACTTTTTGCACATTACAAAGTGCACATTGTAAAATGCAGAGTGGATAAGGCAGGGCTACACAGGAGCCCTTGCCTCAATCACCGAATGTCTTGGGTGCGCCTACATTGCAACTTGGATCATGCTTGCCAGCACAGGTAGACAGACCCGCCCGGACCCCATGGATATATACTTAGGCAGCTAGTCTGAGCCACCACCTGTGCTACCTCTGGCTCCACTGTTATTTTTGCTATTCTAGCTCAAACAAAGTTAGTGCTTGTCTATCTATTCACACTGGGAAGTGCCCTCCCAGTTGCAGTGTAGATGTACCCCCTTTAAAAAGCCTGGTTTTCATGAACTCTGCTCTACACAGTACTGCAAGATGCTGCAGATTTATATTTAGGATTATACAAGAACATAAGGAATATTGTATTGCTTGAAAGACAATACGGTCATGGATTCCAATACAGTCCAACTACATACATGAGGGAGCAGAGATAAGATTGCACATGCAAACCTATTTTTGGCATTTCCGGAGTTGAGTGCTTACCTGTGCAAGCTAGAAGTATTTTTAATAGAATTTTTGTGAAATACCAAGTCTGCAAAGTGCTTTAACAGTGATTTATCATTTAAACAGATAATACATAGATCAAAGATCAGATTAAAAAAGGCAAGTAATTTAGTGGAGATATATATAATCATGTTTCATTAGTTCCATCATTTCTCTATTCTACAGTATCTTAGTACCACAGACTACCAATCCAGTTTTTAGCTGAGAAATTGTTAGATTACTTCCTGCTGATGCCTATACCAATTCCAACTCTCCCATTTGCCGCCTTAAATTCCATGCTAAGCTTCCTTCTTGGATGCTCATAGCATCATCTCTAGCCTTCAATCTGTTAATCTTAATCCCAGCTGCAAGCTTCTCTTTGCAGCATCCCCGACAAACTCACTCTTCTTCAGGGGTGAAAGTAAGTCCAGTGACTTACCAGTACGCTGGGGCCAGCTCTGGCCCCCGGAAGGGGTGGGGCCTAGGGCGGAAGGGGCGTGGCTGACGGAGTCAGAGCCAGTCCCAGCCCACCCTGTAAGGTAAGTGCCCCCCCACCACTGGGTAGCAGCAGCAGCCCGGGGCTCTGGGGGCTATTCAAAGGGCCCGGGTCTCCCCTGCTTCTACGGCCCCAGCCCTGTAAATAGCCACCGGAGCCCTGGGGAAGCAGCGGGGCTCCCGTGGCTATTTAAAGAACCGGGGTGGCAGAGGCAGCTGGAGCCTCTGGGCTCCGGGGGCTATTTAAAGGGCTCAGGGCTCCCCTGCTTCTACCGCCCCGGCCCTTTAAATAGCCACCGGAGCCCCACCGCCACTACTCCAGGGCTCTGGCGGCTACTTAAAGGGCCGGGGCGGTAGAAGCAGCGGGAGCCCCGGACTTTTTAAATAGCCCCCAGAGCCCCGCAGCCCTACCCCAGGGCTCCAGCATTGGGGCTCTGGTGGCAATTTAAAGGGCCTGGGGCTCCAGCCCCTTTAAATTGCCCCCTGGGGAAGCCGGGCCGCCCCAGTACAGCAAACTGGCTCTTGCCGGTACGCCATACCAGGGTGTACCTGCTTACTTTCACCTCTGCTCTTCTGGCTTCTCTGTGCCAGGGCTTAGTGAAAGCTTACACTATCTAGCAATTAGACTGAGGTTTCCAGCTCTGCTGTGGAGGGGCTAAATACAAGTAGGAGATCAATTAATGGGGGATAGCCATTTCCTAGTCAGCAAATCATCTCTAGTACTAAAATAATTTTGGGCAAATGTGTAAAGGCACATGCCAATTAAAGAAAAAAAGGAAGTGATGGATTAAAGAGACATCCCAAATTCTAAGCTATTATTTTATATATATTTTTAATGGATGACCTTCTGTGAGTGAGAGACACAAGCTTTCGAGCCTACATAGAGCTCTTCTTCAGGTCTGGGAAACATACTCAGTGTCACAGCTAAACATAAGGTGGAACAGATTGTTTACCATAAGTAGTTAACATATATTTCGAGGGACCATTCAAGGTGAAGTGGTTGGTTAACACCCCACCAGTCATAGTGGGAAAAAGAAGGGGGTGCAACTGTGGGGTTTGTTAATGGGTTACAGATTGTTGTAATAAGCCATAAATCCAGTGTCTCTAATCAGTCCATGATTTTTAGTGTCTAGCAAAGTTATGAATTTAAGCTTCCAGGCTTGTCTTTTGAAAGAGTTTTGCAAGTTTCCTTTGAGGATGAGGACTAATAGGGCAGGTCTACACTACAAATTTACATTCGCACAGCTGCACCGATGTAGTACGTCTGGTGAAGATGCTCTAAGCCGACAGGAGAGCGCTCTCCCCTCAACTTAATAACTACATCCGTGAGAGGCAGCAACTAAGTCGGCGGGAGATCTCCCACTGACAGCGCTGTCTGCATATGGGGTTAAGGTCAGTATAACTACATCGCTCAGGGGCGTGGATTTTTCACACCCCCAAGCAACGTAGTTATACCAAAGTAAGTATGTAGTGTAGACCAAGCAATAGAGTGATCACTTTGTGAAAAGTGTTCACCTACAGGTGAGAGGGTGCTTTTATTTTTTATCATTTTCCTGTGTGAGTTCATTTGAGACTGTAGTGATTTTATTTAGTTAATGGGCCACTTCACCTTGAATGGTCCCTTGAAATACGTGTTAGCTACTTATGCTAAACAATCGTTCCATCTTGTATTTAAATGTGATACTCTCAGTATGTTTCCCAGACCAGAAGAAGAGCTCTATGTAAGCTCAAAAACTTATCTCTCTCACCAACAGAAGTTGGTCCAATAAATATTGCCTCACCCACCATGTCTCTCTAATATCCTGGGACCGACACAGCCACAAACACCACTGCATACATTTATAGATTTGTTTGCTTAAGTCCACATAATTCTTAATATAATCAACATTTCTCCCCACTCCAAAAACAAAGGTCATGTCTCTTGGGAAAAAGCAACCAGCAGCCCAGCACTTTTGAATAACTACACTAAAACTAACATGCACACTAGGGAGGAAAGATCTTTGTTTCCAGGATACAGATTTCAGTTTCCCATTTGCCAGTGATTTATTAAGAACTATTAAGAAAAAGACAATTTTTACAAGTTATGGTAGCTCTACTGACATCATCCTTAATCCATACCAAATCATAGAAGCATTGAACTGTAAGGCTTGAGAGGTTATTTAGTCCATCCCTTTGTGCTGATGCAGGACCAAGTATACCCTCACTAGTGTTTGTCCAACCTGTTCTTAAAACCTCCAATCACAGGGATTCTACAACCACTCTTTGAAGCATATGCCAGAGCTTAGCTATCCTTATAGTTAGAAAGATTTTCCTAATATCTAACCTAAATCTTCTTTGCTGCAGATTAAGCCCATTACTTCTTTTCCTACCTTCAGTGGAAATGGAGAACAATTGATCGCCATCCTCTTTACAACAGCCCTTAACATATTTGATGACTTATCAGGTCCCCATTCAGTTTTCTTCCCTCGAGACTAAACATGCCCAGTTTTTATTAACCTTTCCTCATAGATCAGGTTTTTCTAAACCTTTTATCATTTTTGTTGTTCTCCTCTGGACTCTTCTCCAATTTGTCCACATCCTTCCTAAAGTGTGGCGTCCAGAACTTGACACAAAAAGTACTCCAGTGGAGGCCTTCCCAGTACTAAACGGAGTGGGGAAATTACCTCTTGTGTCTTACAGATGATACTGCTGTTAATACACGCCAGAATGATATTAAGTCTTTTTTTTGTAACTGTATCACATTGCTGACATATTCATTTTGTGATCCACTATAACCCCAGATCCTTTTCTGCAGTTCTGATGCCTAGGCAGTTATTCCCCACTTTGAAGTTGTGCATCTGATTTTTCCTTCCTAAGTGTAGTACTTTGTGTTAGTCTTTACTAAATTTCATCTTGTTGATTTCAGATAAATTCTCCAACTTTTCAAGGTCCTTTTGAATTCTAATCCTGTCCTCCAAAGTGATTGCAATCCCTCCCAGCTTGGTGTCATCTGAAAATTTTATGAGCATCCTCTCCACTCCATTATCCAAGTCATTATAAAAATATTTAATAGAACTAGGTCCAGGACAGACCTGTATAGGACCCCACCAGATACACAATCCCAATTTGACAACGAGCAAAGACAACTCAGTCTTTCAACTAGTTTTGCGCCCGTCTTTTATAGTAATTTAATCTCTAGACCAGGGGTCGGCAACGTTTGGCATGCGGCTTGCCAGGGTAAGCACCCTGGCGGGCCGGGCCAGTTTTATTTACCTGCTGACGCGGCAGGTTCGGCCGATCGCGGCCCCCACTGGCCGCGGTTCACCGTCCCGGGCCAATGGGGGCAGCGAGAAGTGGCGCGGGCAAGCGATGTGCTGGCCGCGGCTTCTCGCCGCCCCCATTGGCCCAGGACAGCGAACCGTGGCCAGTGGGGGCCGCGATCGGCTGAACCTGCCGCGTCAGCAGGTAAATAAAACTGGCCTGGCCCGCCAGGGTGCTTACCCTGGCGAGCCGCGTGCTGAACGTTGCCGACCCCTGCTCCAGACCATATTTCCCTAATTTGTTCATGAGAATGTCATGTGAGACTGTCAAAAGCTTTACTACAATCAAAATATAGCACCTTTACAAATAATGGAGTTGGACTTGTTTTCCTCCTTACTTTGACACTGCAGATTTATACTTAAAGAGTGATAAAGGAGACCTAACACTTAACAAAATGTACAATTTCAAAAATGGTTATTTCTCAGGAATGGGAAGCTTTTTGTTTGAGTTAGCTTTTAATAGTCCTAGTCACCAATTCCTTGCTCCAAGGAGACCAAATCATCTGTGAATACATATTTGGATCCTCTCCTCTCCTCTGCATTTGAAAATCTCTCATAACAATAGAATAAAGAAACAAACAAGTTGTCTCATGCAGAAAAAAGAACAAAGCAAGCACACTGTTTTTGCTACATCATTGACGCTCTCTCATCCAGCATTCCAAGAGCAAATCTTTGTTCATGTATGACAGGCGATGGAATTCTGCCTGTTGCTTCTAGCAAGTTCAGGAGCCCTTATCTAAAATGATTATTTCTTGGACTGGTGAAATGGGGCCATGTAAAAAAAGTTACACCTACATGTTCACAATATATTCTGGAAAATCTATTTAACTGTTATCAATTTCAAGAACCAATTATGTAAAACATCCACTTGATTGTCTCACTGTAGATAAAAGGATGTTACTTATTTCAGTAACAGTTTTCACATATGTCAAAAAAGGAATGTGGAAGAGAAAGTTCTCAGGGGAAGAAAACACTGCAGATAAATAACTCATTATCTCAGAAAATGAAGATTTTTTTTTTTAAATTCAGAATAAAGGGAGGTTTGTGTGGCAGAGAGAATAATGTACAACAAAGTCTGAATTCAAAGTAATCAAAACAGGAGAGCCTCATGCTTCCATCAGCATGTTGTCACAATCTTCATGTTTTCCAGTGCAAGCAATAATTATAAAAGAACTACACTACAGAGTACTTTGGGAAGTCACAAGTTCAGAGCACACCACGTCTGATGTGCAATATTTGTCTTTAAAATCTTATCTATGAGATGAAAAATTCTTCTGATCCTCTCCAAGCCAAACTTTATTTACAGCATTGCCAACAAATGAAAGAGACACAATACATTTCTCGTAAGAGAAAATAATTAGGTAGTCATATACAGTGCTTTTCATCAGTAGATCAAAGCACTTAACAAAAGAGATAAATATATTATCAAAATAAACCAGTATACAATTTTCTGGTAATTAAGGATGATAAAAGAGAGACCTAGTTCAACATCCACCTGTTGTATCTAGTAAGCTAGATACACTGTTGGTGACAAACTCTCTTCCTTGGTTGGCGTTCCAGAAGAGGGTGAATTCAGAGCCTATCCAGAGAGTAACCAATGGTTAATGTAAAGACACCCTTCCCTGCACTATGGATTTTGTTTCATCAGCTGCCAAAAGATACTCTGCTATCCTTCCTCCTGCTGCCAAGATTCTGTCATCACCTGTGACAATTAAGTTCATTCTAAAAACTGCAAGTTCTGAGCTCTGAGGCCACCAAAAAGGAGTTTAAGCTAAATATGTGGAACAAAAAATGTGATTCCCAGAAAAACAGCCTGAAGTTGTGACTCAAGAGTTGACAACCCTTGGTATGAACAATTACCACTGGTTCCAGAAGTTCAAAATAATATCTAAAGTGTCAGAGTCAAGTTGGTGAGGAAATCAGCAGCATGGTAACAGAATGTGATTTTAAAGTCCAATAGCTCGCAATGTGCCAGGGCTAGAAAGGAAGAGAAGTTCCAGCTTCCCAAGTGATATAAAGCAGTCACTAGCCCCAGTGGTTCATGAGGTATCTGTCATTACAACTCTCAGTGGTCCCTTGGGCTAGTGATACTATTTTCAGTTCTAGATGAGTACTGAAAAAGTAAGTCCAACACCTCAGACAAGTTTAGTTTCAATCTCTGCATAAGCATTGTATGGAATCAAAGCAGTCAGAGAGGCTGTGGGAGAACATGGCAAGTGTAGTTTTAGGCAGGGCCCATTCCAAGTTTTGTGGGACCCTATACAAAATAACGTACAATAAGCTGGGTCCCATCCACCTCTGACAATCCCCTCTTTCAAACCTCTAGTTATTGACAACACACCCCCAGCTCCAAAGCTAGGGAAAAAGTGGAGGGGGCATATGGAAGCCAGCATTGCTCCTTATGGACAACAAATAAAAGAGTCATGGGTAGAAAGAGGATATCTGGGCCGTACCCTCTTAGCATGCAATGCTAGTGCCAGATGGCAGGTGTCCACAGAAGGAAGACAAACTGAGCAGAGAGGAACTACAGCATGCAAAAAGCCCAAATGTCTTTCTAGTAGCCCCATTACAATTGTTAGCAGCACTAGTAGTGGGACTGATGGATATTTGGCATCCAGGGCCCTAGATATGCAGGGCTTTATGGGATTCCATAGGCTTAGTGGACTGAAGAGCATCGCTGACTGTAGGATATGTTGGTATTTCTAGCAGAGCATTTTTCTTGTAGATGTTTTAGCTTGAAACAATATGGCTGTTGTTGGTTAGCCTATGCACTGTCCTACTTATCTGGTTTTGAGAGTCTGAATACCATGTATATGTATTTTGTAGTACTTGTGCTTACACAAGCTGTATGAAAGCCTTCCTGCACAAATTACATATACTGTGATTGAGCATATTATCTGTATGTCCATACTGCCCAGCAGTTTCTATTCCTCCTCCAAGTACATGATGTTGGAAGCAATTTTACACCTTCCCCATCTACAGTCACTGAAGATCTCAAAAGGATTAGATCTGCTCAAGTTTCTTAACAATAAAAAGTTCACTTTTATTTCTGTGCTGAATTCCTACCATAGCCTGTTAATAAAGGCCACTGAGTACCTATTTCTAAGTTTAACTCAATTGTCATTCTTGGAATTTAGCAGTAGCATGCTGATCTTTGAACCTAATATTGAATACAATGTTGCTTATGGAATAGGCAGTCTCATGAAATAGACAAAACAACACCTGGATTTTGGACCTTTCCCACTATGAATAAAATGCAAATTGTTATTAGAACAAGTTGCCCTTTTCATAAAGTCTTGAGAAAATTCCCCCCCCGCAAAAAAACTCCAACTTTTCATCCAAAAAGGCAGCAAGTAAAATTGACAAATGCCTTCCCAAGTTACAAACATCAGAGTTACAAACTGACTGGTCATCCACACACCTCAATTGGAACAGGAAATATGCAATCAAGCAGCAGCAGAGAGCAGCAACAACAACAACAAAAGCAAATACAGTACAGTACTGTGTTAAATATAAACTACTAAAAAATAAAGGAAAAGTTTACAAAGAGAGTTGACAAGGGAAGGAAACTGTTTCTGTGTTTGTTTCATTTAAATTAAGATGGCTAAAAGCAGCATTTTTCTTCTGCAAAGTAAAGTTTCAAAGCTGTATTAAGTCAATGTTCAGTTGTAAACTTTTGAAAGAACAACCATAATGTTTTGTTCAGAGTTACAAACATTTCAGAGTTACGAACAACTTCCATTCCCGAGGTGTTTGTAACTCTGAGGTTCTACTGTATAATTCACATCTTTAAATATTGTACTGTGTGCACATATGGCTTTCTGCAGCTTACCATTTAACATTGTTACTTTCATTATTCTAAAACCAGAGAGCAAATATTTTAATAATGTCAAACACAGATATGAAGTAGATGTTTTCTGACCATATGGTTTCCTGCATCTGGAATTAATTTATTTTCTTAATGTTCCTTAAAATCAAAGGAAATTAGAAAAGTCTCTCTATGAGTTCCATTTAATGAAGAACAGTCTTGTTTAGAAACAAAACTAGGTCAGAGGTTCACACTTATATGGAAATGCAATAGGTCTCTATCAATTGTATTCCTTTCCTTAGTTAAATAAAAGAGCCAGCACAGGAAGACCAGCACACAGTTACCAACAGTCAAATACAGCACTGCTTATAGATATGACTAATAAATCAGACGGTATTCCTCTTTAAAAAAAATTAAGTGTTAAGAAATCATTTAGATGAGACGAAAGAACAGTGTAAGAAGTTTCTCTAAGTTTCATGGGAGGGTGTCGGAGAAAATATCATAAATTCTGTTTAAAAAAAATCAACCGGCAAAAAAGGAGTCTCTCAGCCCCCCCACTATTGTCACTACAACTGAATTTGGCATCATTTCCCCCTGGCAATCAATATTTTATCATCCTTCCTCCAATCACATACATCCCCTGAATCAATGCCATCAATGCCAATAAAGAGATAACACTCATTCAGATCTACAGTTAATCCAGTATTACCTGGAATATCATTCTGTCACTCAAAAAGCAAAAGAGTGTCCTGTGGCACCTTTAAGACTAACAGAAGTATTGGGAGCATAAGCTTTTGTGGGTAAGAAAGATGCATCTGAAGAAGTGAGGTTCTTACCCACGAAAGCTTATGCTCCCAATACTTCTGTTAGTCTTAAAGATGCCACAGGACCCTCTGTTGCTTTTTACAGATTCAGACTAACACGGCTACCCCTCTGATTCTGTCACTCAGATGCTCAAAACATGCCATCTTGGAGCCACGAGTTTAACCTCTATTCCAGATCCCGCAGCAAAAACACCAGCTCTCTGAATTTTTCCTTTCTAGCTCTTTAAAGCTACATATTTAAAACTGTTCCTGCAGCCTACTTTTGTATTACTATGGGATAGATTAGGTGTAGTTCCTGATCTGAGTCTGATTTTCTCTGAGTCAGAAGAGGCAATTGCTTCAGCTTCTGACAGCATTTTACATTATCCCACCTAGAGTGGTGTGAACTGATGAAACCTCATATATTGGAGGGGGAATTCCATGTTGACAAATTGTTTTATGGTTCATTTCCCCCCCCCCAAGACTGTCATATGCTCCTCCCTTTGCCCATGCTGTTGTGTTACTCCCCCTTTGTCACATTGTGACAGAAATTACACCAAACTCTTCAGGGCAGGGTCCATATCTTTTATTTGTACTTTAAGGAGGCTAGCGCACTTGAGCATAGTTAATAAAAAATTGTTGTCCTTTTTAGGGCCCCTTCACAAAGGTAACAGTAAAAATTTAGCCTTTAGACAACTAACTGTTACCTTTGTCGCTGGAGTATGGTGTGTGGACAGTGTTGCTTGGAACAGAGACATTCTGGTGCTGCGGCTGGTTAACTGTTTCTAAAAATGACACTAGATTCTCATGATGTGACAGTTCTTCTGCAACAGGGAAGGAAACAATATTCCAGTTCAGCTGAGTATCCCCTTCTGTGAGTGCCCGGAAGAGGGAAGGGATTGGTTCATGCAGCTCCTCTACAGTGCTCTTGGAAGTTGGAGGGGTGTCACTGTAGTTGCGAGGATTGCACATACCTGCAGAGGAATGAAAAGTGTAAAATGAAAAAAGTCATAAAACTGTTTCCTGTCCGCCCCCAGGAAGGGCAGCATTTAGAAATAAAATTAATTTTTGTAAAAAAAAAAAGGGGGGGGGTTTGAAATCCTGACCCCCAATAGTATCAGTGGAAATACTTCCATACACTTCATTAGGGACAGTATTTCACCCATTGGGTTTAAGATCTTTGCAGTGATGCACCAAAGTTTTAAGTGAGATGCCTTGCAACACTGAAGTACATAAATGAAGACACCACAAGAACTTTTGTGCACAGCACTCTGCTTCCCTTTCTCCATTACTGTTATGAAAAGTTTAGCTGAAGCCGTTTGTTTTGTTGAACAAAAATACTACAATACTAGAATACCAGCATCTGAAAGAAAACAGATATTTATTTACATTAGTATGATCAGAACTTGAAGAGTTTATCCAAAACCTAAGAGCCAGGGTGAAAAATACTTATAATGCCACTTCCCTAAAGCCAGGCCTCCCGGAAATGAAAGGAACACATAATTGTTTACTGTGTATTACAATTAATACAATATTCATGTCAACATTTTATGTTGTTCTTTCTCTTGCTTTTGTTTCATCTTTACTCCACGTCTTTCTTTTCTACTTGAGATCATAGTGCACCTCTTCCTCAGTGCTTTCCAGTCATTTTCCTCTTTTCTTTCTTCCCCATACACCTGCTCATCTCTCTTTTTCCTTGCACTATGTTCTCTGGCTCTGCCTCTATATTTTCTATCTTTCACTCCCCCCATTTCCCCAGGCTCTCAATACCATACTTATGCTCTCTCCCACACCCTCAACTCTAACCTCCCCCATTTATATTATTAATAATTCATATATAGAGCTTGAAAACATTGCCAGACATCTAATGGCCAGAACTTCCTTGACTTTATGAAGGTGTTTGATGCGGCCACAGAAAAGCCTTCTGGAAGATCCTGAGACACTATGGAATTCCAGCAAACATTGTTAATGTGATATACACTTTGTATGACGAATCTGCATGCTGCATCAGCACATGGATCAGTGACAGGGAATGATTTAAGATTGCTACTGGCAAGGTTGTGTACTATCCCCACTTCTCTTCTGCATGGTCACAGACTTTGGGATGAGAACAGGAATGGCTGCTGCCTAGTGCACTCGTATTGTCTGTGCAAGATATAAGCGGTGAGACTTAGATACCAACTTGGATGGAATGAAAAGACTCTCTGTGAGCATAAAAGCAGAAGTGGACAAAGTGGGACTTTGTATCAGTACGCAGAAGACCAAGATCATGGAAAGAGAATGAAATGCTGCCAACACTGATGGATGTCTGATTGGTGGAGAAACGTATGAAAGAGTTCACAACTTCATCTATCTTTGAAGTACAATATCTACTAATGGACAGATCATTAAGAAGTGCAGGCAAGAACTGGCAAAGTCAGTGGATCTTTTTCCCATTTGCCAAACATCTATCAGAGTAAGATGAAAAATATACACACTAAAATGAGATTGTACAATGCAATTGTCCTCACAACACTACTGTATGCCTCAGAAACACAGCAGATGGTGGAAGTACACAACAGGAAGTTCATTGGAGAGATTGTGTAACCAATGTGGAAGTGTTGCACCACACAGGTCAGCAGAATGAGGACTCAATACTCAGACAGAAATGGTTACAGTGGTTTGGCCATATCATCAGGCTATGTTGTGGCAGAAGCACAAGGTACATCTTAGATTGGATCCCACCTGGAGGGAAAAGAAGAGGTGAAGGACAAAGAATGACCTATTGCAGGACAATCAAAAAAGATGCTGCCACAATGGAGACAACTTACGGTAGAGTCAAACATCTTGCTCTGGACAGACAGCAGTGGGAAAAATGGGTTGCCACATGTGCCATTAGGCACAGGAGATTCTAAAGCTAAAGCTAAGCTAAAGGCCAGAAGACAAACTATAACAAGGGGACCCAGTGTCCTTCCTTTTATCAGCAGACGAGAAAGGGAAGGGTGTTTAAATTTCTACCAATGTGCTCTCCCTGGACCCTGCTTGGGGACTCCCCATTTTGTAGCATCCAGATAGTAGGTATCTGAAAAAAGTGAAGCTCTTCTTGATTGCTCTTCTATGAGCCACAGACACTCCCTCACTGTTCCCTGACTCCCAACTGCTGCAAGGGTGGTAGGGATCTATGCTGCTTCATCGCTATCCTGGCCTCCATTTTTTAATAAATTCCTTTTGATTCCTTGCTCTCCACAGTCATTAGCTCTAGGAGCTACCTCTACTGCTGCTCAGAGCTCACCCAAGCAGCAGCATGAAATAGACTCAGTTGAGGACAACCATGAAGCTATCAAGAGAATTCTAAATAGCACCAGTGAAATTGACCAAAAACTTTTTAATTCCACTCCTGCAGCTGCTGCAGGGCAGCAATCTGTGAAACACTAATCTTTCTCGTGCTGCTGTTGTATCTGTTTAGTTTTTGTTGGAAGCTTTTCTCCACAACCATAAGGGCTAGATGTATTTTTTTTTTAATATTAAAACTTACATCTTGCAGAAAGCAGTAAGCATGGACCCACTAAATCATCCTACCCCCCCAGATTAATGGACTTTCCAAGGCTGAACATGACACAGGAACATGCTTTACTATTCTTACACTTCACAAGTGTCTCCCCCATTCCGCCCCCCATGCAGTTTTCATACAAGATCTGAATGTTATTTGGGCTTGCCGCAACTAGAAATAAAAATTCTTATTAGTCCCTGGGAGTTAACAAAAATTAAGGTTATATATTGAAAAGCCCACTAAAAGTAAGGACAAAAGTCACAATGAAAAAAAGCCAAATACCAGTTCAATCATTACCAGTAATGTGGTTTTCAGTTCCAAATTCATGTGGCCTCCTAGAGCTGGAAATTCTTTATGATCCTGGAAAGCTAAGCATTACAACTGTTCAGCAGCATTTGCAGGACTTGCAGGACTCAACACTCTCATGTTGAGCTGAAAGCATCCCCTGCTGAGCATGGGTGCCTCAGTCATCAATTTCTGCAAACCTGAAGCTTTCATTTAAGAAGTTAAATTTCTAGTCCCGTGGTTGCAAAAATAATCTTCCAACTATGAATCTAGTTTAAGTCTAGGTATAGTTCTCTTTTTGAATCTGCCTACCAACAACTGCAGTGCCTCTGCTGTTGCTGATACGTGGCAAAACTACAAGCAAAGTGAAGTTTTGATAGTTAATTGGCCAGTTTCAAAGTGGGCAGTCAAAACCCAATGACCAGAGCAGAACAACCAACGATCATTTCCATTTCATGCTATTGCTTGGGAAGCTATAAGCAGCAGTAGAGGAGGCAGGTGCTGTAGCTATTCATTATCTTCAATAGAGGGGAGAACCAATCAAACAGAAGCTGTGGGGAAGGTAGAACAATGGAGACTTGCCCCTCTCACAGCAGCCAGGAGGATCTTGAGTGAAAAGAAAGGAAATTAATTTTCCTTTCCAGCATCCAGAGGAGGGTTGAAACTTCTAATATATCAGACACCTATAAACATGTGGCTAATATAGAAGATGGAATCCCTAAGCAGAGTCCAGGGATAGCGCTCACTAGTAGAAGCCTTAGCTACAAGCACTGGGCTTCTTGTCAGGGCTTTATCCTCCCCAGCCTCACTGGTGGAACACTCACCCTCATCTTCCATACCTGTTTCTGGATAGTAAGTTTACTCTTCTGGCTAGTAAGCATCTGGTAAAGTTTTAGAGTATTTGTTTCTAGCTCTCAGGGTTCACAAGACAGCAAGCCTTAAGCTCCACTGTTTGTATGATATTTCTAACGGCACTTTGTAGTTAGTACTTCCACTGGATCACAAAATGTGATAATTGAACACTGTTGGTGTACTAAGTTCCTCTCAGGTGACAAATCAAGGGGTTGTCCATAATCTAAAACAGAATTAGCAAATCAGTTATCATGACATTAAACAGAATAAAATCAGGAATACCACAGATAATGTAATCAAGTGACCCAGTAATATCTACTTGCTTATAATTAGCTATTCTGCTCCCATAATGTGCTATTTATTAAAATATTTAATATAGATCCTGCCCTGAAAAATTTACAATCTAATTACAGAAATGATGCAATGAGCCGTAGTGGTAGGTAATAAATAATGAACTTACCAACACAATCACAGCACTCATCCCAAAGTGTGCCTAGGCAAAGCATGCACTCTTTGCAACAGGAACAGTTTCCTTCGCCAGGTCGGCATTGACATAGCTCCTGAAAACACAATACATTATGTTGGAGCTTTCTGAGATGTAGAATACTAATAAGTTATGACAATTCTTCATCTAGCAAGCATTATTTCTTTGCATTTACAAAGGACTATATTTACTATTTTAGGTTTCTTTAAGGTCAGGATATCATTTTTATCAGCAACTGGGATACTGAGCATTTAGAACAAAATCATTACACGTAGGAGAGAATGTACCTACCATTTCTCCCATGAACACCTGGATTTACAAACTCTCTGCAGAGCTAAGTGAATATTTTTGCATCCTGGGCATGGTGTTCTAAGAGATTTTCTCTTTTCAAAATAGAAACGTGTGGTTTCTAAAATGTAACTTCTCTCAAACAACAAATAACTATAGGCAATATATGCATATTCATAAACCTATGAAATGTTCACACAGATGCTTCATCCATGGATTCTGATAGCAACACATTTGGTGCAATCGCTTGAACCCAAGATTTGTGTACAACTTCTAAGTTTACTTATACAATATTTGATATTTGAAAAAGGTCACTAGATTGTCACCATATTTTAATAAGCTCTTGGAAATATCTCTTTGTTGCCCTGCAGGCTATTTTTAACAGCAATATTGTTTGTTAGACAGAGAAAAGACAGATATGTGGTCCAGACCAGCTTTTGATAATGACTGAGAGACATAACTTGTCCCTTGCCTTTACAGATGGCAGTGGTATTTTTGCTATCACAAACACACTATGATTTAGCTGAATAATTTATGGAAATAAAGTATTTAAATAATCAAATAGCACATTAAAGTTTATCAGAAGGATTTTGTATTCATTATTATTTCTTTTATAATAGAAAGTTAAAGGTGATCTACATAGGAAAAATGGGTTGTGCTTTTTTGGGGAGAGGACTCAGGCATTTTTGACACGTCACCTAAGCCTGAGAGCACTGGCTGAGCTGTCCTACTGAAGGAAAAGTGCTCACAGAGTCTCTAAGTATGGAAACACCTTTGATGTATAAAGGAAGCCTGGAAAAATAAAAAGTGTTCCGCTTATTTTATTTATTTATTTTACATTAGAAACTTGCGGTTTAGTTAATCTGCTTTTACTGAATGACTGAATGGTTGGCTGGTTGGAGAACACATATAAAATTAGATCACAGCGCAAGGTGAAAGCTGAACAACTGAGAGGGGAAAGGTCTTTAATTCAGATGGTCTAAGGCCTGGTCTACACTAGGCGTTTATGTCGAAGTTAGCGCCGTTACATCGAATTAACCCTGCACCCGTCCACACCGCGAAGGTATTTAGTTCGACATAGAGGTCTCTTTAATTCGACTTCTGTACTCCTCCCCGACGAGGGGAGTAGCGCTAAATTCGACATGGCCATGTCGAATTAGGCTAGGTGTGGATGGAAATCGACGCTAATAGCTCCAGGAGCTATCCCACAGTGCACCACTCTGTTGACGCTCTGGACAGCAGTAAGAGCTCGGATGTTCTGAACTGCCACACAGGAAAAGCCCCGGGAAAATTTGAATTTGAATTCCTTTTCCTGTCTGGCCAGTTTGAATCTCATTTCCTGTCTGGACATCGTGGCGAGCTCAGCAGCACTGGCAACGATGCAGAGCTCTCCAGCACTGATGGCAGTGCAATCTCAGAATAGAAAGAGGGCCCCAGCATGGACTGATCGGGAAGTCTTGGATCTCATCGCTGTGTGGGGCGATGAGTCCGTGCTTTCCGAGCTGCGATCCAAAAGACGGAATGCAAAGATCTATGAGAAGATCTCTAAAGACATGGCAGAGAGAGGATACAGCCGGGATGTAACGCAGTGCCGTGTGAAAATCAAGGAGCTGAGGCAAGGCTACCAGAAGACCAAAGAGGCAAACGGACGCTCCAGATCCCATCCCCAGACATCCCGTTTCTACGAGGCACTGCATTCCATCCTCGGTGCGGCCGCCACCACTACCCCACCACTGACTGTGGACTCTGAGGATGGGATAGTGTCCACGGCCGGATCCTCGGACATGTTAGCGGACGGGGAAGATGAGGAAGGAGATGAGGAGGACGAGGCAGTCGACAGCGCTCACAACGCTGATTTCCCCGACAGCCAGGATCTCTTCATCACCCTTACAGAGATCCCCTACCAACCCTCCCCAGCCGTTACCCCGGACACAGAATCTGGTGAAGGATCATCCAGTAAGTGTTGTAAACATCTAAACATTTATTTGTAACAGAACATGAATATTAACAATTTAAAAAATGGGTTTCTCATGATTAGTTTGATTAACTTTACGGTTCAGTCATGGGCAGTGCAAGTATTGAAAAAAAATCTAGCAATGTCCGGTTTTGCATGATTGTCCTGCCCAAGCCGCTCTACTGTTTAGTCCCTGCTACTGCAGCTACAGTAACATGCGGTCTATATGTCCGGGGATGGAGCAGAAATCCTCCTGGGACATCTCAAGGAAGCTCTCCTGCAGGTAATTTGAAATCCGCTGCATTAGGTTCTTGGGGAGAGCGGCCTTATTGGGTCCTCCGTAGTAGGACACGTTGCCGCGCCACGAGACTAGCAAGTACTCCGGAATCATTGCTTGGCACAGCATGGCGGCATACGGCCCTGGTCTTTGGAGGCTTTCCCGGAGCATTCTCTGTCTGTCGCTCTCAGAGATCCTCATGAGGGTGATGTCGCTCATGATGACCTGCTTTGAATGAGGTAGGGGAATGTTAGTGTTGGGACTGCTTTACCGTTCCTTTACAGAACTGTAACCGCTGGTTTGCAGCCACGCGGTGGAGGCGGGAGAGGGTCAGCCGAAAGGGATCGTTCCCGGGGACAGCCGCGAGGGTGTGGGACAGGAGCAGACTTCCTGCTTGCTGGATTGCTGGCAGCAGGGACCGACATTGATTTCAATGTGAAATGAGGCCATTGCTACTATTAAAGTTTTAAGCTGCCACGAATCTACGGCTTACCATGTCTGCGTGCAAGAGAAATTCCGTTGTCCTGACACGGTTCTCAAATGTGCTCTGCAAAACCCCAGACACTGAATGCGAAGGCCGAGAATTCGACCTTGTGCTGAGTGCGCATGTGATAGGTGCTGTGCATGGTCCTGTTCACAGAGAAAGACTATGTTCTTTGTTCACAACTACATTTATCTTTCTGAGGAATTCACTCCCTTTTTCCCATTCCCACAGCCCCATCTGCGACTGTCTCACAACCTAGCCTGTCATCACACTCCCAGAGGCTAGGGAGGATTAGGCGTAAGAAGAAGAGGACACGGGAGGACATGTTCTCAGAGCTTATAGCCTGCTCCAGAGCCCAGGCAGCACAGCAGACCCAGTGGCGGGAGAACTTGACCCGAATGCACCAAGCCAACATGGATCGGGAGGAGAGGTGGCGTCAGGAAGACCAGCAGGCGACTCAAACCCTGCTTGGACTACTGAGGGAGCAAACGGACACGCTCCGGCGCCTTGTGGATGTTCTGCAGGAACGGAGGCAGGAGGACAGAGCCCCGCTGCAGTCCATCTCTAACCGCCCTCCCCCGCCACCAAGTCCCATACTCCCCTCACCCAAAGTGCACAGAAGGAGAGGCGGCAGAGTCCCTGCTAACTCTCACTCCACCCCTGCAGAGAGCTCGAGCAGCAGAAGGCTCTCATTCCCCAAAGTTTGACAAGTTCTTTCCTTCCCGCCTGACACAAGCCCCCGTCCAAGTTTCACTTCCCAGTTCCATGTGTAGTTGATAATAAAAAATATGTTTCTGTTAACTACTGTTTCCATCATGTTCTTTTGGAGGAGGGGGGGAAAGGGGGTTGGTAATTGGACAGGACAGTCACCTTTGGCAGGGTACATAGTCGGGGGCAGGCACAGCAGCAGGGCACATACATAGTGCAGTGATGCAGTGACTACTTACCCTGGTTAGTCTGCGAGGTTGTTTTCATGTTATGTGGTGGGGGGAGGGTTGCTCTGTGACTTTGTGGCAGGGGAGGGCAGTTAGAGATCTTAAGCGGCGGTCCTTAGGCAGGATCACAGAGCCACACAGCAGGGGATCTGTAACCGTCCTCCCCCTGCCACTAAGTCACATAGACCCCCCATACACACAGTCCCTATCAGGAGGGGTGACAGGCTCCGTTGAAACAACCATCCCACCGCAGCGGAGCCTGTCAGTCCTTGAGTTTAGAAGCTGCATTCGCGCGACTACACTACACCCGCTCCGCACCACAGTCTGCGTCCCAGTTTTAAAAAATTCCCGCGAAAACAGTATTAAAGAAAACGGTGTGCTTTAACAAAGTAGAACTATTTTTATTTTGAAACGTGTGTTGGAAGTGGGGTGAAGGGGGTATGTAACTGGATAGGATAGTCAACATGAACTGGGTAAAGAAACGGGGGCAGGTTCGGCTTCTCTGTACACAAACTTTAAAGTCACAGGTTACCCTGCTCACTCAGGAACTTTGCTTTCAAAGCCTCCCGGATGCACAGCGCTTCCCGCTGGTCTCTTCTAATCGCCCGGCTGTCTGGCTGTGAGTAATCAGCAGCCAGGCTATTTTCCTCAACCTCCCACCCCGCCATAAAGGTCTCCCCCTTGCTCTCACAGAGATTGTGGAGCACACAGCAAGCTGCTATAACAATGGGGATATTGGTTTCGCTGAGATCACAGCGAGTCAGCAAGCTTCTCCATCTCCCCTTGAGACGTCCAAAAGCACACTCCACCACCATTCTGCACTTGCTCAGCCGGTAGTTGAAGAGTTCTTTTTCAGTGTCCAGGGCACCTGTATAGGGCTTCATGAGCCAGGGCATTAGCGGGTAGGCTGGGTCCCCGAGGATGACTATAGGCATCTCCACATCCCCAACAGTTATTTTGTGGTCCGGGAAGTAAATACCTTTCTGCAGCCGTCTAAACAGACCAGAGTTCCTGAAAACACGAGCGTCATGAACCTTGCCCGGCCATCCCACGTAGATGTTGGTAAAACGTCCCCTGTGGTCCACCAGTGCTTGCAGCACCATGGAAAAGTAGCCCTTTCTGTTAATGTACTGGCTGGCCTGGTGTTCCGGTGCCAGGATAGGGATGTGAGTTCCATCTATGGCCCCACCGCAGTTTGGGAATCCCATCGCTGCGAAGCCATCTATGATCGCCTCCAAGTTTCCCAGGGTCACTACCTTTGGCAGCAGTACATCAACGATTGCCTTGGCTACTTGCATCACAACAACCCCCACGGTAGATTTGCCCACCCCAAACTGGTTCGCGACTGACCGGTAGCTGTCTGGCGTTGCAAGCTTCCAGAGGGCTATGGCCACTCGCTTCTGGACAGTCAGGGCTGCTCGCATCCGGGTGTCATTGCGCTTCAGGGCAGGGGACAGCAACTCACAAAGTTCAAGGAAAGTTCCCTTCCGCATGCGGAAGTTTCGCAGCCACTGTGATTCATCCCAGACCTGCAGCACTATGCGGTCCCACCACTCAGTGCTTGTTTCCCGTGCCCAGAATCGCCGTTCCACGGCATCAACATGACCCATTGCCACCGTGATGTCCTCGGCGCTGGGTCCCCTGCTTTCTGAGAGGTCTGTGCTACTCTCAGACTTCAGGCCATCACCGCGTTGACGTAGCCTCCTCGCCTGACTTTTCTGCATCTGCCTCAGGGCAACCTGTATGATAAGCTGCGAGGCGTTGAGAGCGGCCACAACTGCAGCGATGGTTGCAGCGGGCTCCATGCTCACAGTGCTGTGGCGTCCGCGCTGTCAATGACTGGAAAAGTGCGCGAAATGATTTCCCGCCGGCGCTTTCAGGGAGGGAGGGAGGGCGGGAGTGATGGACGGATGACGACAGTTACCCAAAAGCACCCTGGCCCCTTTTTTTTTTACCCAGAAGGCATTTGCGGCTCCACCCAGAATTCCAATGGGCGGCGGGGACTCCGGGAACTGTGGGATAGCTGCCCTCAGTGCACCGCTTCCAATGTCGACGCTTTCCCCGTTAGTGTGGACTCACAAAGTCGAATTACTGTCCTTAGTGTGGACACACACGTTCGACTTTGCAATATCGATTCCAAAAATTCAATTTAAGTAAAATCGAACTACTCTCGTAGTGTAGACAAGGCCTAAGAGTTGGTTTTTCATAGCAATGCAGTTAATTTAAACCTCAACAAACAACTTGGAAGGAAGTTCTTTTTGTTAAAAAATTCAATAATGCCACTCCTCCAATAAAAGCTGAGAAAGCTCCTCTGGGCCCCTCCAAAGAAAACTCCAGCAAAATCCAGACTGACAGAAACATCAGAAATATCAATTACTAAGTTAAACCAAATTAAAAAAAAAAAAAAAAGCACCACAGAAAACAAGCTTGGAACAGCTGTGGGGCCTTCTTGCTATCTTTTAAAAGAAGCAGTGAGAGGGCAGAATCCCATTTTTTTAATTCTTTACCCGTCATTGTTAAGGAATATCAAACCCTTTTGCAGAGCTACTTGAACGTATCTGGTTAAGAAAGTATTGTGGGGAGAGGAGTGTGGTTGCCACATCCTTTCAATGGTCAAGCTATCCTTGTATATATTTTCTGGTACGGCAGAAGGATGAGTTTCAATACACTCTTGATTTACAGTTAGGTGTAAACACAAGGGGTGGGGGAGAGAAGAAGGGAGTATTAGTTATTATAGGGGGCACCTTCACCCTGAACTTCAATAAGTTAAGGCTCAGATTCCCAGATAAAAAACAGGAGTACTTGTGGCACCTTAGACACTAACAAATTTATTTGAGCATAAGCTTTTGTGGGCTACAGCCCACTTCATCAGATGCATAGAATGGAACATATAGTAAGAAGATATATATACATACAGAGAACACTCCACTGTCATCCCACCCTTCTCCTAACACAGCAAAACACAAAATGGGCAAATGCAAATATGCACACAACATCAATGGATTTTCACTCTGTTTAACTGTGCAGAAGGTCTCAAACAAACAAACAAACAAACAAAAGTACATATATAAGACCAGGTCTGGCTATATGGGGTCCATCTACCTGAGTGTACGAGGCAGAGCCAATGCAGTGCAAAGAACAGTTCAGTCCCCTTTGACCTTATTTGAAAATTACTGTGTATAATTCTTAACCTTCTATTTCCTACAAGTCAAATTACTGACGAACAGATTCTGAACATAGGGTTTTGTTTGCTTATTTACATTTCTTGTGTATTACAGAATTAAGAACTACAAAGCTTATAACCCACTGTGGTAAGAACACTAGGAAATTAACTGATGTAGAAACATCAATAGAGGTAACAATGTAAATCATATGCAAAGCCATAAAGAAACCCTTCTCTGTGCCTTTTTGTATTGGGCTCAACACCATTTGTTGAAGCAGCACTGCCAACTTAAAAAAATATACCTGGTCTTAAAAACTCAGAACTCAAGAACTGAAATATCAGAAAAATGTTTCCAATTTACTTTACACATATGCCAGCACATTAGAGACTCAGTTTCACGGTTCCCCCTATATGGTCATTTTTTTTCTCGTCTGTGTGGGTCTTTCAACAAAGCCACAGGACAGAGAAAAAACATTTTAAGAAATAGGAAAATGTACTAAAGCCATAAAAATTGGAAGGGGGGACTCAATGGCAGGGCAATACCTGAAGTTACTTTTATCTCTCCCTGCAACCTTTTAACAGTGTTGACTAGCCCCTTACAAAATGGCTGCCAGTATATACTGCAGCGATGTCATTTGTTTTCATCATATGCGGTCTATACCTGCATAGCACTTACTACTATGAGAGTGTACAGAAAGAGGGTTAGTTTTGTAACTCTGACAGAGGAGCAAGAGTTTTAGGCATAGAGCAGATGTGCCATCTTGACCTCTGTGAGGAGTTAAAGGGGATTTGGAGAACCAATATTCATGTTTTAAGACAAACAATTTGGTTTTATCTTCATTAAAGATAAGCTTTACAGAAACAATGCTAGAAAGAGGATTTTGGAAGATAGTTCATTTTCTTATCCTTCTGAAGTTGAATTTGCTGTAGAATAGGATTTTTGTTAATCTTACTGTGACAGTGTCTGGTGCCTCATTCAGGCCTCTGGGCCCCATTGTGCTAGGCCCTGTTCATACAAAATTAAAAGATGCTCCTTGCCCCAAAGAGTTTACAATTACAGCTGGTCATGAATTTTATGTCAGAATGATTTTCCAATAGAAAATGCAGTTTCCACAAAAATCAAAATTTTCCCCATGGAAAACTTTGATTTTGCTGGAAACATTCGGTCTTCCATTGGGAAAATGTAAATGAAAGCTCCCAAGCTTTGCGTCTCCTTGCCTAGAAAGCTACTAGGGAGCCCAGGTTTCCAGATTTCCCAAATCTGTTGCTGTCAGCCTACCTGGGGCATTGGCAGCTGGGGTTTCCTGGTTCCACAGCTTTCCAGGCTGCCCAGGCAGCAAGCAGAAAAATTCCATTTCTCTTCTCCTAGAAGGGAATCTGAGATGCTTCCTCCCGCCAAAAAAAATTAGAATCTTTTTGACTTTTCATCCCAAATCTGTACAAAATTTCTTATTCATAATTTATCCTGGAAGGGAAATTCTGTGGTCCAGTCAGCTTTACTTACCATTTAGAGACAAGACTAGAGAAAACAAGTGAATACAACAAACAGACAGGAGTAAGAACAAGCATATAGTTGAAACAATTATGATTAGTGTTTTACTGTTTTTTGTGACCAAACATGACACTGGCAATGGTTTAACTCCTTGAGAGTACAGTGGTAGTTAAAAAGACCCATGCACAAGTGGCAGTCCTTCCCACATGAAGTGCATAGATCGCTTTATGCTGAGGAAGGGATTATAATCTATACCTGCTGAGTCTGCTTCTGTTTACGACTCAGCCTCTGTGCTTCAAGATCCATATGGTGGCTAATCTCAAACTGGGTAACCCCATCATGACTATGGCTCGCCAGCATGATCTACCTGCTGTTGATGACTCCCAGTCGTCAACGTCAATGTTGCCCTATTTCAAGTTATGCTTGAGTGTCTTTGAAGTATGTCTTCTGGTTGGTGTACTAAAGAGCAATAACTCTATACTGTCTGCCTAGCCATTGCAGAGTGTTTTGTAGGTATCACATCAGAAGCAGGTTTTACAAAGAAATTTGAAGGAAGATAATCTAATAGTTTTGTTGATTTTTATGCAACAATGGAGATAGTGCAAGGGTGCTTGTGAAAAAGTCTCCTATGAAAAGCTTCTTGGGCTAGAAAGGCTGGCATCCTTGGATAGGGACAATGGTTCAGTGACCTAAGTGCTGGAGGAATTCTAGCATGGGCCATCTGACCACTTTATGTTCCCTTTATGCTATTCCCTTAGTAGACAGAGATCACAGAGATCTGGGACCAGATTCTAGCATTTAATACGGCAGATCCAAGCCTCATCTATTCATCAACACTCTACCCAGTGCAAAGTAGAGTGGAACAATTACCTCCTGTGTTTTACATATGCCACTCCTGTTAATACAGCCCAGAATTATGTTAGTCTTTTTTGAAACTGCATCAAATTGTTCAATTTGTGATCCTCTATAACCCTCAGATTGTTTTCAGCAGTACTACCATGTAGGCAGTTACTCCCCATTTTGTAGTTGTGCACTTAATTTTTGCTTCCTATGTGTAGTACTTTGCACTTGTCTTAACTGAATTTCATTTTGTTGATTTCAAACCAATTCTCCACTTTACCAAGGTCGTTTTGAATTCTAATCTTGTCTTTCAAAGTGCTAGCAACTCCACCTAGTTTGGTGTCATTTGAAAATTTTATAAACACACTCTCTACTTCATTATCCAAGTCATTAATGAAAATATTGAATAGTACTGCACCCAGGAGAGGCGCTTGCAGGACTCCAATAGGTGTGTCCCCATTTGACAGAGAACCATTGATAACTATTCCTGGAGTACAGGCTTTCAACCAGTTGTGCACCCACCTTATAGTAATTTCATCTAAATAATATTCCCCTTATTTGGTTATGAGAATGTCAGGTGGGGCTGTGTCAAAAGCTTTACTAAAATCAAGATATATCATGTCCATAGACTCCCCTCATCCATTAGGCCAGTAAACCTGTCCAAGAAGAAAATTAAGTTGGTCTGACATGTATCAGAGCTGTGTTGTGGCAGTGCTAACTACTAGGCCACTCTCCCTTCCAGAACCAGGAATAAAACCCAAGATTCCCTGATCATCAACATTCTCTGCTTTCTAGCAAAAAGTTGTGCAAACCACTGACAAAGTGTGGCTAAGACCTCTAGTGGCTGAACCACATAGCAGATAACACCCGACTATTGCTACAAGTTTCTTCTTCAGCTTGAGTTCCCCTTCCTCATTACAACCATTTGCTTCCAAATTCCAAGGTCAGAAGTTAAAACTTTGAAATAGTAAAAGTCTTGTTTACATGACGGAGTGGAAAAACACTAAACATTTTTACTTCTTTACCTTCTCCCAAAATTTATTAAGATGCTTCTTGGCACCACTATTTTTGTATCAACTGTCTTGGGAAAGGATCACTCCGTTATACCGAAAAGTATTTAAATTCAATTAATTTAATCATTTTTAAGGGAAAATGCTTATCAACATTAAAACATTTTTCTTCTTCCACTTGAAAAAACAGAAGGAAAGGTAAATTAGTACTATGCACAGCTCCCTATTCTGCCTCCTCAGAGTTTGATTGTGTGTCTTTAGGGCAGGAACTGTATATTTTTCCATATATGTTTTTCTAACCCCACACTTTCAGTTCTTCAGACTGACTCATCCACACTGGATATTTGTAAATCTGTTTAAAGCAAGCTAGCATGAGACCTGGGTGAAGTAAAGCTGAATGAAAACTGTACCCTATTGATAGCTGAGGGGTGGGGAGGATACAGTGGAAAAAATATTACTCATAAACTTCACTGCTTTCCAAACTGAACTGTTGAAGGTACATCAAAGAGTAAATTTTGCTACACAAAAATAGGTCTTTCAACATAAAAATTTAGCATGAAGTGGGAGAGAGACAGGTTCACACAATGAAGATATTTCTGCTCTGAAGAACAAGATTTAAAGGCCACGTCTACACTACAGACTTTGGTTGACACAAGCTACGCTGAGTACAGATGCCAAAAGTTTGTGTATCGCTCATGCACAGTTGGCTGCTTGCGTCGGCGCCGGATGTACTCACCAAGAGTGCTTGTGTCAGTGCAAAGTGTGGTGCACCACAGGTAGGTATCCCAGTGTGCCACGCACCACCGTCCGGCACAATGCCTTTTCGGAAATGTTCTCAATGTATTGTGAGAAAGAAATGATGTACCTCTGGGACCTAAAGGTCAAGCATGCAACTTTCTCCATCCCATAATGCCATCCATATCCCATAATTTTCACATATTTTTTTTTAAAATCCCACAAACATGCCTGGCACTTTTCACTGTCATCCATCTCTGACAGAAGCCAGGAGCCCGCAGAGCTCTGCGCTATTCTCATGAACATTACAACTACAGTATGCTTGATTCTTCCGTATTTGCAGACCCACAGGAAGTACTACAACAATGGGGAACACGATGATTTCTTTGATGATAGTTTGCTAAGGGATACAGGAAAAAACAATTCAAGGTTGGTGATGGCGTTCACAGAGCAGCTGCAAACAGTAGAACGCTGCTTTTGGGCCCAAGAAAAGGAAAACTGACTGTTGGATCGCATCCTAATGCAGGTTTTGGACAACGAGCAGTGGCTACAGAACTTTTGGATGTGAAAGGCCACCCTGAACTCACGCCAGTCCTCCAGCGCTGGGACACCAGAATGAGAGCTGCATTGATAGTGGAGAAGTGAGTGGGGATCGCACTCTGGAAGCTTGCAACACCAGATTGCTATCGATCAATGAGAAATCATTTTGGAGTTGGAAAATCCACAGTGGACTATTAATCATCTCCTGCTAGGAAGGACTGTGACTCTTGGCAACGTGCGGAACATAGTGAATGGATTTGCAGCAATGGGGCTCCCAGAGTGCAGTTGGGCGATAGACAGCACACACATCACCATTTTGGCACCAGCCCACTAGGGATGCCAGTTTTGGTTGGATGTATTCCTGGAGGTTTCATCACATGATATAATCTTTAATTGAAGATTAATCCTTAATTCCTGGAGACTCCAGGATAATTCTGGAGAGTTGGCAATGCTACAGCTCACCTTGCCACAAAGTACATAAAAAGAAAGGGCTACTTTTCTGTGGTTATGCAAGCATTGATGGATCACTGGGATGCTTCACTAATATCAACATGGGCTGGTCAGGGAAGGTGCACAACACACATCTTTGAAAACACAGGACTGTTCCCATACAGAGACATTTGTTCCCAACCAGCAGATTACCACTGCTACCAATATTGAAATGCCAGTAGTGATTGTGGGGGACCCAGGCTGCCCCTTGCTCATGAAGACATACACCAGCCACCTTAACAGCACCAAAAAAGATTCCACTACCAGCTCAGTAAATGCAGAATAGCAGTTGAATGTGCTTTTGGAAGGCTGAAGAGATGCTGATAGTGTTCCCTAACTTCATTGGATCTTAGTGAGAAAAACAGCCCCATGGATATAGCTGCCTGTTGTGTCCTGCATAACATCTGTGAGGCCAAGAGGGAAGAGAAACTGCCACCCAGGTGGAGGACAGAGGTGGAGTGGCTGTCTGCTGACCAGCGAGACTCAAGGGCTAATAGAAGAGCTCAATGTGAAGCTATGCAATTGAGGGCTATGCTTTGAAAAAGCACTTTAGCAGTCAGCCACAGTAGTGTTCTCTGCTGGACTGTCCTCTGAGCCTGAAATTTTGGGTGCTGCTAAGAAGTGTGTAGTGCTAGCTGTACATTTGTAAATACAACTAGGTGTGTTCCTGAAGCTAAGAATTATGTTGTTTGCTGTACATTTACAAGTTTGCTTTGAGTACTGCTATGCATTCTGCAACATGGGTTGTGAACTAATGAAAATAATTTTATTCTCAAAAACAGAACTTTATTGAGTGGGAAAGAAGGGCAGAAATACAATGTACAAATTAAGACAGACAATGTAACACATATTTTTAACTTAAATTAACTTTAAAATTGGAAAGGCAGTAAACATTTCTATCCATTTCAGTGCAATAATGTAGTCAGTTGTGGCTACTACAAATTCCAATGTGGTTCTCACAGGTCAGCGTACGTGAAGCTGTGATTTTCCTTGCTGTCCCCAGGTGCGGAGTGGTAGGGGTAGGAATGCAGCCTGTGATCCCACGTGGTATGTTGGGGGGCTCTCCAATGACCACCAAGAGTGGATTTTTGGACCTGTGGGTCAACCACAATCTGCAGCATTTGTGTTTGCTGCCTGAGAAACCCCTGGTGTATTTCCCTCTCCTGGCCCTGCTGGGACTTCGGAGCCTCTCCCCTGTCCTCTCTTTCCTCCTCCATGCCATCAGTTGTGGTGGCCCTCCAAGCCCTTTGCTCACGATTCAATGCAGCATTGGCTTGCAGGATCTCACAGAACATGTCAGGGTTCAAAAAAGAACTAGATAAGTTCATGGAGGATAGGTCCATCAATGGCTATTAGCCAGGATGGGCAGGGATGGTGTCCCTAGCCTCTGTTCGCCAGACGCTTGGAATGGGCAACAGGGGATGGATCACTTGACAATTACCTGTTCTGTTCACTCCCTCTGGGGTATCTGGCATTGACCACTGTCGGAAGACAGGATACTGGGCTAGATGGACCTTTGGTCTGACCCAGTACGTCCATTCTTATGTCCTCCCTTGTCCTCTTCTTTCTCCTCCCCACCAGCGTCAGGCATTCTGCAGATGTGGGTGGGGGCATCCCTCAAAGCCGCCACGCCAGACGCTACTGATAAAAACAAACTGATAAGCCATTGAAATTACAGTCACAATGGAAAGGGGGAAATATTTTTCACAACGACCTTCCTTTATTGCTATCAACACTTTTAAGAAGACATGCTGATTAACACTTTAGCGTTGGAGTGCCTCTGCACAGCACCGCTCTTCAACCCCAGCCATTGTGGGCATGGCTTGCCAGGGCCACTATTTTCCACAGGCAGCAGTGACTTTAACTGGTATCTCGCTCCCGAGGGTCACAAAGGCACAGAGAATACAGCTCCTACTGATGTTCTGAAGATGCCCGGTCCCACATGCCGCTAACCTGTTTACTGCAATGGTGCCAGCCAAACTGATTGCAGGGTGGCAAGGGAAAGTGTCCTACTGAATAGGAAGAAATAAGGCAGCCATCCCTAGAAACCTTTGGGAGCGGACTGCTGAGTATCTCCATGAATATTTCATCAACTTCTCAGGAGCATAAAAGGGATAATTGCATTCCTCCCCATCTAGCCCAAGAAGGGAATACAAAGCAGACATAAAAAGAACAGGAGTACTTGTGGCACCTTAGAGACTAACAAATTTATTAGAGCATAAGCTTTCATGGACTACAGCCCACTTCTTCGGATGCATATGCTAGCTGTACATTTGTACATATGCATCCGAAGAAGTGGGCTGTAGTCCACGAAAGCTTATGCTCTAATAAATTTGTTAGTCTCTAAGGTGCCACAAGTACTCCTGTTCTTTTT
>NC_048299.1:196736490-196834547 GCF_013100865.1 Trachemys scripta elegans
CCCTCCCGATTTTCCCGGACATGCCCGGCTTTTGGGGATTTCCCCCCGGACGGGGATTTGAGCCCCCAAAAGCCGGACATGTCCGGGAAAATCCAGACGTATGGTAACCCTAGGCAAGAGTCGATGCGCCGTACCGGGGTGGCCCGGCTTCCCCAGGCGGCAATTTAAAGGAGTCCTGAGGTGGCTGCGGCAGCCGGGGGCTCTGGCAGCAGTTTAAAGGGCCCAGGGCGGTAGCAGCGGCCGAGCCTTGGGCTGTTACCCCGGAGGGGGAGGGCACTTACCGGTACAGGGCGGGCCGGGGCTGGCTCTGAACCCCCATCCCTGCCCCTTCCGGCCCCAACCCAGCCCCATACCAGTAAGTCCCTATTTCTACTTTCACCCCTGCCCGCTCCCCTAAGTTCCCTGTGCAGCAGCTGCCCAGCAGGCTAGCAATTGCAGCTGTCCCTTTCCCCAATGCCATGTGCTGCTCCTGCCCTCTGCCTTGGAGCTGCTCCCCGAGACTCCTGCTTGCTGTGCGGGGAGGAGAGGGGGAAGAGGGAGGCTAATGTCAGGGTGTCCCCCTCCTCGCTGCTCCTGCACCCCGCTTACCCCATCTTCCATAGAGCAGGGGGGACACACAACGGAGGGAGCTTGCTGGTAGCAGCTGGTCTCAGCAAGCTGATCTAATTAACAAAGCAGTGTACTTAAAGGGGAAATGTGCATCTCTCTCTCTCTCTCTCTCTCACACACACACACACACACACACACACACACACACACATAGTGTGTGTCTCTGTCTGCGATGCTGTCTGCCCTCTCTCCATTCCTGCTGCCTTGTAGAGTGAGAGAGTTAACCCTTGAGGGCTCAACCAATTGCTAGTTCATCATTTAGCAGTAAGGCATTCCCTGGGAAATATCCCACCCTCTGACTCCTCCACTCAACCAAGCTTCACAATCATCATCACCGTGTGTTAAATTGTTTGTTTAAAACTTATACTGTGTGTGTCTCTCTCTCTCTCTCTATATATATATATATATAGAGAGAGAGAGAGAGAGAGACTTTTGTCTGGTGAAACAAAATTCCCTGGAGCCTAACCCCCTCATTTACATTAAATCTTATGGGGAAATTGGATTCGCTTAACATCGTTTTGCTTAAAGTCGCATTTTTCAGGAACATAACTACAACATTAAGTGAGGAGTTACTGTAACTCATGCATATCCACAATTTGCACAAGGCCTAAGAAGGCATTACAAACTATGAAATGTAAACTTTTTAAAATTAGATCCATCTCAGTAGATGACAGAGTCAATTCAAGACAACGCACATAAGCATTTGCTATGGTTCTCTAAGTCACAAGTCTTTAAAACTGAAGTTCTTCCAATTTTATGGTTCTATTTTCAGGGATGCTAAGCACCCACAACTCCAATCACCATCAGTAAGAGGTGTAAGTGCTCAATGCCTCTGAGTATCCGGACATTTACTAATTAGGCATTTTAAACTGTTTTACCCTACCAATTATTACCAAAACAAATAAGTTGTTAGAGAACTTTACAGTAACTAGTTAGATTTCAAATGCACTGTACATTTTAAAGTTATAATTGGTATATTCCTTTTAAAGAGGTTTCAAGTGCAGTTTTACTCAGAAATGAGACAATAAAAATGATTCTTACAACACATCAGCTCTCTGTAGGCACCGAGTCCCATCTGGTAGCTTTACTAGCAAAAGTAACTTTTTTACTTTAAACAAAACCAAACCCCACTCCTGTTAGCACTTTTCTAGCTCATCCATTATTCACAGAATTATTAACTAGTTTCCAGATGCAGCAACTTACAGTACTAGAGGCAATGCAGGAGCCAAAAAAAACAGTTTGGTTTTCAGATCCCAGTATGAACATGCATGTTTGGCAAAGGTTTTTATTTGTAAACTGTGCACATTTTATATGGAAGTCAATTAAACAAACATGGAAACTCTTGATGTTGTTTTTAGTCACTTTTAAGACTACAGCATACTTTAAGTAAGCAGACAAAATACATTGCAGACATGACATTTTCTCTCCTCTCCCTCATTTCCTAACTTCACTCATCTAAACCCTGAGGTTAATTGTAAAAAGCATCGTGCTCCACTGCCTGCAATTTCTGACGCCAGTACATCATCCTGAGCTGAGGTGCACATTAAGAATTCTTGGCCATCATTTCCAGCTGCCATATTTCTACAGCTGTCACAAAGCAAAATTTAAAGATTTCCTTATGCATCTAGAAACCCTAAGAAGTTTCCATGTCTACATGAGACAGTGTTAAAGAGCTTTAGTAGCCTCATGGAAAACACTGAAAGCATCCTAATTTAAAGAAGCAAACTAAATGCTGATGTAGGTTTTCTGTAGTTCTCTTCTTTCCTACTAACATTATTAAAAGCGTGACTGGTATCTGTTATAACCCAGATGAAATTAAAATCTTTTGTTAGCAGAACAGATATCAGAAAAAATACAAACCACACCTCTTATGTCACAAACAAAGGAAACCACCTTCATCTGCTTTAGAATGTACAGGAGTCAAATGAACTCTTGTTTTGTGTTGGTTTTTAAATTTGGAATTAATGTTTTCATGAAACCATTCTTAGCAATAAAAATAGAGAAAATATGTCATAGAAATATACTTGCTTACAAAGAGAATGAGAATTCAGCTGCCGTTCAAAGTACTAATAAGCAGCTAAGCAAAATAAAGTTTGTTTTTTATTTCAGCATATTTCAGTATCATTGGATATTGTCTATTTAAATCACTGAATCTATTTGAAAGACTTAAAAACAAATTCTGAAACTAAGTCTTTAGGGTAAAGAAAGGAAATACCTGTATCAGACATTTACTGACATCACTAGCACAGAGAGCCTTATTGCAGCCCATTGATGGTGGAATCCATAATAAGAACAGCAGGATAGTTACTATAGGCACTGTGACGTACTGTGACCTCATGATTTCCTGCAGGCAGTCAATTTCTGGAATCTCCAAGCAGCACTGAAATAAGAAAAAGCAACTGAAAATACTGTATTTGCTGGAGTGGAAGCCAAATCCTTTTTGTTTTTCTCATGTAATTCCTTTAAACCAATTTTAAGGGCTTTACAGGGTGGAGTGATTTAAATCAAATTGAAAATTGTGAAATCAATGTGAAGTTATGCTGCTGCAACATTAAACTTTATAATAAATTAAAATATAAGCATGTGGGTTTTCTTAATTGCCACTACTGATTAGGGAATCTTATTTGAATGTTATAAATCTGCTGTATGCAAAAAAAATGTTTTCAAAGTATTAAAATTAAGGCCCTGATCCTGGAGACCCTAAAACCAGCTATGTTACTTTTCTCACACAAATACACTTAAAGTATGTACACAGGTGTGCATAGCATCAAAAGCTAAAATTGTATTTTTACTAAAAACTTCTTAGTGGCATGAAATCTTTATCACTTCAAAACAAAACCGCTTCAGTGTTAACAATAAGATGTTTAGACTTTCAATACATTAACAATACATACATGCCAACATTTCAAAAAAAAAAAAAAAGGAGCCTAAAGTTAGGTTCCTAAACTTGTACCTTAAACACTTGAAGGTGGGATTTTTCAAAAGCACATAAATGACTGGAGTCAATGAGACACGTGCACCTAAAATTGGAGGAATATAGCTTGGTCAAAGAATTTCAACTTCCTTCACTTCTGGAAGTTCAGTATATCATAGATGATATGGTTTTGCAAATACTACGTGTTTGACTTCAATATTTATGTTATCAAAATAGTTTATGGACCCCAATCATAAACTAGGACATCATTCTGGCAGGCACTGTACAAATACATAACAAGGAGCTTAGAATGAGCTTGTATTGTTCTTATGGTAAAGATCTTAATGAGGCCCTGGATTTGTCTTGTTCAGCATTTATGAATCTTTTAGTAGAAAAACAATTCTATGTAAACTAAAATTCTACTAGCAGTTAGGAAACTAATTCAAAAAACCCAAGTACAACATATCCACTTGAGCAATTTAACACTATAAAATGGGAAGAAATTAAATAAATATCAATATATAAATAAAAATGATTTAAATATAGAATATCATTTAAAATTCATAGTTATTTAAAAAAAAAGCATTATTTGTATCCAGAGTTTTAGTGGGCTTCCCCTATTCATTCCAGGGGCATATACAAAGAACAGAGGATCTTTCACACAATCAAGAGCCATTTACTTTCACTGTTTACATAATAATGTTTTGACATAAAACATCAAGCTTTATGTATCATAAATTATAATCTAGATTTAACAATAAATATCTTAATAAAAAATGGCAGGAACTAAAATAAATATATGGTAAGTAAACAAGTACTTACTTTACAAAGGAGAAGCTCTAATAGATTAGTGAATAAAGATATGTTTTAACACAGCACCAAATTGTTTCAACGCCATCAATCTGGATTTAGTCATTATATATCAAAGGGCTTCTGAATACACAACTGGATAGATGTCACTAATATGAATACACTGCGATGGAGTTATCTTAATAATTTAATACAGATGTGTGTTGTGGGGTGAGTGGCTAACAATTTCCATGCTTCACTGCTTATTCTTAGTTGCCACTTATCCTTTCAATCTACATTTTCACTACACCCCATTTTCTGCTTGCCCTCAAAACTTTCTCACTGGCTGTCTTCATTCCTTACCTACATTCAGTTTCTGCCTGCTACCTATCCCTGTTGTTTAACCCTTCATAATTCAGTTGGCTCATTCCCAGTTACTCACTTCCAAGTCAAGCTGTAGTGTGCAGTTTAGGAAGGTCAAGTTTAAGTCTGGCTTAACTAACACTAGTTACTCACCTTGTATCTACACTATGAAAGGCAGTCAACACCTTTAGTTGATTTCAGGTGATCGAGTTAGCCAAAGCATGTGTTAGTTAAGTCCATTCTAAATGCCCATTTTTTCTAATCTAAACAAGGGGAGAAAAATACCTCTGAAAGGCCCACCATGAGCACTGATGATTAACTCCCTTTCCCTGCACAAACATCTGCTACTGCTGTCTGAGAGGCTGCTATGGCAGCAAAGGAGTAGATCACTCTCTTTGCATGGGTCTGGACCAACACATGATTGGTAGGAATGATGTGGAGAAATGAGGAGCAAGGTACTTGAACTGTAATCTCTTTGGGACAACCTCTTTTTTGTTCTGTTTTTGTACAGCACCTAGCAGAGCAGTCCCCTTCACTATCTACATTGCTCTTGCTCTTTGAAATGGCTGGGGTTGCGGTGGTCTGTATTTCCCATCATTTGGTTCCATAAACAGAAAAAAGACTGAGGTCTCTGTTCCTCAGAGATTCATTTTGTCCTGGGTGGCTAGGTAGTCTTCAAGTAAATGACTGTACAGAAACAACTCACAAATATATCTGATGCCAACTTGAACTTGATCTCCCAAATAACGTAAAATATGCATAGAAGGTTGGGGTTTTTTGTTTGTTTTTATTTTTATTTTTTTTTGCAATGCAACCATTTCCCCTAAACGTTTTTCTACCAACTCATGTGCTAACTGCTCACAAAACACTCGGAATTGACTTAATACTCCAAATAACAGTCCGAGCTCATCCACACACCCTGCCCTTCTAACCGAGTCACCATTTTCCTACCAAAGATGGCCCTGGCACAGGCCTCCCGACGGCTGGCGACAGGGGGAGAAAACAAGCACAAAATGTTTTATCCCGATACTTTCCTAACCTTCTCTGGGGCAGGGGCGCTGGAACAATGTGTCTGGCGGGGATGCTGAGAGCCATTGCACCAGCCTGCAAACCCCGCATTTGATGGAAACCACTTCAAGCCAGGGGGTGCGGCGCCCCCAGCACCCCTGCAGGGTGGCGTGGGGGGAGGCAGCCGCACCAACCACAGCCACAGGCAGAGCCAAGAAACAGCAACAACTCCCCGGCCAATCCCCACCCTCCTTTCCCGGGAGCGTGTGCCAGGCGGTGTTTCGGCGCTGGCCGGGCCGGGAGTGTTTCCAAAGCGCCGTTAAAAGGCAGCAGTGGCCTCCCCAGCGCAGACTAGCGCCCCATGCCTGGGAGTGTCTAGCCTGTCTACAAAGGCAGCAGTTCGCTTCGAATCAGAGGAGCGAGCCGGAGCTCCTGAAAGAGCCACAGACTCCACGCCCACCGCCCCGCTCCCCCTTCCCGGCACCGGAGCCCCCCGATCTCCTAGCCCGGCTGCCCCTCTCTCTGCCCGGCCCCTGGCGCCCCAGTGCCTCTGTCCCGGCTCGCAGCGGCCCGGCAGCCGGCAGGTCTCTTACCCCAAGGCGTCGCGGGCTGGGCAGCCCCCCTGTGCCTAGCGCTCCGGCTGCTCGAGAGGCGGCGGCAGCGGCCGCGCTCTGCAGCCCGCGGCTTCCTTCGCCTCGGCCGCACGCAGCGAGGAGGCGGCCCGCGCGTCGCGCCGCTCACACAGGGCCCGGCAGCGCCCCGCCTAGGGGCACCGTCAAGGGACAGGACCCTCCCCCGCTCTGCCCGGCCTGAGGGAGGGGCTGACTCCCCCCCTCACACTCACACCCCGGGGGAACCAGGGTGCCCCCGCCCGCTTGCATCGCTCCGCCTAGGCCCCCTTGGTCCCATCCAAGGAGCCCCAGGGAGGGGACGGGCCTGCTCCACCTTCCTCACCAGCTCCAAACCGGGACCATTTAGCGGGTGAGTTTGCCACAGTTGCCAAACTTTTCACCTCTGCAGCAGACGGGCCCCTGAGGCCCAGATGTGGCAGCAGCTCCACATTTGAACACTGGACTGACTCTCTGCATGGTTGGGGTGGAAATTCACCTTGAACGCCTTGTGCTGCGCTGGTCGCCCGTCTCAAAAGAGTTACACTGAATTGGAAAAAGTACAGAGCAGGGCAACAGAAAGGAGTAAGGGTGTGGAACAGCTTTGAGATGAAGAGAGATTAAACGGACTGAGACTGTTCAGCTCAGAAAAGAGAGGCGGGAGGGGGAGATAGGATAGAAGTGTATAAATCATGAATGGTGTGAATAGGGAAGAGGGGATTAGTTATCTGTAACTGGAGATTCTTCAAGATGTGTGGTCCCTGTTTGTATTCCACCCATGGGTGCGCACGCGCGCCATGCACCTAAGTCCAGAAGTACTGTTTCTTAGCAGTAGCCATAGACCCACATGTGCGTAGTGCATGCTCAAAGCTGAGGGTATAATAGGTCTTGCGGGTCGACACCTCTCCAGTGTCCCTTATTGTTGTGCAGGCCAGTCCACAGCAGAGGGGATGGAGGGTGGGTATTAGAATACAAATTGGGAACACAGCTCAAAGAACCTCCAGTTGCAGGTAAGTAATCTCTTTTTCTTCGAGTCATGGTCCCTATATGTATTCCATACGTGAGTGATTAACGAGCAGTGATCAGTGCAGAGGTGGGTGCGAGGATGCAATAGGAAGTGCAATCGGCAGTACAGCTTGACCCACTAAAGTCCGTAGCCACTAGTTGTGCGATGACATTGTGGGATGTGGACGGAGTGCCAGGTTGTTGTATGACAGATGTCTTGCCACGAGACGACAGCGAAGCAGGCTGATGTAGCTGCTTGCGCTTGCATGGAGTGCACTGTGGCTCTGTCAGGCAGAGGTACATTGGACTGTCTGTAGCATTAATGGATCCACCCAGAGACCCATTTGGGGATTCATTGGGAGGAGAGAGTTTGGCCCTGGGATCAGTTGGCAATAGCCACAAATAGTTTTGGCAACGTGCAAAATGAGCGAGTCAGGTGGAGGTAGAATGCCAGTGCACAGCGGACATCTTGGGAGTGCAGGATCCTATCCATGTGGGAGGTGTATGGTTTGGGACAGAACACAGATAGGTAGATGCATTGATTTAGATGGAACTTCAACACTATTTTTGGGAGGAATTTAGGTGTAGCCATAAGGAACATTTATTCTAGTGAAACATGGTGTAAGGGGGGTTTGCCATCATGGCCGCCAGTTCACTGACCTGTCTATCTGAGATAATGGCTACCAAGAATGTCACCTGCATGGAGAGCTGGAAGAGGGAGCATGTTGCCAGTGGCTCAAAGGGTGGCTTTGTGAGGGCAGAGAGAATGAGATTAAGGTCCCACAGGGTGTGAGCTTGAGTACTGGTGGGAAGGTACTGAGTAAACTCTTCATGAAACGGATGGTGGTAGGGTGTGTAAAAACACAGAGGCGCTGTCCACGGGGGAGAAAAAGACACTGAGTACTGCCAGATAGACTCGTATAGAACTATGGGCAAGATTGAGAAGGTGGTCGAGGACGATAGGTATAGATATAGCGCTCAGTGGATGGTGATGGCAGTGAAGTGTCTCCATTTAGCTCTGTAGCAGGCCCTGGTGAATACTCTCCTGCCCTGGTTAGGGATGTGTTACACTGGGGTGGAGAATGCCCTGTCTATCCCCGAGCCCCATCCAAATACTAGGCTGTGAGGTGAAGCTAGCCCAGCTTGGGATGTCAGACCTAGTCCCGATCTTGCATGAGGAGGTCCGGGAGTGTTCAGAGGCAGAGTGGTGTGTGGATGGAGAGTCTGTGTAGGTCTGTGAACCAGAATTGGCAGGGCCAGAATGGGGCTATGAGTATCACGGTGGCTCAGTCCAGGCGGATCTTGGGCTATGCTTGTGGGAAGGGGGGAAAGGCATGGTGGAGGTTCTGTTCAGGAGAGGAGAAGGGAGTCACCCTGCGAGTCTTCCCTTACAGCTCCCCTGGAGCAATAAAGGGGCAGTTTGCAGTTCTCACAAGTGGCAAAGAGGTCCCACCACGGGGTGCCCCATTTATGGAAGAGGTATCCAAGCATGGCATCATGTAATTCCCACTCGTGGTTGAGGTAGAGAGTCCTGCTGAGTGCATCAGCTAGGGCATTTTGGGTGCCTGGGAGATATATGGCTTGGAGCATCACCTAGTGCTTGATGCACCAGTTCCAAAGATAGACAGACACAGAACAGAGGGAGGGAGACTTGGTGCCACCCTGCTTATTCATGTAGTGTTGTTGGAGAGCAATTGAATGTGGTCGGACTGGATGAGAGAAAGAAATGCCTGGCACACGAACCTGACTGCCCACAGTTCTAGCATGTTTATATGCATTTTGCTTTCCCGTGCATTCACACTCCCGGGGCAGCGTGACCATCTAGATGGTCTCCCCAACACACAAAGGAGGCATCCATTGTAATGGTAGGATCAGTCCATCATGTGAGGGAGGTAAGCACTGTTCAGGGAATGAGGACCCTGGCCTCCATATGGCCCATGCTGGCGCTGTAGATGGAGAGGAGCCACATCTGGAAGCAACGCATATGCAGACATACATGCAGTTTATATGTTCAAGGACAGAGACACAATGGCGGACCATGGTGCGTGGCTTGCAATGCAGATCTGCAATAATGGTTGTCAGTGTTGCAAATTGGTCCAACAGAAGAAGAGCCCTTGTTATGGATGGAGTCGAACCATGCTTCCAATAAAGTGGATCATCTGTGTAGGTCTGAGCACTGACTTTTCCTTGTTGATGCAAATACCTAGAGACCCCAGGAAAGTGCAGAGGGTGAGGATGGCAGAGGTGAGTTCTTGTTGGGATAGCGTGACAAGGAGCCAGTTGTCTAGATAGTAGCCGAGATGGTGTATTTGTGCTGCTACTATTGCGAAAACCTTCATGAAGACTTGTGGAGCCATGGCTATGCCAAAAGGGAGAACCCAGAATTGCTAGTGGTGTGTCCCACCTGAAAACGTAGAAATTTCCACCGGGCCGGGTGAATGTCCACATGGAAGTAGGCATTCTTCATGTAGAGACTGTGAGCCAAGCCCCCTGGGGGAGAGATGGGATAATTGATGCCAGCATCACCATGCGGAATTTGGATTTTCTGATAAAGGTGCTCAGCAACTGAAGGTCGAGAATGAGGCAGCACCATCCGCCCTTCTTAGGGATGAGGAATTATGGGGAGTAGAAGTCTCATCCCATGTTAGGAGGTGGGATCTACTTTATGGCTCCCTTTAGGAGAAGAGAGTCCACTTCTTGTTGGAGAACACATTGAAGGGAAGGGTCCCCGGGGGTATCCAGGGGTGGGGGGCTGATGCGGGGAAAATGAGAGAAATTCTATGGAGTATCCATGGTAGATGATCTCCTGTACCCAACAGCCCCAATTGTTGGCAAATAGGCCAAAATAGCCCGCAAAGACAACATGAGGCTCTGCAGGTGGCAACGGGGGAGGTTCGCGGGTCTTGACCATCACATCAAAACTGAGGCTGCTGGTGGAAGAGGTGGTCATGGCAGAGGCAGGGAAGCAAGGTCACTGAGAGCAGTGCTGCCTACGTGGGGCCTCCTGTTGGCATTGGTAGTAGGCTGGGTAGGGCGCATGCGGTCATGGACGGAACTGCTACCATTGTTGTCTGAATCGCAGGGCCATGGTATATATCCCTAGGAACTGTAGCATGGCCCTGGAGACTTTCAAGAATGAAGGGACTAGTTTGTCTTGCTGTGAAACAGTTTGTACTCGCCAAAGGGGAGGTCCTCGATTGTACTTTGGACTTCCCTTGGGAAGCCAGATGACTAGAGCCACAAGTCCTGGCGCATGACAACCCCAGTTGTGTGAGAGAAAGAGGATGTGTCAGCCACATTTACAGCTGCCTGGAGGCCCACTTGGGCAACCAGGTGCCCCTCGTCTACCAGCGTCTGATATTGCTGCTGTTGGTCTGGTGGCAGTTTGTCCCAGAACTCTGCTAGCTTAGCATAGTTATTAAAATCATACTTGTCTAGCAGAGCCTGATAGTTTGCGATCCAGAACTGTAGTACTGGTGAGGAATATACTTTCCTTCTCAACAGATCCATGCACTTTGCAGCCTGGTCTGGAGGGGTTGACTTCTATGTTTGCTGGCATGCCTGCTCAGCTGCCACGTGCAAAAAATAAAATCCATCCTTTTAATAGGTACAAAATATCTCCACCCTGCCCACTAACGTGTGGGGACACAGAAGGAAGGGGTGTGCCACACTGCTCACGCTGGGTGAAGGATGACTTCATTAATAGGTAGTGCCACCCTTGAGGGCTCCTGAGGTTGGAAAATGTCCAGGAGCTGGTGTTGCTTGTCCTGAACCTCCTCCAATGGGATGCCCAGGTTTGTTGCTACCCTCTGCAGCAAGTCATGATATTGCCGGTAATCATCCTGTGAAAAAGGGAGAGAGGAATAAGTGCCTCATCCAGTGAAGAGGAAGCAGCCATGGGGACTGGTGAAGCCAGTGGCACCGGTTGGACATCTGCCTCTTCCTCAGACAGTGGCGGTAGAGGAGCCGGGCAGTCGTAATAGGATGCCTGGCAAGGTGGGTAGCATTGGCGGTAGGAGTCCCCGGGTGCCCAGTACAGCCCAGGCGAAGGGTCCTGCGGTTGCGGTGGACCCCACGGGTACTGGTACTAGACCCTTACTGCTGGATCATATTCCAGTGGATAAGGTGGTCAGGGATGTGAGTCGGAATTGGGGTGTGACATTGGGGAGAATGAGGGTTCTGGCTCCGAAAACTCCTCAGACTCCAAGGACAGTTCTGGCACCGGGGAACTGGCGGTACAGGTGGGCTGTGGTGTGGCACCAGTAGGAGCCGGTCTGGCAGCAGTAGAAGTGGTTTGTCCTCTGGAGTGGTGATGTCTTGGGTGAAAAGGGGTCCAGAGAAGGTGGGTACAGGAGTATCAGCTCCTCTGCCAAAATGAGGGGCTCAGAGCAGCCGGAAGTCCTTGGAGTGCCTGTGGAGATGCTAGAGGATCCCGTGGCATCTGTTGGGCTGACTTGTCTGAGCAGCGTGGCAGTGGCGATGGGATGGGTGGTGTGTGCACCCCCTATCCAATCCCCCCCGTTCCCCCTCCTCTGCCCCCCTCCAAACCTTTGCCCCATCCAACTGCTCCCTGTCCACTGACTGCCCCCCAGGACTCCCTGCTCCATATGCAACCCTCCGGTCCCCTTACCATGCCGCTCGGAGCAGCAGGTCTAGAGTCACGCCTCTCAGCTGGAGCCACACACACTGCTGCGCTGCCCTGCATGAGCACAGAGCCCACGCAGCAGAGTAGCTGTGAGGGAGGGGGAACAGCAAGGGAGGGGCCGGGGGCTAGCCTCCCCGGCCGAGAGCTCAGCAGCCGGGCAGGACGGTCCTGTGGTATGGATGTGGCCCGCGGGCCGTAGTTTGCCCACCTCTGCTCTAGGTTTTCCTAAACCTCTGGCTGCCAGAAACTGAGACTGGGTGACGGGATGGACCACCAGATAAATTGCGCTGTTCCGTTCACTCCCTCTGAAGCATCTGGCACCGGCCACTGTTGAAAAACAGGATACTGGGCTAGATGGACCATTGGTCTGACCCAGTGTGGCTATTCTTATGTTCTGAACCGTTTGGTGGAAAAGAGAGAAGTGGAGGAGGGGACAAAACATCTCCAGACAAAAGAGTAACATTTTGCACTGGGTTCCCACAGTTCTGCTTCTTATACTATTGCATCCTCACATGGGTTTAAACTGGTGTGGACACATGGGAAGGGAGGAGACTTTGGAGCTTACAGTGCAGGTAGCTTGTGTAGACTGTGGAAGAATGACATTTTAAGAGCTGATGTTCAGGGTGGATTTGATTTAAATCACTAGTCAGGAAGACTATTTAATCATGGATTTCTACATAAAACTGCATTCTTGGTGGTTGTTATAACCTTAATACATATTCTGCACAACTCAGAGATAGTCGTCAGTTTCATTTTTAGAATGTACATACTATACATTTTTTAAGTGATTTATTTTGAAAACTTTTCAGATTAGTTTTACAGCTATATCAGAAAATGAATGATTGTTTGGTTATTTCATTTACCAAAGGTAATTGAAGCAGATATTTATGAAGTTATCAGGAGGTGAACTATATCCAATTCAACAAGTCAATCAATATTTGGAGGATTTTCTTGCCATGCTGCATTAGGAGGAGAACATCACCAGACAGACATTTAAATTGTTTTATTTAACTAAAACAACAACGTTATGTATCCCGGATTTTTTTTCTTCAACAGTAAACATAACATTTTAACAAAACAAGCATATGAATTTTTTAATTTAGTTAAACATTCAAGTCTTTTAAAATCAGGTTTCAGAGTAGCAGCCGTGTTAGTCTGTATCCGCAAAAAGAAGAACAGGAGTACTTGTGGCACCTTAGAGACTAACAAATTTATTAGAGCATAAGCTTTCGTGGACTACAGCCCACTTCTTCGGATGCATATAGAATGGAACATATATTGAGGAGATATATATACACACATACAGAGAGCATAAACAGGTGGGAGTTGTCTTACCAACTCTGAGAGGCCAATTAATTAAGAGAAAAAAAACTTTTGAAGTGATAATCAAGATAGCCCAGTACACACAGTTTGATAAGAAGTGCTCACACTAACTAAAATAGTTAAATGAAATATTTAAAAAAAATTAAATCAACTATGTCAGCCAGGTCAACATGCGAAACTTAAAATATTGGCTTCTGCAGCTAACTCAGTCGTCTTCACCTTCATTTTCTTGTTTGTTCATAATCTGGAAAAGAAAAACAAGCTTTCCTGCTTTTTCAGGTCACAAACGATTTCTCAATTTGGAATGAATTAGTCTAAACAAAGAAAATATTCTTTCTACACCAGCAGAAGAAGCTACTGCTGTTAAAAGTGAGATTATCACTTCAACAGTTTCTGAATCCAAGGGCTTAAGTGACTTCCACCAGTTCACTGGTGTGACTTTCTTTAAAACATCAGCAGCAAACATATTTCTTGAATGGTTCTTATTCCCAAACTGGGTCTCTTTTAAGGCCTGCTGCCATTATAGGTTTTCCCTTCTAGTGAGAGAATGGTATGGTAGATCTCAAATCAATGAAGGCTACCTCAAGACTTCTGGAATATGCTGCTCAAACAGTTTCACTTTTGTTTCTACTACCCAGCCAGCACATCCCTCGGCCCACACCGCTTCCCGCAGCCCCCATTGGCCTGGAGCAGCGAACCGCGGCCAGTGGGAGCCGCAATTGGCTGAACCTGCGGATGTGGCAGGTAAACAAACTGGCCCGGCCCACCAGGGTGCTTACCCTGGCGAGCCGCGTGCCAAAGGTTGCCGATCCCTGCATTAGAAGTTTAACCTGTTACACATGTGACTGTCAGGTGCCAGGATGATGTACTTGATCCCTAGAATAAAAAAAATGGGGAATTTGGGGTAAGACATCTTCCTGAAGAAGTCTGATTATAATCTATGAAATTTCACCACCCATAGTTTTAAGTTACTCGTTATTGTTCTAATAGATTTTGTTACTTTCTTGATCTTTGTGAATGTAAATGCAAGTTGAAAAAGAGTAGGAGTATATTGTGGAAGTTTAAAATTATTTTATTGCTTTTTGTAGTTGGCACAAAGTATAGCCCTATTCTGTTTGAGTTCGTGTCTCTTATCCTGGAATGGGCCTAGTTAAGACCTACACAAGTGAGACCTTGATATTATGTCAGTCTGTTCAGTTTGTTTTTTCTTCATCTGAAAACAAGTACATTCTGCATTCATACAGGCACATGGCATATTCACCAAATAACTAAACAGCTACTGTAAGTTCTACCCTCCATGTTATACAGCTTTCCAACTAGCCAGTTTCTCTCAGATAAACTCTTTTTTAGAAAGCAATACCTTCAAAAGTAATCTCAATTGCGGATATCAGATCCAAAGTATTCTTGAATATTTCCCGCACTAGATAGTACAAAAATATTTTCATGAATATCTGTAACCTTCTACCAATAAATATTTCATTACCCACACATTAGTAGTGCTAATAATTATAAAAGTGTTAAATGTAATAACACAGGGAAGTTTTTCCATAGTTGAATGTTATTTCTGCTTTCAACCCTTACATGACTATGAGAGAAGTGATCAAAACTGACCTGATCATCAGCTGTTCATAAACTACTCCAAAGGTGATCAGTATATATATTTACACACACATTTTCTCTCTGGACCCTTTCAGCTATCAATTATAAATCAATTCTTATAACATTTTAAAATATTTTTGTTAAATAGTATCTAAAGCTTCAAGATTTAATTTCAGTCAAAAAATCCAACCATTTGTTAACATGACCAATAAAATTTATTAAACATATTTACAACTATTTACATATCCTTCCATAGGTAAATATTAAAATAGACAATGTACAATTTAAGAATTTTCATTCAAAGGCATTTTGTTGGGGAAAAAAAATAGGCTCTATTGTGAGACCACCATATAAGAGCAAAAGGTGTTTTAGTTTAAACAAAAATATTTTCGTCATAGTAAGTCATAGGTATGGCATTACAATAGCAGACTAATATGAAATGTGGTTTTGTAAATATTACAATTATTTAGGTATCAGTTATTGAAGTAAGGGAGTTAAGTTGAGTGAAGCATGCAACACCATTCAGTTTCAAATCTTTTACAGTTATGGTGATGAAACAAGCAGCTAAATCAAACACATGCCTTACTAAAAGAACTGCCAACCCGAAATACACTACACTTAATAAAAACTACAACTTTGGTCCAATAAAACATTAGACAAAACAGTTTTACAGTTAAAATATCTATTTTTGTACATGTTTTCAACATTAATTACAAGACTATTTACATTTTCACAATATGTATAAAATAAGTTATTTAAAAATGACAACAATATTACATCTTTTCCAAAAAGAAAACTGTACAAATTTACAAATATAATAAAATGAACAGACTTTTTTCCTTCCAAATCTTGTATTTCTTCCACAGACTGTCATTATTTTTCTGTGGGAGTTCAACTGTTACTGAAGTTTCATAATACAAAGCTTTAAAGCAGGCTTTATTAAATATCAAATGCTTTTCAGTGGTTATGTAACTTGTTAACAACTTCCAGCGCTGTTAACTCACCGTATCTTGTCATCTTTTCAATGAATATGCTCTAAAGTTGTAGTTAACATTTAAAATATAAATAATGGCATTTATTGGGAAACTGCTTTTTGGAACTACCATCCAATAATTAATGTCATTTATCACTAAATGAAACAGTATTTACTATCATCCATTTACCATATTTAACAAGACCATATTTGTGAACTATTTTTCTGAAAGAATACCTTGATTATTGGACAAGGAGATATTCCACAGAATTAAGTGCTATACCTCAAGAGATGCATACATTTCTGCCCATTGCTGTCCATTTCTCTCAGGCTGTCTCCATTGAAAGAGACAGCCAGCTGTCATATAGGTGTCAATTCAAAATCATCATTAACATCAACAAGAGGAACATAAAACTCCTGAATTTCATAAATGCTGATAGATTTGTATGTAGCAGGATCAAGTTCTTGTAGTTTAAGCTGCCATTCCAGTCTCTGTACAGCATTTAAAGCTGCTGCTTCATGCTGTTGCCTCATCAAAAGGCATGTCTATTCAAAATGAAAAATTAGGTTAATGTTTTCAAATATTTAAAACAAACATTTTAAAAAGAAAATTGCATTTAAGTAACACCAGAGACCTTTAAAGGGAACTTTAGAAAGCTGAAATACATATCTAATATAATATTCACTTGGCTTAATTATATATGGATATTTAATTAAAAACTAACAAAACAGGTTCTTCCACCAAATAATTTCTTTACATAACAGAACAGTAAGCTGCCCAAGATTATGATTTTTTCTTTTAAATGCTCCTTACATTACTATAATAATTTATGGTATTGCACTCAAAAAAGTTTACCATGCTTATTCATCTCATCTTTGTAGTTGCATTTGTAGTCTAATTTTTTGGCTTTAAAAGGACAAAGGCAGATACATACCTTTAATTTGTCAAATTTATCATCTACATCTTGTAGCCATGACATGAACTGCCTTGCATTAAATCGATCCCTAACTGATGTTTTACTGTCATCCGCCTAGAAAAGAAACACATTAGAAACAGTTTTTAAAATAATGAAGTAATGCAAGTTGTTAACCATTACTTACTCCTGTTACAATACTGGAGAACAAGGGGTTAAAAAGCAGCTCTGGGCCCAGATGGCCCTGTCCTGCTACACCTGCAAAGTTTGCACAAGCGTGAGGTGGAGTTTAAAAAGGGAAGCAGACAGTGAAAGAAAGCAGACCTCTGCTCTGAGCTTTGGGCAAGTATGGCCCAGGAACTCTTGTTGCTGGAGACATGACAACACAGCCCTGACAACGCCTGCAAAGGAGAGATTGATGACTGATTACAAAGGCCAGAAACTTTATTTGTGGTTCTTAAATTTACCCCATGGGGAAAAAGGGGACTTAGGTAGGAAGTGATCTCGGGAGGCAGCTGCTTAGCACCCCAAAGGGCACAACTTAACTGCCCACCATTGGCCCCTGGATCAGACCTGGGGCTCCCCTACCAACTCCAAAAGATATGACAACAGGGACGTTTACCTCAGTGGAAAATCCACAATGGGAAGAATCGGGCTGATCAAGAACCCAGATCCCCAAGTTCTCAAACTAAGGTGAAAGCCCTGAAGCCTTTGCAGGTGCTGAAAGACTTCTCCGTGCATGGACTTTCTTTTTGTACACCCCATAAGGGGTGGACTGGGACATATGGCCCTTTAGGGGGTGGGGGAGGCTGATCCACAAAATGAGGGACAGACCCACAAGACAGAACTATAACTGTAAAGGGATGGTGGGGGGGAATGTCAGGGAAGAAGACAACCTGCCGCACCCATGCCTGACCACTAGGTGGCACTGGTGGCAAACATCCCCCTTTACAGGTGCCTACATAAAAATGCTTTTTCAGATGACAAATAGTACACTTTGATTCAATGTCTCCAGATTTTACGTGCTGACACCACAAATGATGTAGAAGTCACCATGCTTACTAAAGACTGGAGTTTGCAGATTCTATGACCCAAAGTTATCTGCTGTATACCAGGTATAACAATTATTTTTAAGAGTCTCTGAAAAGTAAAAGATTTAAGTATGTCTTTCAAAATTTTATGTAGCTTATATACACTAAGATAAACTTACCACAACATTGCTAAATTACTTGTTCTACTTAAAAAAAATGGCAGTAACCAAACAAAAGACATTGAACTGTCTTTCAGGATCAGGGAAAGCAACAATAGCACTCAAAGGAACGTTCAGCAACCTGAACTGATTGGCTGCAGAAGATATTCAAAAGCAGGACAAGAGAAAGATCCATATTACTTTTTATCCCACATGACAAAAACCCTTTGCAAAGATGTTCCACCTTAAAATGTCCATCATTCAATGCCTCAGTATTTTTCTTATAGCCACAGAGAAATCCAACTACTTCTATTACGAAAGGGGTCACAACCATCATAATGGGGGTCTGATCATATTTCCATTGTCATTCTTTGTTGGGACTGTTCATGGAAGGCTCGTAATATATAAGCATATTCAGAATCATGACAGCAGCAAACTTTAGTGTCATTCCACACATAATTAAATATGCAGAGTAATCTCCGCGTTTACTGCTTATTTTTAACAAACGTTGTACGTTGAGGATGAAAACTAGGGAAACCATAGTATGCTTTTAAGAAAAAAGTCTTTCAGTTGGCAGTGTCCAAGATCTTCACATTTGCAACTACAAATTTTTATGACAAAGAGGAGTATAGTTAATAGAATAAGGTATATAAACACTAAACAACTGAACAAAAGCCAAAAGAAAAACATCACCACAGTACTCCTTCAGTGAAAGACCTTACCACTATACTTCAAAAATTCCTTAGGGAACAAGCAGATATTTTACAATACAAAACTGCCACATTCTTTCACCAGGTACTAGACTATTGAACAGTATTTTAAAGTATCACAAATCTCTTAAAACACTGAATAAAATTAAAACCTTAAACAATATACACGTTTTTTCATGTAAATATTGTTCAGATATATACTTTATTTCTTATACCACACTGGAATCCCCCCTTCACCCATCCCTTCAAAACAAACAAACAAACAAACCAACCTAAAACTATGGTAGCAACCATAACAGCAAATAATCTGAACAGATTATATGAAATACCGGATTGAGTCTTTAGTTTATGAGTCTAGTATCCTGCTCCAATAGTAATTATGGGAAGAAGGCAACAAGCCCCTATAATAAACCTAGTTAATTGTGCAGTGCTGTCTAGGGAGAAAAAATCCCTCCTCAGCTGTGCAGGCGAATAGTTTATGTCCTAAAACATGAGATCTGACTACCTTTACCTTGGCTTGTTTAACTACAAATATGGCTAATGACTTTAAACTTATTTGGTGAAATTTTAGTGTTCATAAAAGTGAGGAACTTTCACTTTTCAAATAACTAATTATTGCCATACATAGGGCAGGAAGGTATTGTATGAGCTTCTCCACAAAGCTTTTCCAGTCAACATTTGTGCAAAATCGCACCACTATCCATGCTCCAGACACCCAGGAAGTCAAAGGAAGTTTTGCCATTGACTTCAATGGTACCAGGATATTACCCAATATCTTCTCTCAAATCAGACTTAAAAGTACTTATCAAAGATAAGTAATAGGAGAATCATCTAACTGAATGTTCTGAAATCCTAAAACAAGTCTCCTTTTACCTGAGAGTCCAGGGGCACATTATATACTTCAGCATCCAGCAGTACGGTGCAGGCACTGAATGGTAGCGTCTGATTAGCTAAAGTTCTTGCAGCTCGATAATGGACACGCAGAACTTCTTGTTCGTTGGATACAATAAGCTTTTCCTAATTGGATAAAAATATTAACATATAGCTGAATACTTCATAAATTGTCATTTGAATTTACATTTGTAAGAATATTTGCACACCAAAATTATTCTTTTCAGGCCTTTGATTTTTTTTTTTTTGTGAGGGCTTTAGTGAGAAAAAGCAACATTCCCCTATTTTTCTGGATTGATAACATTTACATTCTGCCATTTTGAATGTCACAAGATTTCTAAAGAAAAATAAAATAACTTTTGTGAACTTGCATTCTAGAAATTTCATTAGAAACCTAAAGGTGTGGCTCTACTTGATGATGCCACTGAATTAAACTGAAACTTCTGAAAGTATAATTTAAAATAGAAGCAATATGTCCTATTGTAATAAATGGGATCCTCAATAACTTTTGTGTTTTATGAGGGCCTAAGAAAATGCTCTGCTCTACTTTTAAAATTGTTTTTGACAGTATTTGCTCTCTACTTTTAGGCATGAATAATAAGGGTCCGAGTAAAATCTTTTATTGTTTAGTCTTGAGTACTCTCTTTCTATTTAATGACTAAGTTCAGAATTACCGTAATGTGGTCTGCTTGAATTTCAAATGTTTACCTGATCTGACTCAGATAATGAAAATAAACATGCGTTGGTCTCTACTGCTTTGGATTGTTATCGAGCAGAACCTGTCATCAGCATGGACGCATGTCCCCTGGAATGGTGGTTGAAGCATGAAGGGACATATGAATCTTTAGTATATCTAGCGACGCCCGTTAAAACAGTGCAATGCGAACACCTGTTCTCACTTTCAGGTGACATTGTAAACAAGAAGCAGGCAGCATTATCTCTTGCAAATGTAAACAAGCTTGTCTGTCTGAGTGACTGGCGGAACAAGAAGTAGGACTGAGTGGACTTTCAGGCTCTAAAATTTTATATTGTTTTAGTTTTGAATGCTGGGGTTTTTTATACATAATACTACATTTGTAAATTCAACTTTCATGATAAAGAGGTGCACTACAGTACTTGTATTAGATGAACTGAAAAATACTATTTCTTTGGTTTTTACAGAGAAAATACTTGTAATCAAAAATAAAGTGAGTACTGTACACTTTTATTCTGTATTGTAACTGAAATCAATACATTTGCAAATGTAGAAAACATCCCAAAATATTTAAATAAATGGTATGCTATTATTATTTAACAGCATGATTAATTGCAATTAAATTTTTTAATCGCTTGACAGCCTAATATAAAAACAATATAAAATGTAGTTACATTGGGTGTAATCAATGAGGACATAGACCCAGAAACATTCTCCCATTAGGCAAAGGTCTGCATATAGAGAGAGATTTATTTTAAACACACTGTGCCTTGAAGGTCCACAAACTTTGATTCAGTTGGACCAAATGAGGAAAGAAAATTCCAAAGTTGAGGGCCCCTGCCCTGAAAATGCCTTGCCAGTAGACCCCCAACCTTTAAATATAGGGACTAAGTACTGTAGTAATACAAATAATTAATAATAATCTGACTTCAAATATTGTGGCACAGTAGGGAAACGGAGGCAATTTCTCAGATAACTAGGACTCTGATAAATAGGGCTTTATAGAGCAATATTAACATACGTATGGCATCTGCAAGGAGCCAATAAAGTCTTTGGAAAACACATTTTCCTTGTAGTTAAAACCACTAAGCATGCAGATAATTACATTCTACAAAAATCCGTTGACGACATCTCAGAAGCTGCATAGTTTCCTATGCAGCACATTATGGTAAATCTAGCTGGCTGAGTGGAACAAGGACCAACATTGAACTCAATGGCATTTCTCTCTTTGTTTGTATCTATATGTGATAACTTTTGAACACTGCATCTGACTAATTCCAAAATTTCAGTGAATGTTCTAGGCATCAATGGGCAGAACTCTATTAATTCTGGTGGAAACTGGAAAGCCAGAAGAGCTTGATTTCCATCTTTCAGGCCCACAGAGTGCCCATTTGGTGCTGCAGGCACCAGATTCCTTAAAGCTGCCTAATGCATCACAAGGCAGCAGCAGCTTAATATACTGCACTCTCTCACTGGCTGCACAGGTTGGACTACAAAAGCAACGAAGTGTTTTCAAAGTGCCAGAGATGTTTGTACCAACAATGCAGAACTGCCTCTGGCAAGATGTAGCTGACACACAAGAAAACAGTCTCTGTGCCAAAGAGCTTACACTCTGGCTCAGACCCATTTGAACATTTAAGTCCCACAGAGCACACCAGAGATTGTTTGCAGGGAACTCACAGAAGTCTCTCGCAAGAGAAACGAGCTCTTGGGAGAGATGTGAAGGAAGAGCAGGAAGTCACAGGATATGGGAAGGAGGCAAGATTGTTCCATGCAGAAAGATGGGGAGCATACAATGGGGTGATAAATAGGGAGACTTGGGTGAGTGCAGATGAGATGAAGGCAGGAGTGGAGCTGGGTAGGGCATTGCAGGTGAGAAGTCTGATCTTCATGCAGCAGGCACAGGGTGCAGCGTAAAGATCTGAAGAACTGATTGGCATGAGCAGAGTATCAGGGGAGGAAGGTGATTTTAGGAGTAGCACTTTGGCTGAGCTGAGGGGACGTAAGGAGAGAGGCAGTGAGGTCAGAGAGAAGTCTGCTGCAGTAGTCAAGGGAGATGATCACCAAGGCCGTAATCAAGGCATGTGTGTGTGGATAGGTGGGGGGGCATAGGGATGGAGAACAGAGAGGATTCAATGGCAGCCTGAGTGGGTGGAGGTAACGTGGGGGAGTAAAAGACAACATGGAATTTGTAAGCCTGAGTGGTGGTGAAGTCAGGGACAGAATGGGGAGATCTGCAGAAACTGACTGTAATGAATCTTATTTTCTTCTGTCCCCTGTAGGCCAAAGGGGATGGGAAGGTGAATTCCCTCAGACCTATAAAGTACTCTAAGATCCTCAGATTGCACTGCTCTAGGAGGGCTGGGTATTTGCATTCAGGAGTAGAGTCTGTGTTCCTGCCCCTTCCCCTCCTACTACCTGCCAACAACAGACAATTCTACTGAATCCTTAGCAATCTCATAAGCTTCAGGTTGAAGGGTTGTGGCACCATGCAGCCAATCAATTCCAAAATTTCAGGGAATATTTTATGCATCAATGTGCAAAACCTTATTGATTTTGGTGAAAATTGGAACACTGGAGAAGCCTGATTTCCACTGCTATGAGAGGAAAATCAGTACCAGTGTGTCTATTTGGTACTGCAGGAAACAGAATTTCTTATATGCTTAATATGTTATTCTCTATGATTGAGTGTACAAGCTCAGCCTATGAAAGCAACAAAGTGTGCAACCCTCTAGTAAAAATGCAGGGAAAAGAGATGATGTTGCGAAAGCATGAGGTAGTTGTGGGTACATAAGAATGGCCATACTGGGTCAGACCAGTGGTCCAACCAGCCCAGTATCCTGTCTTCTGATACATCTCTACCCCGATAATGTGACCCAATAGAACATGAATTCGAATATAACGCAGTAAAGCAGTTCTCGGGGGGGGAGGGGGGGGGGGGGGCTGTGCACTCCGGCGGATCAAAGCAAGTTCAATATAACGCGGCTTCACCTATAATGCGGTAAGATTTTTTGGCTCCCGAGGACAGCGTTATATTGGGGTAGAGGTGTATTAGCCAAAGCTAGATGCTTCAGAGGGAATGAACAGAACAGGCAATCATCGAGTGATCCATCCCCTGTCGTCCACTCCCAGTTTCTGGCAAACGCAGGCTAGGGACACTCAGAGCACGGGGTACATCCCTGATCATCCTCGCTAATAGCCACTGATGGACCTATCCTCCATGAACTTATCTAGTTCTTTTTTGAACCCAGTTATAGTTTTGGCCTTTACAACATCCCCTGGCAAACAAGTCCCACAGGTTGACTGTGTTTAGTGTGAAGAAGTACTTCCTATTGTTTGTTTTAAATCTGCTGCCTATTAATTTCATTGGGTGAACCCTGGTTCTTGTATAATGTGAAGGAGTAAACCACTGGTTCTCAACTGGTAGTCCGCATACCCAACTATGTCTAAGGAGTCCACGAAAGATTTAAAAAACGGACTGAACAGAATTCAACTGTATATACAGACAATAGATTCCTGAAGGGGTCTGCACCTCCATTCAAAATTTCCAAAGGGGTCCTCAAATGAAAAATGGTTGAGAACCACTGGAATAAATAATTTGTTATTCACTTGCTCCACACCATTCATGATTTTATAGACTGCTATCATATCCCCCCGTTAGTCCTTTCTTTTCCAAGACAAAAAGTCCCAGTCTTTTTAATCTCTCCTCATATGGAAGCTGTTCCATACCCCTAAACATTTTTGTTGTCCTTCTCTGTAACTTTTTTAAGTCTAATATATCCTTTTTGAGATGGGGTGACCAGAACTGCACATCATATTCAAAGTATAGGCAAACCATGGATTTATATAGAGGCATTATTGTATTTTCTGTCTTATTATCTATCCCTTTCCTAATAGTTCCCAATATTCTGTTAGTTTTTTTTGACTGCCATTGCACATTGAGCGGATGTTTTCAAAGAACTATCCACAATGATTCCAAGATCTCTTTCCTAAGTGGTAACAGCTAATTTAGACCCCATCGGTTTGTACATATAGTTGGGATTATGTTTTCCACTGTGCATTACTTTGTATTTCTCAACATTGAATTTAATCTGGCATTTTGTTGCCCAGTCACTCAGTTTTGTGAGATCCCTTTGCAACTCTTTGCAGTCTGCTTTGGACTTAACTATCTTGAGTAATTTTGTATTATCTGCAAATGTTGTCACGTCACTTTTACCCCTTGTTCCAGATCATTTATAAATATGCTGAACAGCATTGGTCCCAGTACGGACCCCTGGGGGACACCACTATTTACCTCTCTCCATTCTGAAAACTGACCCTTTATTCCTACCCTTTGTTTTCTGTCTTTTAACCAGTTACTGATCCACAAGAGGACCTTCCCTCTTATCCCAAGAGTGCTTACTTTGCTTAAGAGCCTTTGGTGAGGGACCTCATCAAAGGACTTCTGAAAGTCTAAGTACATTATATCCACTAGATTATCCTTGTCCACATGTTTGTTAACCTCCTCAAAGAATTCTAATAGATTGGTCAGGCATGATTTGCCTTTACAAAAGCCACATTGACTCCTCTCCCAACAAATTGTGTTCATCTGAGTGTCTGATAATTCTGTTCTTTACTATAGTTTCAACTAATCTGCCTAATACTGACATTAAGTTTACCAGCCTGTAATTGCAAGGATTGTGTCTGTAGCCTTTTAAAAATATTTAAAACATTAGCTATCCTACAGTCATATAGTACAGAAGCTGATTTAAATGACAGGTTAGATGCCACTTAGTAGTTCTGCAATTTCATCTTTGAGTTTCTTCAGAACTCTTTGGTGAATACCATCTGGTCCTAAGTATCAGAGGGGTAGCCGTGTTAGTTTGAATCTGTAAAAAGCAACAGAGGGTCCTGTGGCACCATTGAGACTAACAGAAGTATTGGGAGCATAAGCTTTCGTGGGTAAGAACCTCACTTCTTGCATCTGAAGAAGTGAGGTTCTTACCCACGAAAGCTTATGCTCCCAATACTTCTGTTAGTCTCAAAGGTGCCACAGGACCCTCTGTTGCTTTTTACATCTGATCCTAGTGATTTATTAATGTTTAATTTATCATTTGGTCCAAAACCTCCTCTACTGACACCCCAATCTGGGACAGTTCCTCAGATTTGTCACCTAAAAAGAATGGCTCTGGTGTACGCAATCTCCCTTATATCCTCTGCAGTGAAGAGAAGCCAAGTATTAATTTAGTTTCTCCGCAATGGCCTTATCTTCCTGGAGTGCTCCTTTAGCACCTCGATCGTCCAGTGGCCCCCCTGATTGTTTAGCAGGCTTCCTGCTTCTGATGTACTTGCACTTTTTTTTTTTTTTTTGCGCGCTGTTAGTTTTTGGGTATTCGGTCCTGGTTTGTAGTACTAAAAGAGCAGGATGCTCTCATGTGTAATTTGGTTTAAGACCCCACAAAGCCCAGGGCTGGCCCTGATCTACATAACATTGCGTTATATTTCCACTCAGCCAGTGATCAAAATAACTAAAATGTGCAATTTAAATATATACAGAATTTGGGAGAACATCTGAGAAGACAGAATTTTTTGTGTGTGCTAAGTAAAAGGAATTTTTTTTCATTAGGTATAGAGACTCAGTAAGGCCATGATCCTGTATTGTGTAGCTCATGGCAGACTGCTGCATTTGCAGAAAGCTTCATTGAACTCTGTATTGGTACAGAAGTCTACCTTTATGACATACAATGCAGGATCAGGACCCAATATAACATTAAAGTAGAATCACAACTGAATTAATTATTATACTTTCCTCAAAGTAAAATTATTTAGAAATTCTATTTATGGCTCCAAATATCCCTAGAGTTCAAGCAGCTAAAAAAAAAAAAATAGTGCTATAAAGTGAATGAGAGACTCCCATCAAAGGAAAACAAGAGTGGATTTGTAAAGAGACAATCTGAACGAGGAACAGCTAATATTATGGAGAAACAATAGCCTCTCCCTAAAGTTGCAAGCAGTTTTCCATTCAAAGGAAGATTCTGGCCCACCTCTACATTGTCCAAAATAGGTCCTTTGTGCTCGAAGTTTCATATGTTGTCTTTGATAAAGATACCAATCTTAGAAAAAAAAATAGATGTTTTTCACTTTCTGAGAATTCTAATGCTTTTTCTCAGGTTATCTTAAAAGCAATTTGACCTAGAAACTTCACATGTGTTTCATTCAAGAATACTTGTGATGTAGTGTACAAGCCTTGTTTGCAAGGGTCTTAAGGAGGAAAAATTGGGAAAAAATGCCCTAAATCAAAATTCTGGGTTAATGTACTCATTCCTGATGGACAGTTAAACTCCTCAGACTCTTTCATTTTTTTGGTATAACCTGTTGGATTAAAAGACTTTAAAAGATCCCCAGACTTTTCCTTCTAAAGTGTGCAGATTTCTTAAAGCCCACAGCCCGAAAAAAGTATTGAAACAAACATTTAAAGAATATGCATTCACAAATAGATAGTCTTCCATTTCTAACTTCCACAAAGTCTGCAAGTGTAGCCATAAAAAAAATGTTGGTGAAATTCTAACAAGCAGGAGTTAATGTTAATATTTGTAATCTAGGATATATCTTTCAAAGCCAAATAAGTCTCCTGATTTAAACTGAATAACTCTAGTTGGGAATTATTACACCACGACTCAGACCCAGTTTTATTATTATTAATTAACTAACAAAACGGACATAAATTGTATTATTTCCTTAACAGAGTACAAAACAGTCAAGTAAACCAAGTACATGCCAGTTGTAATATTTACTAGAAGTACTGGCATTCAAAAAATATCCAAAATGTCTGACTTTCTTGGTTTCCCACAGTTTACATGGAAACTGCTATTTGGACAACTGAGCAAATTTTCATTGCAATAAGCAGCAAATTGCAGCAAGTTCTCATGTTAGTATATAAAGGACTGTGGTGTATATTACTTCATGTACAGTACTGAAATTATACTGTGTTATTTCTAGTTTCATCTGCAGTATGAATGTGTGCAACATTTCTCTGAATTGTAAAACAGCAGTGTAAGGAATTTACTTCTAAAAGCAATGTTAATTTAAGTAAAAAAAAATTATATATATATATATATATATATATAGACTAGACTAAATGTATATATAGAGAAAGTTACATATATAAGTTTAAAATAGGGAAATGAACATTTTTCTGTATTCTTACCCTTTCAATACTGTGCTGTAAACGCAATTTCATCCTTACAACTTCCTGTTGTCTAAAAAGTTCTTTAAGTGGATCTGACAGTGATGGTGGTGGTGTAATCTAGGAAAAAATTGTTACAAATTTAAATTCAACATATAGTGTTTATCTGGACTGGCTTTATAATTGCAAACATGTATGTAAAAATAAAAGCACGAACAGAATATTTTTCACTGGAAAAGTACATCATCCAGCCCCAGGAACGTAACTGAATTCACAGATTTTTGTTGTAATCTATTAATTACACCACTGTGTAGCCTTTTATTAAATCACAGAATTAAAGATTAATTTAAAAAAAAGTTAAAATCTGTCCATCTGTGGTTAAGTGCAGTTTAAAATGGTTATAAAGAGTTCTAAAGGAAAGTAAATTATTTAAGCATTATTTGTTGTGTAGACAGTGCCTTTAGGACTGTATAAGACACACAAAAGAAGAAAGTCCCTATCCCAAGGATCTTGCAATTAGAACACACAAATGAGACAAAATGCACTGGAAAGTCCAAAGGAAATATTTATAGAAATGGTATTGATTTTGAATAATGGGTAGATGACTTCATTTTTAAAGTCCCACTCCTAGATAGCAAAACATTCAGATATATTTCCATGTGTGCTGTTTTGTACTATTATTTGTTTGAGGGCAATTGCACATGTTTATTATTATATGGGACTCTTCAGATTTAAATGAAGGAAATAAGCATTATATAGTTAACTAATCTGTACAACAAAACACTGTAAACATAATTGTTTGTGGTCATGATAGTAACCAGACAGCAAAATTAGAGTTGTCTGAGAGGTCATCAGAACCCTGAAACGTTTGTTAAAACTTTGTCCAAAGTGTTCTTGTTTTATATATTCCACATTTCCATATTTTTATTCTTTACCTAGCTTCTTACCAACAGTGCAGAATATTTCATAACTATTTGATAAATAGAAGAACACTTGATATTGCTCTGGATGGACTACTCAAAACTAGGTGAAATATTGTTTGCCATAACTGGTGTCTAGATAGCACAGCAGAAATACATTTATAGATGAATAATAATATCATCCCCTGTATATAAAACTAACAAATTGGTCTAATATCACACGTTGCTATTGATATGTTTGTGGCTTCTCTGAAATACAAGGTATTATACCTACCTCACACTAAACACGTTACATTAAGGATATTTTTGGCATTGTGAAAGAGTGATGTATCTATAAAGATTTATTTAATGATTGATATCCTGAAATAATTTTTACTATAGAATATGAAAATGAAGGCAGTCTCTTTTGGAAGCAGGGTTTATCATGGTAATGAACAAATCCCTTTTACTACTTCATATAAATATATATATACTGCCTGAAAGACTCATACCGCTAACATTATGGATCTACTTTTTATGAAAAAGCGTTTGGTCTCTGGACAGTTGAACAAAACATACAGCATTTGCAATTATGTTCAGCTCACAGACACATTTTTAAATAGGCTTAATGCATATCTCATCATAACTGTGGCTATCTATCTCTTATGATTAATTATAAAGGGGTAAAGGAGATCTTAAATCCTGCTTAATAAACAAGGGACATTCCAGACACTCAAAATTATGTTCTCTAACATACCAAGAATCTCACAGTAAATATAGTGAATTTTGAAACTCCCCAATATAGTCTGGCTTTATAATCTAAGATACTACAAATAAGTGCCATGGCATTCATGGAGGTATTTAAAAAATTTTTTTTTCTATATATTAGCATACAGAAAAAGACCCAAGAAGTGGAACTATTTTATATGGTCGATATAGAACAGTTATTTACCCAACAATAATTGTGGTTCTTCAAGATGTAGTCAGTGTGGATCTTACTATAGGGGCAATTGCACCTCATGCACATGATATCGGATACTTTTGAATAGCAGAATCTATCAGGCCACATATGGGCCCTCTGCCTCCTCGCTCTCCTGTGCAAGAGAGGCTGCAAATTTCCCTCAGTTCTCTTATAATTCAAAGCCTGTGTCAGCTGAGAACTCCAAAAGTGGGGATGGAGGGCAGGTCACAGGATCTATGCTGACAAAACATGAAGAATCACAGTTACTATAGGGTAAGTAACCATTCTTTCTTCTTCAAGTATGTGTAAGCGTGGATCCACTGTAGGTGACTTGCAAGCAGTATCCCTTTAGGATGGTGGTAATGAGGAGTTCGAACTGAATTCTGTCAAAAAGATTGAAGGACTGCTCTCTAGAATTTGCGGCTAAGTACAATGCATAATGTTTGACGATGTTACTCCACATCATCGCTTTGCAGATTTTAGCATATTTTTAAAGTAGACAGAGAATGTCGCTTGAGCTGTGGTGGAGTCTGTCTTGAAGTTCAGTGGGATAAGTACACCAGCCAACTGCTAACACATGACATATTGTTTATCTACAGTACTTATATATTCTCTGTGAGGAGATGGCCTGACCTTTAGAATAGCCATCAGAAATAAATGAGAAGCCAGTCTGAACAGTTTGGTTTGGACAGTGTAATAAAGTAAGGCTTTGGAAACATCCAAAGTATATAACTTCTCTCCTGGTATGGAGTGGGGCTTCGGGAACATGACTGTTAATCAACTGATTCAGGTAGAATTCTGAGACCTTGGGGATGAATTTATGGTGAGGTTTCAGCATCGATTTGTTCCTATGAAATGCTGTGTAAGGAGGTTCAGTCAATAGTGATTGAAGTTCACTCACTCTCCTGGCCAAGTTAATGGCAACTAGAAAGGTTGTCTTTGGAGTGAGATGATATAAGGAGCATTCTGAAAGGAGGTTTGAAGGGAGCCTCCATAAGCCTCAGAAAGATGATACTGCGGTCCCAGTAGGAGGAGGTGCTCTGACCGGTGGAAAAGCTTTGATACTGTCAGGTGAGAGGATGACTATACAGGCGGATAGCACTCTGAGATTGCTATAAGGTGAACCTTTATGAATCTGAATAAAAGGCCAGAATGTTTTAAGTACAACAAGTATTCAAGGATCTTCAGTATCATAGTCTGCACTAGGCCCAGGCTATATTAAGCTGTCCATACAGAGAATCTCTTCCATTTCTGCTCTGTATCAGGATCTCTAGGACCTGCGGGGAACAGTTTCTGTCCATGATTCTCACCCAACCAAAATCCACGTGCCTTCAGATGCAGTGACTTTAGGTCTGGATAGTATCTGACTGTGGTGTTGTGAAATCACATCTGGGCAGTCTGAGAGCTGGATAGGCAGTTGAATGGACAACTTTAGCAGGTCAGTCAAGTAAGACTGCCATGGCCAGTCAGGAGTTATGAGGATGATCGTGGCTCTGACTCATTTCATTTTAGATATTACTCTGGGGATCAGTGGAATCAGCAGAAAGAGATATAGGAGGTCTTGATTCCATTTTAGAAGAAAGGTGCCTAGTAGTTGTCTCAGGCTCATGACCCCTCTGGAACAAAAGTTCTGATACTTGGCATCCCTGGTGGCAAAACAGGCCTATCACAGGAGCCCCCCAAGGATGGAAGACTGTCTGCCAGGAAGTCCTCCAGATTGTAACTAAGTTCTGGGAAGTAAAGAGCCATTGGCGTTATCCCATGTTGGTGGCATCATGTCCAGAGCTTGATAGCTAGAAGGGTGATGCGCAAGTGCCTCCTTGCTTGTATACATAGTGCATTGTACATGTTTTGACATCAGGATCTGCACCATGGAATTTTGAAGAACAGGAAGGAATGCCATACAGATTAGCCTGATGGAAGTTTCATATCTTTTGTGGACCGGGTCCCTTGCACTTGTAGATGGTTCAGGTGGGCTGCCCAACCTGTCCCTGATATGTCCATCATTAATGTCATTGTCAAGGAAGGGCCAGAGAATGGTATTCCTCCTTTTACAGTCTTGGATTCTCGCTATTTATCTCAGTTTTGCAATTACTTGAGGTGGCACTAAGACCTTGTTCATCTGATACCTTGCCAGATAATACATTGACCTGAACTACAGTTGTAAAAACTGCAGATGAAGTCTGGCAAATGGTGTCACATAAATGCAGGCTCACATATGGCCTAACAGCCCAACATAAGTCCATACTGTCTTAGTCAGGTTCGATTCCATCTTGAGTAATAGCAACTGCAAAACCAGGAACCTGTCCTTGATCAGGTATCCTCTGGTCGACCTGGAGTCAATTACAGCTCCTATGAACTCTATCTGTGATGAAATACGAGACCATTTTTTGCAGTTCACCAGGAGGCCTAGCTGGGTGAAAGAGGGAATATTTTAGTCACACTATCTCCTGCTGGGATGGAATAGCCATTGATGATGATGTTTGTGTCCATTTATCAGACCAAGCCTGGTAGAAAGGGGCAAGGTGGTTCCTGAAGGTGGTGACAGAGTCTGGACTGGCTCCACTGTAACTCCCAACATTTGAGTCAAACATTCTGCATCTGGAAGAGGAGAATGATGGGAGTCTCCTGAGGCACCAAAGTCTTTTTCTTGGTGGGTACCTGGACTGTGAGTCCTATGAGTAGGATGGTGTTCTTTGCCTCTGTTGGAATTGATATTTGTATGGTTTTATCACAGATTTACCAGGTTGGTGCTATGCCCCAGCCTTCAGTCTCCTGGGAGTAATCCCTTTACTGTGCCAGATCACCAGGGTCCATCCATACAGCTTCAATGACTCTGTGATTCGGCCTTTGGGCTCCAGCACCCCCAGAGAGCTCCTACAGCAAATCCACCTTCTGAGGGAGCAGTGCAATTGAGTAAGTATTGCAGTGACAGAGAGCAGCCTTTTTGAAGCGAAGTAGCATTGATTAATCAGTTGGAATACAGCACCTGAGAGTCATCAGATTAGCATTAGGTTAGGGAAAAGCCAGGTTGAAGACAGCATCCATATTGGCTGAAGCAATGGCTATGCCAAGCCATGATTCTCTGAGGTCCATCTTCACTCCCTGTCCCTGTATGTGAGTCTCTAATCGCTGAATGAACCTTAAAAGAGAGTCCCCATGATACTTCATACCTTTGTTTCCAGTTGCAGTCTTTTTACAGAGAACCGAAGGAAGTAGCCTGCTCTTGGCTGTCCCACTCATTGTTAATGGACAAGTTCTTGGCTCTTCCATTGTCAATGTAGGGTCTTCCATTCACATGTGTGTAGATTCCAACGAGTTCTTGTTAATCTGGTTCCAATCAGGACATTTTACATAATTCAACCCCCATCCTTATCTCCCTTGTCCCAGGAAGGAGAATAACACCCCCCACACCCATGTCCCATCCAATGGGTGGCCATACAAAGTGGGTAGGTACCCTGAGTCTTATATATGGTTCATAAAAATATTACAAAATTCCAACATTCATCACAGACTCTCAAAAGGGAGCCAGTATGTAATTCTCTAATTATCTCAGAGTGGCCCTTGAGTTTTTAAGCAAATGGTGCTCTTCATCTGTTCTGTTGCTAAGAGTTCCATCTCTTCAAAGGGCAGTCCTTGATGGTGAACTGTACCTCCTTGGGAATGCTGGCTGCTAGCATCCATGAGGACAGTATCATGAAGACAGTTGTGGGCATTAATCTCATAGCTATATTGGATGCATCCATGGCCACTCGTAATGCCTTTCTGTGACCATCTGGCCCTCTTTTTTTTATGTCTTTTAGTTCTTCCCTATTCTCCTGGGCAATCTTGGACAAAAAGGGTGTGACTCCTTCCCAGGTGAGGAAGTTAAATTTTGTGAACGGGGCCCGACTGCAAACTATCTGGAGCTGTAATGAAGCAAAGGAATAGGCCTTGCACCTGAAGAGTTCTAGATACTTAGTATCTTTTTTCCTTTGGGGTGTCCTTTGTGGACCTGAATTTCTCTTGCACCATTGATAACACCAGAGTTCCTGGATTTGGTTAGAAATAGAAATGTCTGAAAACCTTTAGAGGCACCTGAGTATCTCTTTCCACTTGTTTGGATGTGGGAGGAAGAGTGGCCTGAGACAGAGTGCCTTCACTGGCTTGAGTATAACCCTGTTGGTTGGGAGTGGAATCCTGGCTAGGCATATGGAGTTCAGTATTGTTGGGGCTGGTGTCACTGACTCATCTGGCAACAATGATGATTCTTTGGGAGAGGACAGAGGTTATTGCTGTTCCTCTGTCACCTCAAGCTGCTCACAGAAACTGATGTCCTGCTTCATCATGTGTGGCCTGACTAATGACACCACTTGACATCCCAGCCATGCTTAATGTTTCATTCAAAACTTGATGGATAGAGTTCTGGATTTGTCAGTAAAAACCCTGAAAGAGCCTTTGGATACACCCCCCTTCACTTTTGTTGCTCTGTTTTTATGTTCTAGGGCTTCATCTGAACCAGGTGCACAGAAGGGAGCTGGTGACCTTTTAACAACCCAATTTCCCTTTTAAAATTCCTCCATTTTTCTACACCTCTTATTTCAGGGAGGTACCAGGCAATCATTGCAGTATAGCTAGTTAAATCTAAAACAAAGAAGTATTTAACAAAATCTTCCAGTGCTGCAAGCCTACAACACGGCTACCCCTCTGACACTTGAGAGTGAGAGCTCGCTTTCTTCCTTGATGTGTGAGAGGGGGATAAGCTCTGGGACATGTGTAATGATGCTCTCCAGTAAGGCCAATATGGCATGTTGTAAGGATACTGGCCAGGTCGAGGCAGGTCACCGCAGTGCCATTCACGTCTTGCTTGAGGGGAGGGTCCTAACTGAGAAGCCTCTGGTATCCTCCCTTAGGGTCACTTTCTGACGTATGGGAGAGGGGGGTCTCTGCTTGATGTCAGCAAAATCTAGTGCAGGGGTAGGCAACCTATGGCACGCGTGCCGAAGGCAGCACACGAGCTGACTTTCAGTGGCACTCACACTGCCCGGGTCCTGGCCACCGGTCCAGGGGGCTCTGCATTTAATTTTAAATGAAGCTTCTTAAACATTTTAAAATCCTTATTTACTTTACATACAACAATAGTTTAGTTATATATTATAGACTTATAGAAAGAGACCTTCTAAAAACATTAAAATGTATCACTGGCACACAAAACCTTAAATTAGAGTGAATAAATGAAGACTCGGCACACCACTTCTGAAAGGTTGCCAACCCCTGATCTAGTGGATTGGAAGTATTCTCTCTTGAAAGATGGTACCTTAGAACAGTGTAGCCTCTGAGCCAGGATATTTCAGCAAAGGACATCAGCTACTCCACTAGGATATATCTCCAGACCCCGATGGGCTTGGCCTGATGTCAGTGTCAAGTTGTCACTTGTGTGCGCCATACCAGCAACCTGTGTTGCATTTCCAGTCTTAGAAGCAGTGGATGACTTGCAGGCTTTATCTCTGGAGGACTGGTGTTTATGCTCTCCTTGCAAGATGATCCCATGTGGTGTTTGGAGCCATGCTTATGCTCTGTCCTGTCTCTCTGTTGCTTTTCAGTGCCAGGGCATAGGTATGAGAGCTATCAGTACTGAGGCTGGTGCCATCAGCACCAAGGCTGTCAGTGCCAGTATTGTTGTCATCCTCACTGATGCCTTTTTTCTCACCAGATCCCAGATCATGGTGCCTGCTTGAAGGCATGCTCAATAATGAGAATTTCTTTGGTTCTCATCTGGCAGTTATTGCTTCCTTAGGGTCAGAAGTGGTCCACATGGACTGTTTTAGCAGTAGTTTTTTCTTGAAGACCTGCCCACTGAGCACCAGTCCAGGATGTGGCTTTCCCCTAATCAGAATAGTCTTCAACTATGTCCGCCAGTGAGAGGGATGAGGCTGTCACAGGGTGGGTAGGGTTTGAATCCTGACAGTTCTGAGTATGCCAGAAAGTGTGGCAGTTAGCACAAAGTGCCTCATACTGCTGTACAGAGAACTTACTGGAAAGTTTCTCCTCTCTTTTCTTTGGAAACATCAAATTTTGGGGTTTCTGAAATAGTAATAGTTCTTAGAAGATTTGTGAAAAAATGAATTTTGAAGTTCTGAAGAAAGTACCACTCGCTGGGTTCTGTCTCACTGCCATGGGCAGTAAGAGGGAACTGAAGGAGGGTCGCAGTTGCTCTGCCCTTTATGCCCTTTCATGGCAGCATGAGGAGGCACAGCCCCAGACACACTACTCAAAAGACTTTGATCTCACATGCATGAGGTGCATGTGCACCTACAGTGGGAGCCACACTGACACAAACTCAATGAAGAACTTTGTGAATCTGGGCTGATTTTGCTTAGAGTATTTCTTACTGTGAGAAATTTTCCATGTACTTCATAGACAATATCCTTCTGGGATTTGGACTGGATTGTGTGCCTCCAGGGTAGTGGGTTTGAGTATGGCTGAGTCTATCAGTTTTTTTTTTTTTGCCAACAGCCTATCATCTCCTGTTTCATTATACAGAAATGACTATAGCCCCAGTCTTATGTCAGACACTTTACTGAAAAATGAAGCAGAAGATCTTTTTCTAAAATATAAGTATCTTCTGTAGTGGAGGAATAGTGACAGTTACAGGCAAAGTAAACTTGCTTTGTCTACAGATATTTTTATTCAAGTTTATCCAGTTATGCAAATTCTCTTTTAAAATAAAATAAAATGGACAAGTGTTCACACTATCTTGAACCTGAAGCTTTTACCTTTTTTAAACCCTCCCCCCGCAATTCACATACAATCATCACCACTACCCAAATTCACATACAATATGTAATTTCACAGTAAAAATAAAAATAGACAGCAAAGAAAAATATCCTGAAACCAAATTTAAATAAATTCCCCCACAACATACATGACAACTCTGCCTCTGTGAAAAACTGATATTGCACACGGGAAAAAGTTTATTTTTCATACCACTGAATACTGCTTTTTAAAAAAATGAATACTCAGCATATTGACTTTCATACGAATAACTAAAAGGGAAGAAAATGTTACTTCATCTAATATTTGTTAATAAATCTTCACTAGTCCACATTATCGGACTTCAGGTGCACTATAACTGCACATAAAGACTTCTTAAGAAGAATTTTAAACAAACAGCAGGTGGCACCATAAAACTGTGAATTAAAACAACTTCATTATTCAAAACTCAGGTGACACATTCTACAATGGATTTCATTCACATAACTTTTCCTATTACAGTGGTTAGCTATGGTTTGACAACGGAACATCTATTTTAAATAGCAACTGAAATCCCCCCCCCCCCGAGTAACAAAGAAATAAAGGATTAAATATACACTCTACAGACGATTTCCCCCCAACGCTCCAATGTCCAGCCTTTTCTTTTTTTTAAAAAACCTTCCTTTTGTTGAGCACTGGATATGACTATTTGGTGCCCAAAGACCACTCATAGGGTGGCTAGAGGATTGTGGCTGCTGCTGAGTAGTAAGTTAATTCCCTCTGCAATGTTCCCAGGAGCTACTGGCCTAGGAAGAAAGATTTGAACCTGAGTCTCGGTAGTGATGAGAAAAAACCATCTTTCTTTTTTTCCTGAATATATATCCTTTCAAGGTTTATCACGCATCCTGATTTGACTGGGTCCAGTCCCATTTTGAGCAACATCATCTACTGTGTAACCCAGGGCAGAGGAAACAAAACAAGTTTCTCTCTTAAAATTCAGGGTGTAATCCTGGCCGCACTGGGCATGCCTACAAAACATTCTAAATCCAGGATCTGACTCAGGTTTAAGCCCAAGCCCAGCTTCTGTTACACAGAATATAGTTTGACTCAGGCCAGGAACACTCTCTGAACTCGGGCGCTGCTGGGAGGGGCGGGTCAGAGACTGAGTCCCACTGTGATACAGATCAAAGCCCAGGCATTCTATAATGTTGACACAGCTCAAGTCCGGATTGCCAGACTCGAGTAGGAAGAGTCCACTAACGCTATCCCACAATCCCTTGGGGCTGCATTTCCTAGCCCTTCCATCCTAGTTGCTTCCCAGGAACCAGAACAACCTTCTGGTTCAAATGCAGCTGCTCAGCATTTAATCCTTCCATAAAGGCTGCTCAACTGGAAACACAGTTAACCCTCACGCATATTAGCATGGACAGCACTAAGAAGAATCACTGTATCGAGCATGCTGCTAGCTGGCCAGAGGAACACAGCCCTCTGGTGCCAAGTAAGCAAGATGTTCATCTTCAGCAAGAGCACAAGAAATGGTTCACGCTTCCATTTGGGTCACAAGAAGGTTCTCCATTGGTCACCAAATCCAGAGCTGGATTAACCTATCTCTGGGCCCTGACCTAGGCAAACATACACTTTTCCCAGCCTGGGAGACTCTTGGGGACGGAGGGGCATGTTGGAGAGCGAGCCTGTGCTGCATCTACTCTGCATTGGCAGCTCCTGTTCCATGGGGCTGTGCTTGTCTACCTGGCTCCAGGCATTGCAGCCTGGTGCCCAGGGTCGCAGTACTGCTCAGGTTTGGCATGGCCAGAGGTTGCACCAGGTCTCAATGCCCAGAGAAGGGAACTGGGCCTAGCCGCACAGGACAGATGCTGCCACTGTGGGGGGAGTGTGGGCAGGCTAGCTCTCCAACCCCCTGGCCCTCCCTCTTGGGGCCTCGTCTCCACCACAGGCTGGGATTAGGTTTGTGGTGCCAAAGCTGAGGGTGCATATATGTAATGGTGGGTTGCAAAGAAAGAAAAAATGCAGTTCATTGATTGCCTTAGTAAAAAGTTTGGGAAGCGCTGCCCTAAGCTATAGGATGTTTGATGTGTCTGTGTCTGACTGACACACAGAGAAAACATGTTGTCAGAAGTCCTCTGCAGACTGCAGTCCATCACACAAACTGTTATGAGGGTGAAAGAGTTGACAGTGGTGGCTTCATGTTGATATATTTATAGATAATGTTAAAATCATAAAAATGAAAATAAGGTGGTGTACTTCTAAATAGCATATATGGATTAATGTGAGGCAAAATTCAGATCCAAAGAGGTTATATATTTTTGCCTAAAGGGACCCTTAGTCTCAAAGAACTGTTTGGTGAATTATAACAACTATGTATGGTCTTGGGGAAAGACAGGTTTTGCACAAGAGCATTAAAGTCACCACAGGGAATTGCCTTGCATACTCCCTGAGATAGAACAGAAGGCTCTTTATCCTCATCCTCCAAATTACAGTTAGCCATCTACCTGTTTATGTCTGTGTCTGGAATCCAATACAAGAGTAAAGACAACAGGCACAAATTAAGAAAAAAAAAAGAAAAAAAAAAAAAAAAAAGGTAGCCAGCCTCAGGAAAATCTGGCCATAACTTTCTACAAATGTTATCAGGAAATATAACTATGATTTCAGAGATTCTTACAGCTGAAGTCTTTAATTTTTTTTTTTTACTTCTCTGGGCAATGGGTGTAATCTGCCTATATTTGGGTCTCTCAAACCTTCATAGAAATAAATTTGGTAAACTATGCTTCTCATCTCACATTAAGGACATTAATGGTATTCAATTCTTCGTACTTTTTGGTACAATCTCTAATTATTTGTATAAACTACATAATCAGTAGAGTTTGACATTAGCAAAATAATTATATGTAGCTATTACAAATATTTCTCTTATTCAAAGGAACTATGAAGGACTTCGAATCAACAGCAACCACATTTTTGGCAACTATTTTTTACTTATTTAGTGCCCTTAATCTAAGTATCTCAAAGTGAAAGGCAAGAAGTATTATAAGTAAATTGACAGAGAGATTAAGCATAACATTTTCAGAACTGCTTAAATTATTTAGGAATCTAAGTCCCATTGACTTTCAACTCTAACAAATAGCTTAAAACATTGAAGTAATGGTTAAATTACTGGCACTGTCAGGTTAAAAATAATATTTAAAGTTACTTAATTTGTTAAAACTGATAAAATTCTAAGAATCTTAACTTACTTTAAAAAAGGGAGGGGGAGGGAGAGAACTGAGGTCCTCAAAAAAGAAAATATAATTTTAGCATTGATTTCACTTAGCAGGACTTTTAAACTGGAGAATGCTTTTAAGTATCAGAAACATTTTTTCTGTATATCTTTTACATACATCTTCCACACATTATTGTCTATCTTCTATTATGGTGACTGCTGTGATACCACTGCTCATTGCTTATGCAGAGGAAACCATGTGCACTCAGGGGCAGTACCACAATACCATTAGTCAACATCGGTCAGCTTATGTTTTTCAGCAAATGTTCTCTGCCCAACATACCAGAACCAGGGATAAAATTTTCAAATGTGCCCAAGTGAACTGACAAGAATATGAAAGATATACAGTGAGCTGAAAACATGCCATTCGTTGAATACACACCAAAAGATCTGGTTACTTACAGTTGGAATGCATATCTTGCTCAAGGGGTTGCCATCCAGTAGATATGATCCATTGAAGGTCACATATTCATCATAATACTGAGGTGCCTGAGGAATAACGCTACACAATAATTTACGTTTCTCTTCTATTTTTCTCCTTATATGCAAGTATTCAAAATATGGATTTGCTCTCTCTGAACTGTATGGCTGAATCTCTTCGAGTTTCAGAGAATCTACAATAGCTGCCAGAGACTGCTGGGTTTTCTCCTTAGCTTGCAGTAAAGAGGGATTCACTTGTACAGGCTGAGGCACACGTGACACCTTTCTTTTGCGTGGATGGTGTACTTGAGCATCATCTTCCTCAATTAATCTTATCCTTCCTTTTATAGATGCAGCGGACTCAGAGTCTTTTTCTGATGTTTGTGTGCAACCAACAGAATTCTGTTTACTCTGACTAGCAAGCATATTTGCTCTATTTCTAGTAATTCTTTGAGAAACTTCTTGTTGTTCCGTTTTATGATCCTCAACAGTTTCTTCTACTTCTAGTTTAACTGTCTGACTGTATTTATGTACTATTTCTTGTGCAGTTTGCTGTGAATTATCTTCCAAATTAGACAATGGGTACTGTGGCGGGTCATGTGTTGAAATATTTTCTCCGCCATCTACAGTGCAATTATTTTTATTAACCGATTCATTTAGAATTCCTTTTTGTATTCCTGCATTTAGTTCACATAGATCAATGTCAGCTCTACTATTATCTAACTGTGCTGAAACCAAATTTTCTAGTTGGGCTTTTTCATTTTGGATTTCTTGAGTGTTAGCTGTGCTACTATCTACTTCATCAGCATGAGAATTCTTGTAAATAATTTTACTCAACGCATAAGAATTTGTATTTAGTTGTGAACAAGCATCATCTGCAGTAAAATCCTTTTCTGACAGTAATGTAGATAGAGTATTAGCTCTTCCAAAATTCTGTGAAATATCCTTAGTGACGCTTTCAGGATATACAGTGATAAGCACATTGGCCTTTTTAATATTTGATGGGAACAAAGTGTTTTCAGCTTCTCTTGTATTATTGGTGTCTGTGTCCAAAACAGAACTGATAGTTTGAACTAGATTTTGTTGCTGTTGTACAAATATTGGCTCTTGATTGCTAATACCTGGTAAAGATATGTGTTTAGACATACACTCTATATCTGGGAGTGGCTGGATATGCAAAGAGCAGGGTGACTGTGAAGGCAAAAATGATGTAGATTCCGGAAAACTGGAATTTCCTACCATTTCAGTGTGTTGAGGTAAAAATTCAGACAGTTTCTGCTCTTTTAATGTCCTGTTTTCAGAATCATGCAATGCTATGACAGTACTAGTATCTTGCTCTGACATTCCATAACCTGAGCAGTTGGATCCATTACTTAATGAATTAAGTCTGTCAAAAGGCACATCCCATGTTTTAGTTAGCTGATTCAGACCACTCTGACTATATGGCTCTAGATGCATATGAATTTCTTCGGAAGGGCTCAACTGAGCAGTATTTTTAACAATATTTGTATCCAGTGTAACATGCTTGTTGCTACCAGTTTTAGTTGGAGAAGATGTAAAATTGGAATGTAAACCAGACATACTATTTTGAAAATCCCTTTCAGGCAAACTACAAGAAGATACTTCTGGTCTGGGAGAAGTGCAAGTATGACTTGGAACTGTTAGTAGAGCACTCTGACTATTTTCTTCAGATGTTCGAGGCTGTTTTGTGTGTTCAGAAATAACACTAGGCATACTGCATCTTCGCACTTCTACAACAGGTCTACAGTCATTTAAAACCACTTTAACATCTTCAACAGAAGCTGATCTAATGTAGGCTGGTGGAAGTCTGTTTGCAAAAGGAGGTTTAATGCGCTCTGGCAACTCTGCTAGGCTATCAGTCTCCCTTTCAAGAAGGGCCGGAGATTTGGCCAAAAATGGTGACTGTGAAAAGGACATTTGGGAATCAGAACCTTCTAGCATAAAGTCTGAATCATATTCAATTATGGGTCTTGGAGTAGTTACTGTAGTATGGCAAGAATCTTCTGAACTAGCAACTGAAACCATTGACACTGACCTGGAGCTTAGACCTGTCTTTTCACTTTCTGATCTAGGAGATCTATTTAAGTTGTTATCTAAAACTAATAATGACTTTCCAGAATTTGTTAAGTTCTTTATGTCTACAGATTGGGACCTACTACTTGTAGCATCTTTCAGCTGCTTCTCTTTCATGTAAATGTCTGACAATTCTGAGCTTTTTGAACGAATCAGCTCTTTGTTTTTTGATTCAGTTAGTAAATGTTTTGTTTTCTCTTTATCTTTTATCTTGTTAAGTTCTAAACAGGACCGATTCCTTAATCTTTCCTTCTCTTTTTGTTTTATTTTTTCTTTATGTTTCCTATGCCATTGTTCAATTTCCAGATCTTTAAGGCTAAGCATTCTTTCGAAACTAGTTTGCATTAAATCATCATTCACTAATCTCTTTTCTTTAGGTCGAGTATCTTTTGGTGTTGATGATGGCTTAGGCTTAAGTTTTTCAGATTCAAGTTTTAGTTTAGGAAAATTATTTTGTTGCATTTTATCTTTGTGTTTGTCTCGTTCTTTGTATCGATCTATGTCTTTATCCTTTTTATCTTTCTCTCTACCATCTGGAGTTTTCAGCAATTCATCTTTTGGTTTCTCTTTCAAGGACAATAATTTTTCATGCAATGCTTTACTATCTGTAATATTACATTTCCTCTCTTCTTGCATGTGCTTTGAGTTTGCTACTGTTAAGCTGTCTTTATCTCTGGACTTTTCCTTTTTCTCAGCCTCCTTTTCTTTGTCTTTATTTTTGCCTTTTTCTAGTTTACTATACTCACTTTCTTTTTCTGATAGTTTGATCTTTCTCTCAATGCAATATTTTTCTTTGCTTTCAGGCAAGTGTCTGTCTTTGTCAATCTTTTCTTTGTCATGTTTTTTATCAACTTTTTCTTTGTTTCTTTCTTTGTCATCAAGTTTTTTAATAGTACTAACATTTTTTATCTTATCATTTTCTTTATGACATTTATCTACTTGCTGGGAATTTGTCTTTTCCTTTGCTTTTTCTATACTTTCATTTAGCTCTGCTTTCTCTGGCTTATAGTCATGTTTTATCTTTTTCTCTTTATCTACATTTTTTCTTTCTACCTTCTCAATGTCCTTTTCTTTAACTGAGGTTCGCCTCTCAGCTTTTTCTCTGATGTTTTTTTCCTGCTTTTCAGTATCTGCTTCTTTTTCTACTAAATGCATACTAGCTGGCTCATCTTTAGTACCTACAGCTGAACAGAACAATTCTGTTTCTTTATCTGTGAACATGTTCTCTTTTTCTTCTTTTGTATCTTTCACTTTTTCATCCTTAAATAATTTCTCATTTTCCTTTCGGTTTTTTTCTTTTTCTTTCTCATCTTTAAAACTTCTCTCTTTCTGGACGTGTTTCTCTTTTACTGATTTATCTTCTTTCACCATAGTTTTTTCCAGCTTTGATTTTCTCTCTGAGGGAAGAGATTCATGGTCCATATTTAACAACGTATCTTCAGTTTCATCACTTTTAAAAAAGTTCTCTTTCCAAAATTCTCTATCAAACTCAATATTTCTTTGTACCTCTTTAGCACTATCTTTGTGTTTGTGTTTTTCCTTTTCCCCATCCTGTTCTTTTTTGTGCTTGTCCTTTTCTCTTTCTTTATGCTTCAGTTTATGCTTTTTAAGCGTTTTACCTTCCTTGTCAGTTTTTTTCAGCGTACATTCTGAATTCTCAAATGCTGAACTATTTTCTTCCTCTTTAATTTTAGGACTAGATTTTTCACTCAATTCTAAGTGCAAATCTTTCTGATGCTTGCTTTTTTCTTTGTGTTTGCAAGATTTGCCACTAGAACTTTCCACTAGATATTCAGAATCTGTATTATGATCATACCTAACTACTTCAGATTGTAATGATATTTCAGAACCTCCTGGTGATAAGCATGTTTTAGTGTTTTCTTGCTTTAGTGGTGTTGACTGCTTTTCACTTAATCCATAGGGATGTTTAGGAGATTTGCTAGCAGTAATATGAAATAAGGGTAATGAAGAATCTTCTTTTGGGCTAAAAGATTTTTTAAACATCTCCTCCTCTCTAGCTTTGTCTAAAGAATCTAGTCCAGAACTAACTAAATTTGTCACTCTACTATTTTCCTTTTCTTGCTTTAGTTCTTGATTCTCTTTATTTTTGCTCTGATTTTTTAGCTTCCTTTTAACTTTTCCTTTTTGCTTGTGGTCGTTTGAGACAATATATTCTTTTTTCATTCTTATATCAGAGTTTGGAGTTTCTGAACAAGGAGGAGAGACAATCTTTTTGTCTTGAAGAATTTCTTCATCTGAACTTTCAGAACTTGAGTACAAAACTCTAGACGGTTTCTGTTTTTTACTTTTAAATGATTTTGGAAAAACAACTTTTTCCTGTTTCACAAATAAATTATTTTCTATTTCAGACTCATCCTCTTTTCTTAGATCCTTTCTAAGAATACGTTTGTCATCAATCATTTTTATTTCATCTTCCTCATCATCTTTAAACTCATATTCATCAAGAGCAGTTGAAAGTGGTGCCTTACTAGGGACCATCTGCTTGCTGTCAATGACTAGAGATTCTTTTTCTGCTTCAGAATCAACATTCCCATCTACACTGGAAGGATTTACAGATGGAGCTTCTTCAAAATCTAGATTGAGAAAACAAAAACAAAGAAAATAATGATGGAGATATTGACAACTCTGAATCATATTATAAATATTATGGACATGTATGGATAAATCATTAATTAATTACAGAGGTAAAATCTTCACATGACAAAATATAAAAGTTTACTGTTACACAATAGTTTTATAAAAGACAGCATAAAATATCACATATTCGAGAATTCACCAGTACTATTACAATATTGTCTTATACGCTATACTTCAAAAGCCAGAGGTTTTAAAGTAGTAGTCTGACCTAACCAGACATCTTTTACACATACAAACTTAAAACCGAACAATAAACTTTTTTTTGCATCCAATAAGATTAACTACAGTAAATGTATTTACAGCTTTCAAATTCACAAAACAAATGTGAAAAAACAAAGAGCAAGAGTATGACTGAGGTGGGGCGACTGCCCCACACCCAGAGAGAGTGGGCTGTGACAGGCCTAGGCGCCTGCGTAGATGCGCGGCCAATCAGGGAAGGGCTTACTGGGAGCCAATCAGAAGGCAGATTGGGGCCAGCCAATCAGGGCCCGGCTCAGCCACATAAAAGGCTGCTCAGAGTGAGAGCAGTCAGTCTGTCCCAGGCCTTCAGAGGGGAAGGTCTGTATCCAGAGCTGCGAGGCCAGCACCGCGGACAGCGCAGTGTAGGCCAGCTGGAGAGAGTAGGAGAAGGCCCTACTCCATAGCCTGCCAGGCGGCAGGCCTGGGAGGAGGAGGCCTAGTGTAGAGAAGGGCTGTTGGGGAAGCGGTCCAGAGGGATAGTCAGAGGAGGAAGGAGAAGGAGGACAGCGAGACTGTCGCCCGAGGGCCTCTGGACCGGGACTCAGTAGTGGGCGGGCCTGAGTCCCCCCCCCCCTTTTTCTCCCCCTTTGTTTGCTGTGGTGCCCTGCGCACAGCCATAGGCTACAGGGAGCGGCCAGCCAGAACCACGCCAGGTCCTGGACTGTGAGGATCAGGCTTGAAGGGGTGGGTCTGTTGTTTACACCACCCCCCTCCCCCGGAAGGGGGTGTGAATGGACAAAGGGACACTGTCGGAGGACAGTGCTCCAGAAGAGGACGCCGAATGTTGAGAGCAACGCAAGTCCGTGCACCCCACAAAGGCGAGACGAAGGCGGGACGCCACCCGAAGAGGGCGCTCTACTGGCTCAAACTAATTCCTGTACTAGTTTCTGTACATCATATAACAAGCAGTATATTAGTTTGTGACTTGTCAAAATCAGGATTACATTACTTTATATTTTCTACAGTTAAGTGAGTAAAATGTGATACAGTGTTTTTCATGCATTAGTTTTTCACCTCTTGTGAACTAGGACCAAGTTCTGATTCAATTCAGTAAGTAAGAATTTGTAAGTCTTATCTCAGTTTATCACAAAATTGCCACTTATGGCTTGTCTACACGTGGGGTTTAGTCTGCAGTAACACAAGTTTGTCTGGTGTGAAAATGCCTACATACACACAACGTAATTCATTACAGTGCCCTAACTCTGCAATCACCGGAATCCTCTTTCAAGCTGTGCTAAGTTTGATACAACTTGAGGTAGTGCAGGCTATTGTTCATTTGCATGCAATGCTGCCACACACTACTTTGTCAGTCCTCCAACTGCTATCCCAAACTGCTTTGTGTGTTTGTTACTGATCTGTCTGTCTGCCTGTGTGCTTTCCCCTGCTCTGGGATCAAGCTGACCAGATGTCTCCCTCCCCTGCTTAAAAACTGTCATAGGGCCAGAATCTGCCTATTTGCTCTTGGATTCAAATATATCAGCATCGCTGCATATTACTCCAGAAGCATTACAACAAGCCTCGAGCAGCTGCTTGGAGCTGTGCAAAGAGCCTAGATCTCTTCGCCATCTCGGGAGAAGCATTGATGCAGCAAGCTCTTGTGGCCAGTCAACAAATAAAGACGTGTTTGTGGACATTGCTATGCAGATGTCTTCAAAGTGTCACAACCAGGATGCTGACCAGTGCCAGACCAAAAGCAACAGCTCAGGAGGGCTTTCATTAAAACCAGGGATGCCAGAAAACAGTCGAGACAGAATATAATCTGTCCTTTTTTTGAGAAGCTGGACAGGATTTTGAGCAATGACAGCATTACTGAACCCAAGGAGGGTTGTATGTAGCCTGCTGTGCCCCTCCCCTCCCAACCTATGCCGATGACACGCAGCAAGAATCTTTAGAGGAGGAACATGAGGAGGGCAGTAAAGAGCTCTCCCCGCAAAGCTAGGATGTGTCTGGGACTCAAGACCTTGAAACCAACTGTGTAAGAAGCAAGTCCAATTCCCAGCCAGATACCCAGGCTGAGATTAAGGAGGCAGATCCTAGAGAGGGAGCCTTAGCATGTAAGTATCTGTCTTTACAGCATATTATTATATTCTGCTGTCCTAGCTTCTGTTCCCAGTGTCCCATGACCACAACCATTTTTGGCAGATTTGAGCTAGGAGCTTCTCTGAGGCCTGGTCTACACTACGAGTTTAGGTCGAATTTAGCACAGTTAAATCAAATTAACCCTGCACCCATCCACACAACGAAGCCATTTACTTAAACATAAAGGGCCCTTAAAATCGATTTCTGTACTCCTCCCCGACGAGGGGAGTAGCGCTGAAATCGACATTGCCGGTTCGAATCAGGGTTAGTGTGGACGCAATTCAACAGTATTGGCCTCTGGGAGCTATCCCACAGTGGACTATTGTGACCGCTCTGGACAGCAATCTGAACTCGGATGCACTGGCCAGGTAGACAGGAAAAGCGCTATGAACTTTTGAATTTCATTTCCTGTTTGCCCAGCATGGAGAGCACAGGTGAGAGAGACATGCAGAGCTCATCAGCACAGGTAACCATGCAGTCCGAGAATCGAAAAAGAGCTCCAGCATGGACTGTATGGGAGGTACTGGATCTGATAGCTATATGGGGAGACAATTCCGTGCTAGCAGAACTACGTTCCAAAGACAAAATGCCAAAACATTTGAAAAAATCTCCAAGGGCATGATGGAGAGAAGCCACAATAGGGACTCATATCAGAGCCACGTGAAAGTTAAGGAGCTCAGGCAAGCGTACCAGAAAACCAAAGACGTAAACGGAAGGTCCGGGGCAGAGCCGCAGACATGCCGCTTCACGTTGAGCTGCATGCAATTCTAGGGGGGCCGCCACCACTACCCCACCCCCATGCCTGACGATAGTGACTTTATTTCCTTTGAAAGCAAGCTGTGATCGAAGGGAAGAGGATGGGTTGCTTACAGGGAATGAGTCAATCAAGGGGGCAGGTTTTCATCAAGGAGAAACAAACAGAACTTTCACACTGTAGCCTGGCCAGTCATGAAACTGGTTTTCAAAGCTTCTCTGATGTGCAGCACTTCCTGGTGTGCTCTTCTAATCACCTGGCTGCACGTAATCAGCGGCCAGGTGATTTGCCTCAACCTCCCACCCCGCCATAAACGTCTCTCCCTTACTCTCACAGAGATTGTGGAGCACACAGCAAGCAGCAATAACAATGGGAATATTGGTTTGGCTGAGGTCTGAGTGAGTCAGTACAGTGCGCCAGCGACCCTTTAAATGTCCAAATGCACATTTTACCACCATTCTGCACTTGCTCAGCCTATAGTTGAATAGCTCCTGACTACTGTCCAGGCTGCTTGTGTATGGCTTCATGAGCCATGGCATTAAGAGGTAGGCTGGGTCCCCAAGGATAACTATAGGCATGTCAACATCCCCAACAGTTATTTTCTGGTCCGGGAAGTAAATCCCTTGCTGCAGCTGTTTAAACAGACTAGTGTTCCTGAAGACACGAGCGTCATGAACCCTTCCCGGCCATCCCACGTTGATGTTGGTGAAACGTCCCTTGTGATCCACCAGTGCTTGCAGCACCATTAAAAAGTATCCCTTGCGGTTTATGTACTGGCTGCCCTGGTGGTCCAGTGCCAAGATAGAGATATGGGTTCCATCTCTCGCCCCACCACAGTTAGGGAATCCCATTGCAGCAAAGCCATCTACTATGACCTGCACATTTCCCAGAGTCACTACGTTTAGTAGCAGCAGCTCAGGGGGAGGGGGAGACTGTGGGAACTATGGGATAGCTACCCACAGTGCAACACTCCGGAAGTCGACACTAGCCTCGGTACATGGATGCACACCACCGAATTAATGTGCTTAGTGTGGCCGCATGCACTCAACTTTATACAATCTGTTGCCAAAAATCGAATTCTGTAAAATCGGGAGTAATCCCGTAGTGTAGACATTCCCCGAGTCTCCAGCCCTTGCTTCCTTGATTCCTTGGACCACACTGTCTGTTCTCCCCCCTCTACATATTTTCAAAATGGTGATTGGTCTGGCCAGGCAGTCGGCTTCTGTCTCATACTAATGCCCCAACCATTCACTGTTTAAAAGCCCATTTCATGGAGGGCACATACCCATCTACCTATTTTCCTTTCCTCTCCCTGCATCTATCCTGTGGGTCTTAGGTCCATTTGCTCTCTGAGAAGCCTGAGGTTGGAGAGGAAAAAACACACAGAACTACTCGAAGAGAGCATTGCAGTGTCCAGAGACAGTGTCATCATGACAAAAGACACTATGGAGAAAAAGGGATGTGGAGAGACAACTGAGAAGCAGAACACTCTGCTGCAGAGCATGCTGCTAGCAGGCACACAGACAATCTAATGCGCTCAACCAGGACCCAGCCATCTTCTGCAGCCCGTGGACAATATGGGGTACTGGGAACACCAGCATATGTTCTCTGCTGCACCCCTGCAACCATGCTCCCAGAGACCATTTCCCTCCCTAGCCCAAGGTCAGGGCAGTGAAAACAATTGCACCTGGCAACCCAGCTTTTAGACCCATCCAACGCCTTTGATTTAGAGCCCTGACACTGAACACCGTAAGGCCAAAGAACAAGAAGAGGCAAAGGTAAGGTGTATACTTGCCTGTGAATTGGAGAGGCCCCCCTCCCCATTGTTGTGTTCTGTCCTCCTCTGTACTGTGTCATTTTAAAACTGCATTTCATTGTTTTAATTAAAGGTTTATTTCTGGTCGTTATATAATAAATTGTTGTTTACTAAGAAACATTAAACATTCATTCAGGAAGAATGGACAATACATTTTACACAGAAATCTTTAAACTGAGCACGTCATAGGCTTTTACAAAAATATAAGATAAAATTAGTGCCACAATGTGCTACTTGTTTCACCCCATCGAAGACACTGTAATGCTCACAATCCATTTGCCCCTCTCGTCAGGATAAAAGCTGGATATACAGCTGCACAATTTAAATGCTCTGAGTCTCAGGCCTGAAATCAACAGGCATCCCTGACAATTATCCTGGCTGTTTCCATTTTTCAGTGGATGTCTTGATGGCTGCTCAAACCTCTGAGCAAGTCTCTGCAGTCTCAGCCTACCACCCATCATTAAGGCTTTCTCCCTTAGTCTCACAATATTGTGCAAAATTCAATATGCAGCTACAATCTTAGGCAAGTTTTTTTCTGCAACTTCTAACCTAGCTCATAAGCACGCTCAACTGTCATGCTGCAACTCCTGAGGCAATAGTTAAATAGCTCCTTCCTTCAGTCCAAGTGGCCTGTAAGTGAACATCTACACTGGAATAAAAGACCTGTGGCACGACCGCAGCTGTCTTGAGTCAGCTGACTTGCAGGGTCCCAGAGATTGAGCTCTAGCCCAAGCCTGAACGTCTACCTGCCAATTTTACAGCCCCGCAGCCTGAGCCCTGTGAGTCCAAGTCAGCTGACCCAGGCCAAGCGTGGGTGTTTAATTGCTATGTAGATGTACCCTGAATGGCTTCCTTAACCAGGGAAGCAGAGGATAAAACAGGTCTCCCAGGATGATCAGAGCAATCTCCATGCCATTAGACTGGTGTCCATAGTGATCCTGGGGACAAACTCTCTTTTATTCATTAAGGTAAACAAAGCTGAATTCTGAAATATCCTAGCATCATGGACCTTCCCAGCATTTTTGTTTGTGAACCTTCCATGGTGGTCAACCATGTTCTGGGAAGACCCTGGAAAAATACCCTTTTCTATTGATCAACTCTGAGCCTTCATGAGGATGGCAAACAATAGGCACGTGGGTCCCATCAAAATCCAATACAGTCTGGGAACCCCATGTGTGCAAATTCATCAATAATTTCCTGACCATTACCAAGCTTTATAACCCACTGCAACAGTATCTTACGCATGGCATCACATCCTTGCATGACCATGGCCCCAGCAGTCAATCTCCCTGTACCAAATTGCTTTGCTATGGACTAGTAACATGCAGGAGTGGCCAGCTTCCCAATTGCAGTGACGACCCACTTCTCAATGGGTATGGAGCACCATACATTGGCACGCTGCTGCTGCAGCAGTTTCACGGCTACTTCAGCACAGATCTAAAAAAAGCTTGCCTTTGCCACCCTGAAATTCTCTTGCAACTAGTGGTAATTCCAGGTCTTCAGAACAATCCTCTCCCACCAATTCTTAGGTCGGAACAGTGTTGCACTGTGTGAAGCTGATCTAGGAACCGTTCCTGTAGTGCCAGTTGCTCGGTGTCATCTTCTTCCTCCCTTCCCTGCTGCTGGAGAAGATGCTACTCCGGTAACATCATTTGTTTGGTGGTGCTGAAGGTGAAGTCCAAAATTGAAGCCACCCAGCTTCGAGAGCTCAAATAAGCCCAAGCAGCCTCTGTGTATTCACAGTTGCCAGCAAAGCAGTGCAAAGGATTGTTGGGTCCATGCTGGCTAACAGCAATTCAAAAATGGCATTAGTCCACCCAGAAAGAGATGAAGCATGAGGCAGATCATAATCATGGGATTTTTTAAAAATTTGACCCAAGACCCAGAATATACACTGGCTTCCGCTATGCACCCCACAGTGCACACAAGAAAAATTCCAGAATGCACACTGCTCAGCAGCAAAGCAAAGGCCCATGGGACACCCTCCCAGAATGCCATGTGTTTAGTATACAAGAAGCCCTCACAACTGATGCAAATTGAAAGAGGGCATAGCCAGCCTGCGTGTACGCTATTACTGTGGCTTATGTACAGTGCATCAAAAAGCATGTGTCAACTCAACTAACCCCCCCTTGTGTAAACTAGGCATTTTTTTAAAAAGGGATATGAAACAAACATCAGTCACATTATTATGTAACTGAAATAAAAAGTTCTTTTCTCCTTCCTAAGACTTGCATTTTTAAACTTTTTTGAGCCAACTGAAAAGATCAGAAAAAAATTACAGAGTTATGTTTTACTTGAATACACTAATCAGCATATAAAAACAGGGTCTTGAAATGAAAAGTGTTAGACAACCTTAACTACAGGGGTTGCTACAAACTCTTTCTCTAATAAACTGTACTAGCTATCGTTACTAAAAGACAGTCAAAACATGCAAGATGAGGTGAACAAATCTATATTCTTTTATCAAAAAAATAAAAAATAAAAAAGAGGTTATTTATAATGCATTTTTCTAGTACTGTGCAATTAAGGTTTAACTCTCTAACCTGAGCAACTGTCTTCATCATCAGAAATAGGCACCTCCTTTTTCAATAGCAGTTCCAGTTCTTCTGTTTCTGCTACATCAACTGGTCTCTCACCATGTTTGTTGGCCTGAAATGGATTTCCACCATGTCGAAGCAGCAGCTTCACAATCTGCAATGTGAGAACTTGGTTGTTACATTTTGTAAGAGCTAAGAAGTGACCCACTAAATGAATACAAACATTAATTGTGCATTCTTCCTCATTTTTGCCTTCTTGAGTAATAATCTCCAATTTGACATGGGCTCTGTGTACTGTAATGACATAACAGAGTGCTCCAACCTTTTACCTACGGAGGCCCAGGTTGCAGAACTGGACTTCTGGGTTGCATACTACCTGCTGAAATGGGATGTAGCCCATCAAATTAAGGAGAAAAAATGCACCCCCTCCCCAATTAAATGTCTTCAGTTGTTTGGACTAAGCAACAGCAGGGGGAGCAAAGGAAGGAGCCGCTCTTCACTCTTGTTCCCTCTGCTCCAGCGCTGCTCGCACTCACCCAGCTGCAACTCCTGAGCTCTCCCTTACTCTCCTCGACCCATCTGCACAGCACTCTGCTCTGAGGAAGGGAAAGTGGCACTTCAAGAAGTGTAGTGACAAAAAGCCACAGGTGGTTTTGGGGTTTTAGGAAGAAAAGGCGGTGAGCCACTGCTATAAGATGATGAAAAACTGGAGGACCATAACTTTTTATTAAGTAAAAATTTACTTGTTTTCAAATTAAAAAGAGGTTCTAACAATTTGTTGATTTTAACTAACTGAATCAGACAAGGCAGCACAGTGAGTTATTTTTACCAAGCATGCATTCCTATGCCATGACCTATTCCTCTTCTCCATAACTGATGGCTGTCTCATACCTTCCCGCCAGAACTCTCCTCTCCTTCCAACATTAACCAGCGCTCTCTTTCTCTTCAGACCCTTTCAATATCCTGCATTATTTGGCAGCCAGATCTGAGCAGTTGGCACGTCTTCCTGGAACTATTGAGCTCTCCCTGAGTGCTTGAGGGAGACAGCAGAGGAGCTTACAACTGAGCATGCAGGTAAACAAGGTACTAACCCAGCACACAGCAGCAACTGTGACCTGTAGTACAGGCCATGGCAGTAGGCAGTATCAACATAAGCCTTTCAGTGTTGCTTGAGGCTCAAGAACTTCGTAGCAGTAACTGGTGCGAGAGTGAAGTGATTGGCTAGCATATTTTTTTTAAATGCATAAGACTTGAAATTTAACTTGTGATTAACAAATGAACAGGCCAGACAAAATCAGTGGGGGCCAGAAGTGGGCCATCTGAACCAAATGGACAAAAACCCCAAATAACACTATATAATAAAATTAGTAAATTGTAAAAGTGTATATTCTATAACTGGGTTTAGAGGTACAACTAGAAAAAAGAAAAGTTTGTCCTTATGTAATTCAGTAGTTGTAAAATGAATTTCTGGTAACTCATTACATCAACTGGACAGCTGTGATTCCTGCTCAGCTCTCTCAAGTAGATGAACTAATAGGAAGATTTAAAATTTTTGTTGCCATCGCTCATTTGGAGGATAATTTCTTTCCCAATCCAAAATACTTTTTGTAACAAAACAGAAAGCACTGAACAAACAAGAGACAGCTACAAAATCCCATCTAAAATTATCTTCCTTGCCTATTGATCTAATCACATCACCAACCCTTTTTGAATCCCTCCAGTTTAAAACTTCTTGTCCTTACCTTTACAGACCTATATAATTCTGCCCTGGCTCATGCATCTCTGAACTTGTTTCTTATCACATGATCCCCTTAATTCCTTTAATGATGAAAGCTTTCATGCCCCTTTTGTACACTTCTTCCACAACTATCTTGGTGACTTTGTCCATCCAGGTCCTACATGCCTAGAACGCTCTATTTTCTGTTTTCCAAGCCACTATCCTTTCTTCATTCAGTTCCATTCTGAAGCCCCTCTTCTGCCATGATACCCACAAGAAGGAAGTCAATAATTATAATATAGCAAAAAAACTTGTCATTTTCTACTCTAGATTTCCCAGTGTACCCTGTCTTGTTTAGAATGTAATCTGTTTGATGTACAGATGATCTATGTTTTTAGTCTCGTACAGTGATCAAAGCACATAGCTTTATTAATAATCCTTATTTTATGTGCTAACAAATAAACGATCAATGACTGGAGCATCTAGTCTGCAGAAATCCTGCATAGAGATAAAAAACACAAATCCAGAAATGATGGAGAAAATAGATGGATGTAAACCTACAGAAATAATTTCAATTTCCTTCAAGACGTGACAGCAAGTAATTCTTAAGAGTATCAGGAGAAACGCTTATCTAGCTCCATACATAAGTCCATAAATAAATGAATGAAATACTATAAAAATACTTTATAAAATATCAATTTGAAATATTCACTAGAAGCTAGAGTGTAGTTTAGAAGTTGTTTTCTGTTGAAAAACACACACAGTAGAAAAAGCCTTAGGAAAAGAAAATCTTGTTTTTTAACCTGCTTCCATTCAATAGCTTTTAGAGTCTTTCTACATTTTTTGAAGCAGAGAGTAGGACAAAAGATCTGTCGAGTACTGAAAATGGCAAAAAGCAAGACAAAAGATTTTAAGATGTCACAAAGAGCAGAATCAGGATTACATGGTCATTCGGTAGAGACTACACTAGATTCAACATTTGCACCTACAGATATTTACTTATCATTTTTCTAAAGCATACTTACATCTCTATGCCCACTGCTAGCAGAATCATGAAGTGGAGTATCATCATCCAGTCCTTGTGTGTTCACATCTGCTCCTGCTGCTATCAGAACCTTAGCAACATCATAATAACCAACATTACAAGCTTCATGAAGCGGAGTCCAACCTGTAATCATGGAAGTCAGAATGTTTAATTTTTGATCTTATAATATTAATATATTGTTTGTAACCAAACAAACCACTTGAAAACATCAGCACAAAACATAATTGTTATGTGGGTCATTTCAAAGTGGTGTGTGTGTGTGTGTGTGTGTGTGTATTTTCTTAGGATATATATGTGTGTGTGTGTGTGTGTGTGTGTGTGTGTGTGTGTATACACACACACACACACACACACACAAAGAAAATTCCTGTGCTATACTGGACTTTATATACATAATGTGGCACTATTTGTAACACCTTCCGTCTCAAGATCAAAATGTGTTTTATAAGTGTTAAGACTCACACTAACACACTACAGAAGGTAAGCATCCTATATTTAAACTGAGAACGGAGCTCACAATGCAAGTTTGTGGCAAAACTGAGAATCTGATCAGAAACCACCACCCTAATTATACACCTCACTCCTTCCTGGTAAATAAATATTTTAGACACATCATTATTTGATTTATATGCAAATGACTGAATAAGACTCCATTTGGAATTACAACAAATCTCCATCTTAAGAAGTTTGCTTATGCTAATTGCCAATCTCTGTTCTTCTAGAGTAACTGAACATACAACAGTAATGACTGACTGCTTTCACATTGTTGAGTACAGGTGTGAATAGCACCTACCCCTTATCAATCATTCTAGATAAGCTACTGACAAATAAACCAAAAAAATGTATTTCCTGATATTTCTTAAAGCCACTAGCATTAATTCTCATAATCAGGGACTTCAAGTTCCATCTTACTAAGCCATCTGACACCAAGGCTAGGTCTATACTACCCGCCTGAATCGGCGGGTAGAAATCGACCTCTCGGGGATCGATTTATCGCGTCCCGTTGGGACGCGACAATTGATCCCCGAATCGGCGCTCTTACTACCACCTCCGCTGGTGGAGTAAGCACCGCCGACAGAAAGCTGCAGAAGTCGATTTTGCCGCCGTCCTCACAACGGGGTAAGTCGGCTGCGATACGTCGAATTCAGCTACGCTATTCACGTAGCTGAATTTGCGTATCTTAAATCGACTCCCCCCTGTAGTGTAGATGTACCCCAAGGCTGCACATTTTCTCCACCTCACTTCTTCATTCAACCTGCAACCCTAGTTCAACTCTCCCATTCACCAAAGGGCCATTTACTTTACTTGGTCTTCACCAAGCAGTGCTCACTCCCCCACTCTCTCCAATTTCTCTGTTGCTGAGTTACCCCTCTCCAACCATCAGCTGGCCTCTTTTCAGCATCATCCAAGAGCCTCCCCTCACGCCCCGTACTTGGCCTTTCTGTGACTTCCAGACAATCAGTATTGATGACTTCTCATCTGCTCTCAGCCCTCTCCTCCCTTGATATGGCTGTTGATTCTTTCCAGGCACCAATCTCCCATCACAAAGTCTGTCCTACCAACCTCCCATCCCTAGCTCCCCACCCCTCCCCAGTGCCAATCAGCGGGGGGGACGGGGACCTGGAGGGCCATTTAGCCTGGGCCTCAAGCTCAAAGGGGGCCTCAAATTTAGACACTGCAGTTCTGCTCTTCCAATTCAAACCTAGACCCTGTCCAGTCTGGTTTCCACCCACTGCCCTCCCCCTAAACTGCTCTCAGTAAAATCTCTAATAACCTCTTGGCCAACGGTCAAAACCAGTGCTCCATCCTCAGTCTCCTTGACTTTTCAGCTGCCTGTGACACTGTTGACCATGCTCATCTCAAATCTCAGCCTGCCTTGGCTTCTGTGAGTCTGTCCTGCCCTGGTTCTCCTCCTACCCCTTTAATTATCGCTTCATCAGCATGTCCACCAGAGGATCCTCCTCAACACCCATCCAACTTTCTGAGAAAGTTCCACAGGGCTCCGTCCTTGGCCTCTTCTATTCTCCTCTACACCTTATCAGTGGGTAACCTCACTGGCAAACACAAATTCAGCTACTGTCACTATGCTGACAACTCTCACATCTCCCTTTTTCCTCCAGACCTCTCTCTTGTTCAAATTAAATTTTCACCTTGTCTGTCTGACATCAATTTGTGGATGTCTAGCTGTCAGCTCAATATCAACATGGCTAAAACATAACTCCATCTCCCTCCACTCTAAAGTGCACCTCAGTACCTCATTTCCTGATTGTTGTAGACAACACCACCATTCTGCTCATCACTCTAGCTCAGGGGTCTCAAACACGCAGCCTGCGGGGCTATTTCCTGAGGCCCGCCAAGCGGCCCGTGGGCCCCCTCCCTCCCCGGGCTACCTCCAGGCCAGGGGTAAGCAAACTACAGCCGGCCCGCGAGATTGCCCCCCTCGAGCCCCGTGTCGCTCCCTGAAGCGGCTGGCATCACGAGGAGGGGGGGGGGCGGAGAGCAGAGGTCTCCGTGTGTTGCTCTGGCTTCCAGGCACCACCACCACCACCCTGCAGCTCCCATTGGCCGGGAACAGGGAACCACAGCCAATGGGAGCTTCAGGGGAGGTACCTGGAGGAGTGGCAAGCAGCGTGCAGACCTCTCCGCCTCCCCTCCCCCAGGGGCAGCAGGGACGTGTGCGATGCTGACACCCCGGAGTCGCTCAAGGTAAGCGGCTCCGGGCCAGAGCCCGAAGCCCTCCTGCACCCTGCCCCCCAACTCCCTGCCCTGAGCCCCCTGCCTGCACCCCAACCTCCTGCCCTAAGCCACCTGCCACATCCCACACCCCAACTCCCTACCCTGAGCCCCCTGCAACCTGACCCCCTACCGCACCCCTCACCCCTCCTGCACCCCACACCCCAACCCCCTGCCTTGAGCCCTCTGCCACACCCAGCACACCTCCTGCATTCCCTGCCGCACCCTGCACCTCAACTCCCTGCCCTGAGCCCCCGCCACACCCCTCCTGTTCCCTCTGGGGGAAGGGAAGGGGCAGAGTTGGGATGGGGACTTCTGGGAAGGGGTTGGAATGGTGGCAGGGAGGGGGTGGGAAGAGGTGGGGCGGGGCCTCATGGAAGGGGTGGAGTGGGGGCAGGGCCGGGAGCAGCAAGGGGGTGTGTGTCAGTGATGCGGCCCTCAGGCCAATGAACTAGTCCTCATGTGTCCCTCGTGGTCATTTGAGTTTGAGACCCCTGCTCTAGCTTGTAATCCAGGTGTCATCCTTGACTCAGAGCTCTATATAGGTTCTCACAATTAGGCAAAAATCTAAATCTTGCAGATTTTCTGCAAAAAACATCTCTAACATATGACTTTCATGTCCATCCACACAACTAATGCTCTTTCCCAGGCATCCTTTGATTTTGATTACTGCAACATCCTGTCTCTGGCCCTGAGAGATAAAATCTTGTCCGGCTTATATCCACCAGAATGCTGCTACATGGATAATTTTCCTAGCCCATTGCTTTGACCACGTCACACCTCTTTTTGTATCCCCCCACTGGCTCCTTCCTCTCTACTGCAACAAACATTTGCAGCTTGTCTTCACTTTCAAGGCCCTTTCTGGCCTATCCCCACCCTACCTATTATCTCTCACTCACTACTGAGATGCCAACTCCTGTTTCTGATCAACCAATACCAGCCTCCATCACCCACTTGTTACATTTTCAAACAAGCATCTTTGTGCTTTCTCCCACATTGCCCCTTATGCTTGGAGAAGATCTTCATAAACATCTGCAAAACTAACACATTGTCCTTCTTAAAACTCTCCTTTCCATTAGGTCTACAAAACCATGACAAGCACTAGGCTGCTGGTGTGCTAAGACCACTTGATGATCATGCTGACCAAAACCACCTGTTTCTTTATAATCCCCAACAACTAGACTGCAGGTGTGATACAACCACTGCCTGTCATGCTGACCATTGTTTCCTTGTACTCCCATCTGCCTATATCCATCTATAGTTTCGTGTCTTATACTCAGACAAGGAGCAGGGATCGTCTTTTGGTTCTGTGGTTGTACAATGCCTGGCACAATTCCTGGTCCATAACTAGGGCTCCTAGGTGCTACTGAAATTCAAAATTAATAGTAGCTGTAAAAGACAAAGCTGATGAAATGTTACCTACTGTTCTGCCCCACCAATAATGCCATCAGCCTCTTACAAACATCATTGTGCTTTCTTCTACTTTGCCACTTGTGTACAAAACAGCCTTACTGAACTGATCTGCAAAGATACAACTCTCTCCGCCTTCAAATACCCTTCCATGGCCAATTTCTACCATGATGTCAACAAAAAAAACTGGCCAATGTTTAATGAGGCAAGTGACTCAGAAGCAGGTAAGGAAAGTCTCTTTTTAGTGTAATAACAAAAACTATATAAAAACCAACAAGTGAGAGACAGACAGTATAAATAAATAAAAATGGTATAAGTTGCTGGTCTCTCTTATCACCCCATCATATATTGCTCATAATCTTCAATTAGAAGTTCTTCAAATATATACCCCTAGTTTTAGACAATACATAGCGTAACAGGGTCCTGATCAAAACTGAGGCCTCTGGATGCTCGTATTAATAATAAAAAAATATATATACACAAACCCAATCTCATCCACCAACTACCCCAGCTGCCTTAACAACCACTATAGCACAAGTTGAGAGACTTCTGGTAATTATTTTTAAGTTACAGTATTAATTCATATCAGATTTAAATTGGAATTAAGTCTGACCTCTAGTAACAAATTCGGGACTAACGCTGACTTTTAATGAAATGAAGGCATATCAACCTTACCTGCAAAATCTTTTACATTCACATTTGCGCCTAGGCTGATTAACTCTTTAACTTGTTTAACATCTCCTCGGATGGCTGCCATATGTAAAGGAGTTTCCCCTCTTTCATTTCTCTTATTAACTTTGTCTTTTTGTCTTGATGAGGAGCTTGGTGTTTTCTTTTGTGTTGGTGTTGTCTGTAAAGGATGATGCAGGTTGGAATCTACAAAATAAATTGAAAAATAGTCAATATAAATTTTGTAGCTGGATAATTTTTGCTTTACTTTATTTTACTTTCTCACCATCTTCAAATTTCAGTGTCCACAATTGGTCATGTCTTTTAATAGATTCCATAGTTTATTCAAAATCCTGTAATCCAGGGGTGGACAAACTATGGCCCGCGGGCTGGATCTGGCCCATGGGATTGCCACCCCTGTGGCACCGCGGGGCTAAGGCAGGCTCCCTGCCTGCCCTGCCCTCGCACCACTCCCAGAAGCAGCTGGCCCTGGGGGGAGGGGGGCAGAGGGCTCCATGCGCTGCCCTCGCCTGCAGGCACTGCCCCCCACAGCTCCCATTGGCCGGGAACGGGGAACTGCGGCCAATAGGAGCTTTGGGGGAGGTACCCGCAGTCGACGGCCAAAACAAATTGCTAAGGGCCAGATTTTCAAAGGTATTTATTTTAAAGGTCTAAAGGTGCAGACAGGTGCCTGGTGGGACTTTCAAAATTACCTAAGCTTCTTGGGCACTTTTGAAAATTCCACTAGGCACCTAAATACTTCCAAAAATCTGGCCCTAAGTCTACTTCACCAAAATCTTCTCACTGTCTCTAAGCAGAGAGGTGAAGAATTGAATGTATATGGACACTGAACTATCCTCTCAACAACAGAGATGGGAACCCAAAGTAAGGCAGTGTGATGCAACTTGCATAACTGCTGCCCAAAATATAGACGTTTTGTGGTTATAGTGGTTTTCAGGTTACAGGAATGTCAATTCAGCATCTTCCAGGAGTAAAAATCCTTTATAATTAAAAAAAGAAACAAACAGAAAAATGTACCCATTTGAAATAACAGATGGTTCTAGAATAATCAGAAAGTACTACTCAAGTAGAAAATATCATAAATCATGAGACTATAATTAAAGATGGTCAGCAATACTCGGAGAAAACATTCTGTGGAGACAATTTTGGTGAAGGTCTGACAGAAAACACAAGGTGAGTGAGGCAATATCTTTTTTTGGACCAACTTCTGTTGGTGAGAGACACCAGCCACACAGAGAAACTTTCCAGCCATACAAAGCTCTTCTTCAGGTCTGTGAAAGATACTCCCAGCATCACAGCAAAATGCAAGGTTGGAATAGATTGTTTAGGATAAGTAGTTAGCACATATTGTAAGGGATTTCTCAAGGTAGAGTGGCCTTTTAACACGTCTGCACTCATAGGACAAAAAGAGAGGGTTAGTGGGTTTCAAATTGTTGTAATAAGCCATAAATCCAGCATCTCTGTTCAGTCCATGATTTTTAGTGTCAAGCAGAGTAGGCAGATTTCCACTGGAAAGCTGCCCGATTTCTTGCCAGCTGTAGGCCTTGCATGAACAACCTAAGAAGTAGTAAGGAAGGGAAGTAAGGAAACAGAGGTTAATACTGTACGAAGCATAAACTTATAAGTGGCCTTGTAAATAACACTGGTCTACAATTTTTGAGACGTCGTCTGCTTCAGAGATAAAATGTGCTATTTATTATGTATTTTGATGTGTTGAATTCAAATATGACAATTAAAACAACTGATTGGCTACTGTTTCTAAGATATTTAAGTTTTTACATTTTATGTCTATGTATATTGTGTAGATAGAGTTTTAATCATAAATTGTAAACCTAGGTCTTTCATTGTCTTTATGGTTGCTTTACATGATAATATTTCACCTGTCCTGTTTATGTAAAACTTTAAAAATCAGCAAAAGGGTTATATAAATAAAATGTATTATGAAACAAAAAGGCAAAAAACTATTATGTACATAGTTTAGTCCTATTCAGTGTCTACTTGGCGCTTCTTGGCTTGTCTCTTGTATTCATTAAATGGAGCATCTCTTGTCACTGTCCAGCAATAGTCTGCAAGCATTGATGGGCTCCATTTGCCCCGATAGCGTTTCTCCATTGTTGCAATGTCCTGGTGAAATTGCTCGCCGTGCTCGTTGCTCACTGCGCCGCAGTTCGGTGGAAAAAAATCTAGATGAGCGTGCAAAAAATGTATCTTTAGTGACATGTTGCAACCAAGGCTTTTGTATGCCTTGAGGAGGTTTTCCACCAACAACCTGTAGTTGTCTGCCTTGTTGTTTCCGAGAAAATTTATTACCACTAACTGGAAGGCTTTCCATGCCATCTTTTCCTTGCATGGTCAAATGCATCATCTCGAAGAAGTTCACGAATCTGAGGACCAACAAAGACACCTTCCTTTATCTTAGCTTCACTTAACCTTGGAAATTTTCCACAGAGGTACTTGAAAGCTGCTTGTGTTTTGTCAATGGCCTTGACAAAGTTCTTCATCAGACCCAGCTTGATCTGTAAGGGTGGTAACAAAATCTTCCTTGATTCAACAAGTGGTGGATGCTGAACACTTTTCCTCCCAGGCTCCAATGACTGTCGGAGTGACCAATCTTTCTTGATGTAGTGGGAATCTCTTGCACGACTATCCCACTTGCAGAGAAAACAGCAGTATTTTGTGTATCCAATCTGCAGACCAAGCAAGAGAGCAACAACCTTCAAATCGCCACAAAGCTGCCACTGATGTTGGTCATAGTTTATGCACCTCAAAAGTTGTTTCATGTTGTCATAGGTTTCCTTCATATGGACTGCATGACCAACTGGAATTGATGGCAAAACATTGCCATTATGCAGTAAAACAGCTTTAAGACTCGTCTTCGATGAATCAATGAACAGTTTCCACTCATCTGGATCATGAACGATGTTGAGGGCTGCCATCACACCATCGATGTTGTTGCAGGCTACAAGATCACCTTCCATGAAGAAGAATGGGACAAGATCCTTTTGACAGTCACGGAACATGGAAACCCTAACATCACCTGCCAGGAGATTCCACTGCTGTAGTCTGGAGCCCAAGAGCTCTGCCTTACTCTTGGGTAGTTCCAAATCCCTGACAAGGTCATTCAGTTCACCTTGTGTTATGAGGTGTGGTTCAGAGGAGGAGGATGGGAGAAAATGTGGGTCCTGTGACACTGATGGTTCAGGACCAGAAGTTTCATCCTCTTCCTCGTCTGACTCAGGTGAGAATGATTCTGGTGCATCAGGAACCGGCAGTCCTTCTCCATGGGGTACTGGGCGTATAGCTGATGGAATGTTTGGATAATGCACAGTCCACTTTTTCTTCTTTGACACACCTTTCTCAACTGGAGGCACCATGCAGAAGTAACAATTGCTGGTATGATCTGTTGGCTCTCTCCAAATCATTGGCACTGCAAAAGGCATAGATTTCCTTTTCCTGTTCAACCACTGGCGAAGATTTGTTGCACAAGTGTTGCAGCATATGTGTGGGGCCCACCTCTTGTCCTGATCTCCAATTTTGCAGCCAAAATAAAGGCTTTCTTAACCATAGTGGTTATACTGCGCTTTTGTGATGCAAAAGTCACTTCACCACAAACATCGCAGAAGTTATCTGCACTGTTCACACCAGTACGAGGCATCTCTGCTCACTTTGGCTAAACAGAAATGTGTCCCTTTGCAAAATCAAACACTGACAAATAAGAGAGCACGACACTGTATGATTTCTAGAGCTGATATAGGGCAATTTGTCATGTATGACGCAATACCAGCTTCAGATTGCATCATTCATTGTTTTGCCTAAAAAGCAAGTACTGTCCAAACCCCAGTCCTAGATTTATTCATTGATCCAGTCAAAGATGTATTTTAGTCATTTCTGGTTTAAATTGAGATTCCCTTCCCTTTATAACTCACTTATCCTCCGCCATTCCCAAGTGAAGGGTCGTATATACTGACCCAATAGCATATCTTGAAAACTAGAGCCAATCAACAATTTTAAGCATCATTTTCGTTCTCAGTGACCCAGAATTAGTAAAGTTTGACTACATTTATTTCATAAGCATTTTGGCTGTCGAGCAGTGTATGTAATTAAATAAATTGCAAGAAGAGTAATGTGTGATAAGCTTGCAGCTTTGCTTTACTTACTACCATACTCTGCAGCTTGTGAACCGTTCATGATGTGTACATAGACTGGTTACAATAATTAGTAGCCCAATCAAAGTGTGTGATACAATATATTAACTAACTTATTACCTGTAAGTGTGTATGTAAGCTGAGTCATGATTATGTAAATTGGATATGTGATATAACCTGTTCCCATCCCCTATACTTGAGCCAGATCAATTCAAGTGTAGTTTGATTGTATGCCAATAAAGAAACCTGTGACGAGTCCAGAGTTGAACTAATTTCTTGAAATCCAGAGAACTGGATAAAGTGTACTCTGAGCATGGGATGAAGTATTCTGGATAAGCTGAGTGGAAAAGGAACCAGCTTCCCCACCCAACTCTTTGGCAGCTTGGCTCCTGGAGAGCCCAGGCTTCCAGGTTCCTGGGTATTCAGGAGTCTGTCTGCTGGGCAGCTGAGAGCCTAGAAGTCTGGAAGCCTTGACTCCCAAGCTCTGAGGCTCCTCAGCAACTCACTAGGTAGGCTGATAGGGAGCTGGGAAGCCCTAGAATCACCTGCTCCCAAGCTCATGGCTTCTCAACAGCCCAGACTCTCAGGGCCTGTGGCTCCCAGGTAGCCAGCCAGCCTGCCCTTGGGCTCAGGACCCCGGTGCTTCTGGAGTCCACAGCTTCAGGGAAGCCAGCTAGAAAGTCTGCTCCTGAACCAGATTCTCCAGGATTCCCTTTCATGGAGAATTTTGAAATTTTTTATTTCTTTTCCAAATCAGAATGAAACCAAATTTTGAAATATTAAAATCCTACACAAAATAGAAATATCTTTCTCTTCACAGCTCTGGTTATAACCACAACAGAACAACTTGGTTTATCACAGGGCTCGGCAATCTTTCAGAAGTGGTGTGCCGAGTCTTCATTTATTCACTCTTGTGTGCCAGTAATACATTTTAACATTTTTAGAAGGTTTCTTTCTACAAGTCTATAATATATACATACATACATACATACAATAGTTTAGTTAAAGTAAATAAGGTTTTTAAAATGTTTAAGCAGCTTCATTTAAAATTAAATTAAAATGCAGAGCCCCCCAGACCAGTGGCCAGGACCCGGGCAGTATGAGTGACACTGAAAATTAGCTCGCGTGCTGCCTTCGGCACACATGCCATAGGTTGCCTACCCCTCGTTTATCAACTACCACCAAATTCTAAAAGTTAATTTAGTCATTTACCTTCCGATTACCTTTGTTAAAGTATTAACTTCATAAACACTTATGTTAAAATGGAAGTTAAATTGTTATGTTAACAAAAATATATTACAGCTCCTATGATGATTGATTTTTATAGTTTATTCCTGTAAACAGCATTAGACACTAAGGAGCTGATCCAGCCCCCGGGTGAAAATCGTGACTCTATTTAAGTCAATGGGAATTCTGTCACTGATTTCAAGGGGGCCATAATTTCACCTCATATGAAGACTCCCATGGACTTCAGTGAGAGTTGAATTGCACACTGAACTAGTAAGAATATATTAAGTGCAACCCCTCCACCCCAAAAAACCCCCCAATGAAAATGTAACATGACAGCTGAGAGATGGAATACTCAAAAATGGGAAATTCATTATTACAGTCACCACAGCAATCCTAAAACAACCCTTTGTATATTATAACTAAAGATAGTCAGGAATTTTTCATCAAATTATTTGACAGAAAATGCAGTTTTCTACAAAGATGAAATTTTCCATGAGAAGAATTTTGCTTTGCAAATTCAGAAGAGTGCTTGATTAAATCAAAGACTGCTTTAAAAAACAAGAAAAAATGTAACAGGTGGAGGGGGGTTTAATAGGGAGGAGAGAGAGAAACAGTAACTCAGTGGTAGTTGGTATCACCTGGACTGTTGTCTCTAGCTGTCATCTGCATAAGAAGGGCCATCTGTTTGCGCTCCGAAAGCGGATAACCAAAAAGTATGCTAACTGGTGTCGACTTCTTACTTCCAGTTTCCTTTTTCATTTTCTTCTTCTCTGGGCCTTCTTTCTCTGGAAATATTAGCACACTAATAAGATTCTGAAAAATAACCAACTATATTACAGAATCTCACACAGACAGAAATAGCCATTTTCAATTATTTATGTGAGCTGGAGGTTGGAGAAAAAAAATACATTACTATGTCATGCTGCCCCACTTAGTACATTTGTGTTCCTTTTTCTTCGGTCAGGAGGGTATGCACCACTAGTTTTGACATAGTTTTCAGCTGACTGCAACAATATACTCATGAATAAAGCACTTAAAGATTTTAGAAGTATATCATACAAATAAAACTATAAAGTCAATAACTTGTTTTCAGACTGATGTGTAGTCACAACTTTGATTTTTCACAGAATCAAGAAAGAGGTGGAAAATTCCTTAAAGTCCTCTAGTGTACCCCAATCCCACTGCAAGAGTGTCCCCAACTATATCTTCTAGTGCTTTGTAGAATCCAGTTTGAAAACATCAGAAACAATGGTGAATTCATTACCCTCAGGAGACTATCCTACTATTTAACAAAACTCATTATTAGGAAATTTTTCCTGATATTCTGCCTAAATACTGCTGTCCTGAAATTCATCTCATTACTCCTAATTTTACATCCCTTTGTCTCACCTTAAGTAATTCCTTCCCCTCCTTACTCTTCCAATATGTGCAGCTATTATGCGTTTCCCCTTGGTCAACATTTAGCAGAATTATTTAATATTTAGGATCAAAGATTTTGAATTTGGAGCCTAAAGTTAGGCACCTAAATAAATGGCCTGACTTCTAAAGGTGCTGTGCACCTAAAAATTTCCACTCATTTCAATGTGAGCTGCATATGCTCTGAGTATCAGACCACTTTTTAAAGCTGCTAAACATGAATGTAGAACATAATATTATTTGTGCCAATTTGAAAACTTTGGTCTGTGTCTTTTTGTCTTTCCTCTTCAAATTCCATCGTTTGCCCACTTTCTTCTGACTGAACACAATATTATAGGTGTGGCTTCACCGGAGCTTTATAGAGATGGGAATAACGTGTGATGTGTTACCTCTGACCATGCAGTCCTAAACTGCACTAGTGTTTTTTCTACCTTTCTAGATTATTTTTATTTTTTCTATCCTCAGTGATGTTTATAAACGCATGTATTGTAGTGTTGTGTAAATGTAGATAATGTACTGTTCATCTTCTCTCAGTGTATTAAGATGGTAAAATTATCATCATTTTTACTTGTAAACTTGATTTGGAATTCTAAGGTAGCCCTCAAGTGTTTAACAACAGCTTTGGTAGTTTGGCCTTGTTTTATTTTTAACTTTTACTTTACCTTTTTTTAAAGATTGTATTTGCCATTGTTAGAAGGCAGGGTCTGTAGGTTGCTCTGAGGATGTCACGCAGCAGAACAAAACGAACTCAACACACTTCTGCTAAACAAATTCTCCCCTCTGTCTCGCCTCCTTACAGGCCCAGTACAAGCAATGGATTAAATACAGAAAGCAATCCTCTAACAATACTAGCAGGAAGTATAATATTTCATGATGGCACTGTCTGCCTTACCAGTTCCTCTCTCTGAGCCTGCCTGCTCAGACCTCCTCCGCATACCATTAAGCTCAGGACCATACTCTGCCATGTACAGTAACTGGTAACCCCTTTGCCTTCTTAATTAGATCAGTAGGGGCAGGAAGATGGAAGGAATTCAGGTAGTTGGGGAGACAATGTCTGTTTAGCTGCTTGCTTTCCCCTGTTCAGCTGGCTGACATTCTAATCCAGGGATCGGCAACCTACCACACGTGCCAAAGGCGGCATGTGAGCCAATTTTTACTGGCACGCTGCTGCCAGCCGGGGTTCCAGCCACCGGCCCCGCTCAGACTGCTGCCTGCCTGGGTGAACGGAATCCTAGGCCGGCAGCGGGCTGAGCGGGGCCGACGGCCAGGACCCTGGCTGGCAGGAGCCAGCAGCTGGAACTCCAGACCATCAGCTGGCTGAGCTGCTAAGCCTGCCGGCCTGGGTGAACGGAACCCTGGCCAGCAGCAGCTGAGCGGGGCCGGGACCCCAGCTGGCAGGAGCCAGCAGACAGAACTCCAGACCGGCGGCAGGCTGAGCATTGGAAATGCATTTACATTACCCTTACTACCGTAGCTCTGTCCCTGTAGTGACACTAGCCTCCCATCTTCCCTTCCCTTCATGACCAGATTCTGAAAACCTGATTCACATTATGAAGGGTTTGCAGGCACAGAACCCATGTATTATAAGGAAAGTGGATAAAAATCTATGATTAAAATAATAGCTTTTAAAATTTAAATTAAATATATTTTTCTGTTAGAAAACAAATCTATTTAAAGTTAAATTAAAAATTATGACAATACATTAAGGCCAAACCTAACTATAATCTATTAACGTAATTTAAAATTGAATTTAAAAATATCCAAGTAGTAAGTGTTTACTGCTGAAGTTTTAAAGAAAGAAAAACCACTGAACTAGAAGAAGTCACTGGTTAAGCATGTGGAACCATAGTTTGTTGAAGTGTTAAATTGGCGTTTGACAGCAGTAGCCTCTTCTGCAAGTGCAGAGAGAATATTTTCTCCATTTCAATTTATTCAACTTGTTCTGTTCAATGATTAGCTCATTGAGGGTTGAGAAAAAGGATAGAGAGACAAGATGGGTGAGGTAATATCTTTTATTGGACCAACTTCTGTTGGTCAGAGAGAGAGACACCAACAAAAGTTTACTTCACTAACCTGGTCTATTTATAGATATAGTGTATCCGCTGGTATAGCAAAAGAGGGTTACCTACCTTTCGTAATTGTTGTTCTTCGAGAGGTGTTGCTCATGTCCATTCCAGTAGGTGTGCACGTGTGCCGCATGCACGATCGTCAGAAGTTTTTTATCCTAGCAGTACCCGTCGAGTTGGCTGTGGAGCCCCCTGGAGTGGCACCTTTATGGCGGTGTATATAGGTTCTTGCCAACCCGCCGCCTGCTCAGTTTCTTCTTGCCGAAATACTCCAACAGAGGGGAGGCGAGTAGGATTTGGAATGGACATGAGTAACACATCTCGAAGAACAAGTTATGAAAGGTAGGTAACAGTCTTTTCTTCTTTGAGTGATTGCTCATGTCCATTCCAATAGGTGACTCCTAAGCAGTTTCAACGGAGAAGAGGTCGGAGGTCACCGAGTTGCTGACTGCTTAGTGTGACGTGAAGGTGTGGATGGAAGACCACACTGCTGCCTTGCATATGTCCTGAATGGGAACTTGTGTGAGGAACGCAGCGGAAAAGGCCTGTGCTCTTGTGGAGTGCGCTGTCAATGCCGGGGCTGGGATCTTAGCCAGGTCATAGCATGTTCTGATGCAGGACCTGATCCATGACGAGATTGGGAAGCCCTTTCATCCTCTCAGCGATTGCAATAAAAAGCTGTGGTGACTTACGAAACGGCTTTGTGCATTCAATGTAGAAGGCTAGGGCATGCCTGACATCCAGGGAATGGAGTGCTCGCTCTTTGTTGCTGGCATGAGGTTTAGGAAAGTATACCAGTAGAAATAGGTCCTTGTTAATGTGAAATTGTGATACTACCTTGGTTAGGAACGTTGGATGAGGGCATAGCTGTACCTTGTATTTGTAAAGGACTGTGTAGGGGGGCTCGGAAGTCTGCGCTCTGAACTCGGAGACCCTTCTGGATGAGGTTATGGCCACCAGAAAAGCCACCTTCTGGGAAAGGTAAGATAAGGGGCAGGTCGCTAGGGGCTCGAAAGGGGACCCATGAGTCCGGAAAGGACTCGGTTAAGATCCCACTGAGGAATGGGCTGCCTCACCTGGGGGTAAAGCCTATCCAAGCCCTTAAGAAACCAGCCCACCATGTGATTGCTAAAGACTGACCTGCCCAGCATACCCTGGTAGAAGGTGGAGATGGCCACCAGGTGCCTTAATAGATGAGATCGTCAACCCCTGTTGCTTCAGGTACAAGAGGTAGTCTAGCACAAGGGGAATAGAGACTTGCTGCGAGGAGGTACCTTTCTGTAGTCACCAAATGGAGAAACACTTCCACTTCGCCAGGTACGTTGTGTAACTGGAGGGCTTCCTGCTCCCCAGTAGAATTTCCCTAACAGAGTCGGAGCACTGCAGTTCAAGCTGGTTCAGCCATGGAGTTTCCAGGCCCTGAGGTGGAGGGACTCCAGGTTGGCGTGTTGTAGTTGGCTGTGATCCTGTGTGATGAGGTCCGGGAGCATCACTACTGGCCTGTCCACAAATAGGTTCAGCAGCATGGTGAACCAGTGCTGTCGGAGCCACGCTGGTGCTATGAGGATCACTGAGGCCCTGTCCTGCCGGATCTTGATGAGGACCTTGTGTATGAGGGGGAAGGGCAGGAACACACAGCAGGTGACTTGTCCATGGTAGGTGAAAGATGTCTACTATGGAGCCGTGGCTGTGGTTCTGAAAGGAACAGAATAGCTGATACTTTCTGTTGCTCCGTGTCACAAACTGGTCCACATCGGGATAGCCCCGCCTCTGGAAGATCAAAAGGGCAATGTCTGCTCTGAGTGCCCACTCGTGAGTGTTGAACGAGCGACTGAAGTGGTCCGCTAGTTTGTTCTCTGCTCCCGGCACATATGGATGCAGTGTGCGACACAGAAGTCCTACAGTCGGAGAGCTTCCAGGCACAGGGGAGAGGAATAAGCACCACCCTGTTTGTTTATATAGAACATCGCTGTGGTGTTGTCCATCAGTACTGAGACACAATTCCCCTGAAAATGGGCCTGGAACGTCTGGCAAGCCAGGTGAATTGCTCTAAGCTCCCTGACATTGATATGCAGTGATAGTTCTAGTTGTGACCACACGCCTTGAGTTCTGATACTGCCCAGGTGCACTCTCCTGCCTGTCTCCAATGTGTCCATGACCAGCGACAATGAGGGCTGAGGTTTGGCGAAGGGTACTCCCACACAGATCATTTAAGGTTGTAGCCACCAGCTGAGGGACTCGAGAATCTTGGGTAACCAGGGTCCAGAGAGTCCCATCTGGGTCTGTATACCCTCGCCAACCAAGCCTGGAGGGGGCGAAGGCGCAACCTGGCATGCTGCACTATATACTTGCAGGCTGCCATATGCCCCCGAAGCTTCATGCAGTTTCTGGCCGTGGTAGTTGGGAACCAGTGGAGGCTGTCGATGTTGCCCTTGATGCTTTGGAACCGGGACTTGGGTAGGGAGGCTCTGGCCTGAGTGGAGTCCAGGAGAGCCCCGATGAACTCTATTTTCTGGGTTGGGACCAGTGTAGACTTGGGCACATTCAGAATGAGCCCCAACCTGCTGTAGTGCCAGGGCTACATGCTCTAGCACTTGCACTCGGGAATTGCCCTTGATGAACCAGTCATCCAGGTACAGGAAGACATGTACCCGGTGTTTGCAGGCAGGCTGCCATGATTGCCAGGCACTTTGTGAACACATGCGGGGACGTTGAAAGTCCGAATGGTAGTATGGTGAACTGTCAGTTCAGGCCACTGATTACGAATCTCAGGAATCTCCTGTGTTCTGGAATAATTGATATATGAAAGTATGCGTCCTTCAAGTCGAGGGTGGCAAACCAGTCCCCCGGATCCAAAGAAGGAATGATAGTGGCCAGAGAAACCATACGAAACTTCAAAACATTCATAAGAAAGCTGAGGTTTTGCAGATCCAGGATAGGCCTGAGCCCACCCTTGGCCTTTGGGATGGGGAAATATCAGGAGTAGAACCCCCTGCCCCTGAACTCCTATGGAACCTCCTCTACTACCCCCAGCGCAAGGGAGCAATTGCACCTCCTGTAGCAGGAGTTGCTCATGAGAGGAGTCCCTGAAGAGGAACGGGAAGGTGGGTGGGAGGGCACAGAACTGGATAGAATATCCCACCCCTATCGTGCTCAGGACCCAGTGATCTGAAGTAATCTGGGCCCAGGCACAGCAGAAGTGGGACAGACAATTCACAAAGGAAGGGCAAGGATCCGGGATTTGGGCTGGTGCTCCATACCTGGGTGCACCTTCAAATGTTAGATTTAGAGCTGCGGGGGCTGCTTGGAGGAGCCCTGACTATGGCCGGAGGAAGACTGCGGGGGATACCTCCTGTTGTTTCTTCCCCTCCTTCGATTACAGTCCTGCCTGGGGGGAACTGGATAAAATCGTGAGGGGGGCTGGAGCTTGAAGGGCTTTCTCTGGGGTGCTGGTGTGTGAATTCCCAGAGACTTGAGGGTTGCTCACGAGTCCTTGAGACTGCAGTCTCGAGTCTGTCTTGTCAGCAAACAGCCCCTCAGTCAAATGGGAGGTCCTGTATGGTATTCTGGATCTCCGCCGGGAGCCCCGAGACCTGTAGCCATGACCTACGCCTTATTGTGATGCCCGTAGCCATGGTTCACACTGCTGAGTCAGTGGAGTCCAGAGCAGCCTGGAGGAAGATTCTAGCCACCACCCCTGCCCTCTTCCAGGACTGCAGCGAATTCCTGTCGGGTGTCTCTGACCTTGCACTTAATGTGGGAGACCCAGAGTCTGAACCCCGTGGTGGGTCCTTGGGAGCCCTGGACTGATTGGGGCAACGGACGTTGCAGAAGGAGGGGCACAGGCAACAGAGACCGCCGATGCTGCCCTCGAACCATGCCCTTGGCCCTGGTGGTAGCCCCAAGGTGTCCAAAAAGTCATTGTACCGTTCCCTGCCACTGGGGAGGCCACTACAACATCGGTACCGAGTGTTCCTCCACCCTACAGTGCCGAGACCGTTGCCAGGATCTTGACTGGTACCGGCTGCGTTGGGACACGTATGACTCCGCCTCTGACTCCAATGAACAGTCCGAGCCCGGGAGGGAGGGCCGGATTCCAATGGTGCCGGGGAGCAGTCCCGTGGCAATGGGAAACAGTGCTGCATCATGGTGGACTTGCCCTAGTACCGGATAAGAGATACCCCCACTGGTCCCGCAGACTGTGTCGGAATTGGTGCAGCAGCCGGGGCTTGCACCGCCTGCACCTAAGGCAGTGCACAGGAATAGGAGACCGAGGACTGTGCCGTCATAGCAATTAAATCCTGCACAGCCTCAAAAGTGTCTGGTGTGGAGAGGAGGTCCAGGTACTCCTCCAACACTTCCCAGACTGGAGAGTCCACCAACATTGGATTCGACGGTCCTCCCCTCGAGGCCGGAGTCGACGGTGCCAGGACTGATAGACCAGCCTTCTGGTGTCCCACCCGTGAGAAGCACCACACTGGAGTCCTGCCTGCTCTTCTTGGCGGGGGAGTGGCCCCGTTCCGCCGTCTTCTTATGCGGCACCGGGGATTATGATCGGTGCTGCACTGATGAGCAGGCCTTCCGCACAGGGGAAAGGTGCTGCTGCTCCTTATGCGAGTCCTTCCTCGGTGCTGAGGTGTCCTGCACTGAGGCTGGTGCGCTGAATACCAAGGCTGCTGGTGCCCACTCTTGAGCCGGTTGGGGCTGGAAAGCAGACTCCATCAAGAGTCTCTCTCCCTCTTAGTTCTGGGCTTGAAGCCTCTGCAGATGGTGCACTTGTCTTGCAAATGATCCTCTCCCAGACACTTTACACAAGCGGCGTGCAGATCCTCTCTGGGCATAGGCTTACCACACCTATCGCACAGCTTGAACCCCTGGGGCGGCGGCAACTTAAAAGTACTAACGAACTAACTAACTGACTAACTAAGATAGTGAAGGATAACTATATAAAGCAAGAGATCAGTTGTTCCAACGACTGTCACTGGTGGTAAGAAGGAACTGAGCAGGAGGCGGGTCGGCAGGGACCTATATACACCTCCATAAAGGCGCCACTCCAGGGGGCTCTGCAGCCAACCCGATGGGTACTGCTAGGGTAAAAACTTCCAATGATTGTGCATGCAGCGTGTGCACACACACACCTATTGGAATGGACGTGAGCAATCACCCGAAGAAAAAGTAGTACTAAATTTAGCGTAAAGGCTATATTTAATTGCATATCAATGTGTTTTAATGGTTACCTGCCAATGAGAATCAACTTTCCTTAGGAAAGTAACTAAAAAGTACAAATGCAAAACAAGATTAAAAGTTATTATTTAAATCTACGTTTCCTACTTGCTGATTTAAATAAATCACCAATTTTAATAATGATTTAAATCAACCTACCCTGATCATAAAATGCGTTATTTTAAAAACAAGGATTTTTTTTCTAACGGATATAAGAAGTTTGCAGACTATGGCTGCGGACATCTTAAATTTTGAAAAGCCTTTGTACTAGTACAATGTAATTCTTCCATCCTCCCCTCATCCTCTTTTTTCATGAAAGCTTTTAAGAATTCTGCAGTCTGTGGAAGCAATAATCTTAATGCTGGAGGAGACATTATTAGTACAGACTGTAGTAACATATAGAGGAAGTAAATTGCAAATGCACTAAAAGAGCAAACTCTTCATGTAAGCAAATAAAAAGTCAAGCTGGGTAAAGGAGTTGTTGGCATATATTGATACACTAAGTGCAAAATTTTCAAGTGACTTAAGTATTTAGAAGCCTAAGTTCCATTAAGGACTCCACCATATTCCATACTCCTCTAGTCCTCTGCAATAGTCCCTTCTCTGCTGCCCTTCTTTGCCCCCTGCAATCTCTTTTCTGTTTGCATCCACTTCCTCCCTTAGCCCTAAGAAATCTCCTTTCTGCTCCTATCCTCTCCCTTCCCACCTCCCTTCTTTTCTGTCATAGATCTGCTGTAACAAACTCCTCCTCTCTGCCTGACTCAGACTCCTCTTTGCTCACCACTCTAAGCTCCCCCTTCTGCTGCTGCCTCCCTGCAAAGCTTGATGTTCCCACAGTTTCTCCAGACTTAATGCTCTCTGAAGAAAAGAGAAGCAAACAATAGATACATACTTTTGTTTTAAATTTCAAAAACAATGTTAATCGAAACTGTTTTAAGCATGAAAAATTATAGAACTGTGCACATGTGAATTTATAGTTTTTTATTCTGGTTTCAACTATGGAGAAGTGTGATCCGCTCCATGGAATATTTACTGTGTACTCTTCATCCGCTAATTTAGTAATTCTATAAAAAAAAGTGCTTTAGTTTGTCTGGCATGATTTGTGTTTATAAATTCATACTACTTAGTGCCCATGGTTCTTTTCTACAAAAAAAGTTTTATATATTTAACTCTTATGTCAGAATTACACCTCAATGTTGTTTTAACAATGTTCAATGTGGCAAAATAATGTGCCAAAACCAATACTGATATAGTTAGACACACTTTAAAGATCTGTCTTGCATGTTTGCAGTGCAGTATACTGTACATTTTCTGTCACCTTCTATTTTACCTATGTTTATTATCACTTTATATTTTGAACAGTGTATTCAGCAAATGATGGTAATACATTCCTGCCCTAACTGCTTAGCACTGAAGAATGGTGTTAAACAGTTGCACTTATGGATACTTGGTGATGAAAGGTAACGTATAAATTAAATTATGTTCATTTAGGTTATTTCCATTATTTCCAGTCATTCCTTTGTCATTCAGGAAACATTTCTTTATCCATCTTTCTGTTAGAATTCACAAAGTGTTTTAAAATAAACTCTAAATAGTCGATCAACACTGAAATTAACAATGTTAACAAAAAGTCACTGGACTACAGCAGGTACACCTGATAATACATTTACCTGAATATGTCCTGTAAGAAGGTATTAATCTCTCCCCCCAGTTTTCATGTGTATGTCCTGGATCTGAATCTACAGAATGAGAAGACACAGGAGACAAGGGGTGGAGGGAAGTATGGCATACAAAAGAGAAACTCTGATATACCATTTAAAAAGATCTCTAGATATTTAGTCAAAGACTATAGGACTAGTTTTTCCACAGCTTTTAATTGATAATCACATAAATCCACAGAAAATTCCCGATTAATGATCAGGACCCTTGAATCATGCAACCAATTATAGCAACATATACGATATGTAAAAAAATCACTCACTGCTCCAAGATCTCTTCATAGAGCACACTGTACAATATACTACAATAGGCAGGCAAGGCTTAGTAAAGTGCGTTATGGAAACCTTGAGTTAAAATATTCTTGCTTTTCTGGGTCTCAGAACCCTATTGTCTTCACAATTTGTGTATTTAATTTGTTTTGTTTTATAAAGGTATTATTTTAACTGAAATAATTTTCTTATTAAAAGTGACAGTGTACGTTTAAATATGAAATTTTTAAAAAATTCCTAGCCCATTCACTCAGAATATCCTAGACTGTTAAAAGTTAAGTCTTAAAAATCTAACTTCTCTTTCACTATTTTTTTGTTTACTTTTTACATTTCTCCGCCTGGACAATACAACCAGAAAAGTCAGTTTTCCTTCTATTTATAGTGAATTCCTGGTCAATTTCACTTTCAGATTCTCTGTACTAGTACAATACTACAATGATAGGGTTAGAAACTATACGTAAGGGAATTTCCATTTTTTTTAAACATCTTTCTTCTGCTAGAGACTGTTTTGTAAAAGGTTTAAAAAACAACATCAAATTTTTGGGCCAAATTTGGTTGGACAGAATCCCTTTAACATTTTCCTCTTTTGCTGTAGCTTTCTTAACATCTTTAAAAACAATTAAAAATGGTTAAGTTATCTAAGGGCAATGTTCTTAGACGCTTTTCCGCACTTCTGACTGTAGGGGTTCAAATGATCAGGCCTCATGAAATTCACACTGAAGCACTAAAGGAACTAGAAGTAGAAACGTCAGAACCACTGGCAATTATTTTGGAGAATTTATGGAAGACAGATTATGTCCCAAGGCAAACAGTATTGTACTTATTTTTAAGGTTAGAAAAAAGGTGAATTCCTAGAACAAAACATCAACTTCTAAGCACTTTAGGAAAATAATATGCAACATGGGCTTTTCAAAAACAAATCATGCCAAACTAACCCAAATGCTTTCTTTGGTAGGGTAACAAGGTTAGTGGATAAAGGAAATGCAGTATAATTAACATATTAGAGCTTTAGTAAGACATATCACATGGTCCCATGCAAAAATTTCCAAAGGGTAAAATGAGAAATATGAGTACACATCTGGTTAAAAAACAAACAAACAAACCAGAAACAAGATTAGTTAATAGGTCTGTGTGAAGGCAAAGGTGTGGGTTAGTACTGAGAGGAAATTAATGTTTACAAATCACGTAGAAGTGATAACTATTAATGATGTCAGAGGACAAAGTCAAGGAAGATGACCAAATTAAAAGGACAATACAAAACTGATAGACTCAAACTAATCTGGAGGTTAGGTTTAAACCAGTATAATCCTGATAAATTCTCTGAAGTCATAAAATGATTTTAAAGAAAAACATATGATTTAATGTAGGAAGGAGAAGTCAAATGAATAAATATAAAATGGTGGGAAATAAGGATGAAGGAAATAATGATTAGGAAGTATACCACAGAGAAATGTGTGTGGGTTCTAGTGGATGTTAAACTAGAAGGCTTGAGATAGACACTTATTTGACATTTATAAAACAAAAACAAAAAACACCAAAAAACAAATTAAGAGTTAATAGCATTTTTAAGAAAGCTAAATGCCCCAATCCTCAAAATTAAGCATTTGTATAAGTATTTAAAGCATGCAAGTAGTCCCAGTGACTTCAAAGGAACTACTCGAGGATGTAAATTGAAGCATGTACATAAATGTTTGCGGGAAAAGGGCCTTAGGTTCTATTAATAAGATCTGCACCCAGAAAACAAGCTATAATTGATACTGGTTAAGCCTCAACTGAAAGTATTATTATTTTGGGTATCACAGTTTTCAAAAGAGGGAAACTGGAGAAGAAACAAGAAGGGGAAAACAAGGAAGTTATTGTTACAAAAAAATAATAAAAGGTTTGGAAAATAAGACTTGTGATAAGAGGTTAAGAGAACCAAACATATTTAAGTTTTGCCCAGAGACTAATTATTCACAAAAAGACAAGAAGAAAGAACCGCAATCAACCATGTAAAGAACTTCTAAACAAAAACCTATACCTCATTACTCAAGGTAGGTGGGGAAAGGAAGATTTTCCTACCTTCAATAGAGTTTCTACTACTTAGACAACTAAACTATCTTTTTGCCTGTTAATCAGGCAGAAGAATCAAACAGAAGCGTTCATACCAAAAACAATTTTGTCTTACTGTTCATCCTCAGACTACCAGAAGAGAGGAAAAATTGGAGTAGAGGTGCAGGGCCGGATGGGGGGAGTGGATGTCTGAGTGGGGATGGAGGGACACACATGGACAGGGAGTGCAAGGACACATGGAGATGCAGGGACACATGGGGACAGGGGCAAATGTGCCTGCCTGAATGGAAAAGGCTAGGGGTCAGCCAGGGTCTCCATGGGGGAAGCTCCCTAACAATCCCTCGCTGCCCACCCAAAAAACCTGTTCCATACTTTTCCCACCCATACCCAACAACCCTCCAAGTTCACACCCAGGCTCCTTCCCAGCAATTACTTCCCTCTCCCTCAGCTCCTGTGTTACCCCTGACTCCCCCAAGCCTTTGCACTGCTTCTGAGGGATGCGGGAAATACGGTTCTGTATTCTAGTTTAAATGAATTATTACTCAGAGTTCTGTATTAATATGCCTAGTAAGGAATCTATTTGTCAAAAAACATTTCCTGTATCATTTTTGTTGTCTGCATTGTTACAGACATACTTGCTGACAGGTATTTTGAAATAAATGACCAAAAATAATTGACACTGGTGTAATTAATTGTGTTATTTTGACAAATAAAATACACAGAATTTTGCAGAATTTGAAAATATCGTGTGCAGAATTTTTCATTTTTTTGTTGCAGAATTTTAAATTTTATGGTGCAGAATATAGTTTAGCCTTTGAAGCGGCATTTTAAGGGGTATTTATTTAAAAAGCAGTTCATCAGTTGCAGAACCCTTTTTTAGGCCTGGTCTACATTTAAAAGTGTAGATGTGGGTAGGTCGAGAGAAGAATGATTCCCACTTCTCTCCAAACTTATTCTCTCTTGCTATTTTTCCTCCCACCTCCAACCCCCTTTAAGTAAAGTCAACCAGAACTGTTGGCAATCTCTCCTAAATACAGTGAGCAAGCACAGATAATGGCAGAGGCAGCACAGTTAGTCTAATGGATTAGTCATGGGAGTTTGGAGTTAGGAGATGTGGGTTCGAGTCCTAGAAATATCAATGACTCTGGGTGATTTCAGGCAAGTCACTTCACCTCTATGTTTCAACTTTCTCATCTATAAAATGTGAATAACAACAGTAACCTACCTACTGGTGCCATAATGCATACAGAGATCTGCAACCCGACTGACAGCAGCTAGCCAGGTGGTGAGTGGTGATCACTGCTACAGAATGGCTAATTGTGAACATCCTATTATTATATCACATTGCCCTACCCGCTTGTTTGTCTCCTCCATCTGTTATGTCTTGTCTTTTAGACTGTAAACTCTTTCAGGCTGGGAGTGTCATTTATTGTAAGTCTGTATGGTACCTAGCATAATGGAACCCAAGTTGGTTGTGATGATTGTTATTGTACGTGCTACTACAATATACATGTTAAACAGTTAATAGTAATACTTCACAAGACGATGATTAGTTCATATCTGTAAGTAGTTCTGAACATGCAAAATACTATATAAAAATGCTAAATATTAATAATAAATGCTTCTAAAATCGGACATTAAACTATTACTAGTGTCTAGCACTAAAAACGCTACCTGAGATAGCAGATGCTAATAGCGCATTTAAAATCTAATACTAGGAACACAACTTTTTCAGAAACGAGAGGGAGCATTATTAATTAGCATAATATGCAACAATTCCAAAGTACTACTAAAAGTTGAGGTCTAATGCCAATATCTCATCTTGAATGCAACATAAATAGCTCTACTAGCCATTCAAATTGGTATAACATGTGATAGTCTCTCTAGCGGGGCAAAAAAAATTATGTTTCATAGTGGGCCTACATTTCAGGGGGCAAATCAACTGCCTGACTGAGCCCTGGATAAACAATAAATGACTAGTGGTGGATATACTCTTATCTTGCACTGCGTTCTAAACTTGTTAACGGAGGAAGTTTACAGAGATAGTTAAACTTATTATGGGTAGAAGAATATATAATTACAGGCACTTAAGAAGAAAATGTAATAATAATCCTACTGAGGAAATGCTATATTTGGAGACTGCCTTGCAACGACCTCTGAGAGCATGATGTTTTCTTGCTACTATCAGAATTCTCATTGGACTAGTGTCATGTTCAGTGAAGTTAAAATACTGTGGGTTGGTGCAGGTGGGGGCGGGGGTTCCTAATATTCCCCCTCTTGATTCTAATACAGCTATGTTAAGAAAGACCATGGAATCTCAAAGAAATTTATTCTAGTTGGATATGCTTGAATGTGTCACACAGTTGCACCCTATATAGATCACAGAAGATTATACTGTAGGAAAAGTTTCTTTCCAGGGTTGGTTTGAGACCAGTTTGTTCCATGAGCTTAACCGTCCTAGTCCTTTCCACATAGGAGGACAGAATGTGAGCCTATAGAAGACAGAGGAGCTGTATTTCAATTATCAGAGGGGTAGCCGTGTTAGTCTGGATTTGTAAAAAGCGACAAAGAGTCCTGTGGCACCTTATAGACTAACAGAAGTATTGGAGCATAAGCTTTCGTGGGTGAATACCCAACTCGTTAGACGCATCATACAATACGCACTGTATTTCAATTGTGGCACTTAAACCTCTGTCTTTTCATATTCATCAATATGTTTCTTTGAGCAAATGGGCATTTAGAGATGACAATGAAGGAGGCAGATTTATGACTAAAATAGAAGCAGAAGGAGGAGTTTGTGGAATTGTTGGAAAAAGTATCTGAGAAGAATTGTGCCAGCATACAAGTTCTTGGCAAGTGCCTGATGGGATGAAAGCCTATCAGATGGGACTGAGATCTGAATCAGAAACAAGCAAGCACATCTATACTAGTTAGTATCCTTTGCATTTAACTCACTATCATAACATAAAATAATTATAATCAGGATGTATTTCAGCAACAAATGATTAGCTAAGGAAATAAAGTGTTCTACCTGTATCTGAATTTCGATCTTCATTTCTGGATGGACTAATAGTAAAAGGAAGTTTACGTTTCATGGAAGACTTTTCTTTCATCTCCTTCCCCACATCATTCCTATCCACTTTTGGAGTTTTGCTGTACGATGCAATCTTGTCCTTGCTCTGATAGAAACAAAAAGTATACTAAGCAATGTTTGTATAGAGAATAGTGTACTTACTAAAACAGTGCATACTCATTAAAAATAATGACTTACATATTTAACTGTTAAAGCAAAGTGCCATTACTGAAAAATAGAAAAAAAAATGTATGTTCTTGCTAGAAGCACATTTAGAAAAAAAGGTGAGGGTGGGAGGGAATAAAAAGTAGAATTTTACCTCTAAATGTTGTTTCTGTTTCTTAAATATCTGAATCCAGGAATGATGGGCTCCTTGACTGATCAGTACAGGAACAGTACCAAAGGAATGCTAAAATAATGGCACCCTTTGGTCCCAACTCACTTCTTGCCTTCCCATATCATAAGAATCATATTAAGAAGATATAGTCTATCTGATATTGAACAAATGTAACCCAGAACTGAATACAGTAATGAAATATAAAATATATTCAAAACTATCTTCCCACCTCAGAGAGGGGACGGGGGGAAAGCAAGAGAGGAAAAATAGTGAAATCTATTTATTTGGAAAGATTTTATTAAAATCTCACAAGTAACATTGAGAAAGGTTTGGGCAAATCTAGAAAAATTTTCTTAGATTGGTATTATATGCAAACGCAACATTTACAAGTAAAATTATACTTTCTGCACTCTTCAGATACACAAATTTGAAACTTTTGGGATCATTTTGGACATACCTTTATACAAGGAAGAGAAAAATAATAATAAAAAAAAAAAAGACGGCAGGGTAGTAGGGGCAATACAATTTAACATCTGCTGTAATGGCCAATAGTCAAAAGCGTGTAAAGGACAGTCTTTGGAAAAAAGGACAAAGTCAACAAAGCCTACTTGACAGATTTTCTCTGCCAAAGCCCCCCCCTCCCCTTTTTTTGTGCTGTTCATAGCACAATGTACTTAAGCACAGAGAAGACATGGAGTCCTCTTTGCATTATAGTCTTTAGAAATATAGCATCTGAGTAGGCCACAGAAATTTAGGTATTTTAGTCCCCATCCTGAGACACTCTCAAAGGATGATTAGGTCAAACTACCAGATGACTGACTAATTCTGTCACAGTAATACATCAAAGTACAGTAGACATCCAATGAATAACAAAGCATTCTTCTGGCACTTTTGGAGGAGAGGAGATCTGTACAAGGTTTATCTCCTGCATAGATGAAACTAGAAGAAAACACTTGAAAGAAAAGAAGGTAAAATTCTCAAGACCACCTTCGGTTTATTCGGAATCAAACTAGGAATGAAAGTGGGATTCAAAGAGACCATCTGACCAAACTGGTTGAAACTACAGCCAAAATGAAGATAATTCTTTCTAGCCATCAAAGTTTAAAACCTCAGATTCAAAAGAAAAAACACAATCTGCACAGGACTAGATTTAAATTACAAGGGATACACCTGATCCTGAGTCTAATTAGGGAGACTTCTTGAAGGAAAAGTTATGATACCCCACTGAAAAATCTACCTTTCCTATTTGAGTCCATTGAGATTGGAAACGTCAACTCAAAAGGATACAGGTAGTTTTTCCTAAGCCACCACAAAAGAAATCTAAGACCAATCACAAGCTCTCCTAAGGTCTGGGACAGATCTTAAATGTCCGTGCTGTAACTGTTAGCTATATCAGCAGCCTTCAACATTGCTGATTGTGAAGTGCTGATAATCTTAGAAATCTAGCAAGGGTAGACATGGATTGTGTTAAGAGGAGTCCATTCCTACCATTTAGATATGACACAGAGGGTGGAGGTAGGCAATTGTTCTCTCTCACCAAGAGCTCTTGCTTGTGTCCCATACAACTCAATCCAGCCATCCCTCCTATAGGTTTAACATCTAGTTAAACATATGTGGGGGAGATAAGAAGACACTAAGGATATAATGATAAGGATATAATGATAGCAATATACCCATGACACTTAGGTCTATGTCTCCTCATTAAGTGTGGACAGTATATGACCCTATATACAGTATATGTCTCAACATCTGAAAGTTAGGTATCTGAATGAGAAACAGTTGGCACAAACTCTATCTGGGTAACATTGATGAAATACTCGTAGGCAGAGGTAAACAAGTTGAGAAGTTAGAAGTAGGCACGAAGATGGCATAAACAGTGCACCTGCAGGGCAGATATTTCACACATATGTAGATTAGAGACTGGAATTTTGATTTTACAAGAAGCACAGCACTTGAAAAAAAGACTTTTTGTCACAGTCCACAATGCCAACAAATGGAAAACAATGACACTGAAGTTGAAATGCTGACAATACCATCTAAAGAGCTCAAAGTGCCACAGTCCCGGGAACCACAAAAAATACCACGTAACTAGCGAACACTAAAATTATTAGCGCCCTGTGCAGATACAAAATTTATATCTGCGGATATAAATCAGTATCCACGGAGCTGAAGAGCTCTACCGGGAACTGCAGCAGAAAAAGCAACAGCCCGGTGGGCAGCCATTCCCAGGACTGAGAGCCCCAAGATGGCAGCTCCTTCGGGGTGGTTGTACCATCCCCAGCCCTGCCTACTGCACTAGCATGATCAGGAACATCTGCTGGTGAGCCTGGTGCCCGGCCCAGCGGGTGGGGTGGGGGGCAGCACAGCCATGCCGGAAGAGCTGCTGTCGTGGGTGCTGGCTTCTGGGAGAGGCAGCCCACTGGGCTGCTGCTTTCACTGCTGCAGTTCCCAGGATGGCAGTGTGTAAAATGCATGCAACAATATATATTCCAAACAAAAAAATCCATGTTAATGCAATTTTTAAATTAGTTTATTATTTTTACAGCTCTATAAATGTGCCTAGTGCATTAGAGATAAAAAATCCCTATGTCCTGAAAAAATAAAGAAAGGTGAAAGATATAATAAAGCATAACTCAGCTCCTTAATACACTCTCATAGGGGAGCAATCTTTATACGATTACTTACTAATTCTCACAATAATACTGTTTCTATAACCTTAGCTAAGTTTGCACTATTACAAATGTATGCAGAATGACATAACTTTTCATTCTTGTATACTACACTTACACTAAACTGTAAAACCAAAGCCAGTTCTACTGACCCTAATTTATTATGGAAGCCAACTGAGTTCCTCAGCCTACCAGGAATACAGATGTGGCAATGATTATATGCCATGGAGACAGCATTATCACTGAGTTCCACAATTTCAAAGTCTTGACTAGCTCTAGAATTGGTATTTTCTCACCACTCTCTTGTATTTCTGTTCATAGCATTCTCAATTAATAGTAGCAGTAATTAAATTCACAAGACTGGTCAGTTTCACAGCTGCTATTCAGAACCCTGTAGGTTGCAGTGAAACTGACAACAACTAGAATTTCACTCTACTGCTGTTTGGGAAAACTATAAAAAAGAGTAGCATTGATGGCAATGACTAGCTCTCCATGAGGGAAGGACTGTGACTGAGCAGATATTCTCCACTAAGAAATTATACTAGATATAAACAGACAACATAAGAATCGGGCCTTTCTGATTACACTAACAGAGAATGGGTTTGTAACCTAAGGGTCTAGTTAGACTTCCTGCTACTAGATGAGCAGGTAGCAGTAATGGTCATGCCACTTTCCCCCCCATCCTCACACACCAAAAGGGTAAGACCACTTATTTCAGATGCAGACCATACAATGGTCATCCATGCCTCTCTCATCTTGAGATTGGATTACTACAGTAGTAGATCTAGAAATCAAACTGCAACAAAATTCATTAATCTGTTTATGCTGTATATATTTGTGTGCATTTTTGACCTGTGCTCAGGAGGCAGATTAAGATATATTGGGGCCCTGCCCCCTGCTCCTCCCCTTACCCCTAGACCCCAGCACCTGTACTGGCTCAGGCGAGCAGCTCAGCCAGCTCTGCCTGGGGGCAGTGGGAATATACATTGCTCACCACTCTTCCACAGACTTCAGGCTGGGCTGGAGGCAGGGTCTCAGAGGGAAGAGGAGGAGCAGGGGGTATGGCCTGAGTTCCCGCCACTCCTCCGGGCCTCCAAATTGTCCGGGGCCCCCACTGGCCCATGCAGTAATCCGCTGCTGCCTGTGCTCCATTATTGGCACTTTCTGCCTATATGCTCCTGGGGCCCAAATCCTTGGATGGGCACTTTTTGGGTGCACCTTCAATAGGAAAACAGGTGTGATCTTACCTTGTTAGCTAGTCTAGGTTTCCCAAAGTCTTTTCCCTCGTCCTGGTAACACATGTGAAAGCTACAAACTACCTTGTCACTAGGATTTTCCTTAGTAGTAGTTACCACAGATTAACTAACATGAGGTAAGACAAGGCCTTTTTCAAAGTTAGTGCAAATAGAAAAAAAGAAAAAGGAAAGATTATTGAATAAAATGGGAACATACCATGTAGAGAAGATCTAACATTCATATATCACTAAATCATAAGTATTGTTCACACCTAAACCCATTAAAGTAGCCGAAAAGTTTAATCAATAGGCCTCTTAACAACTCAAAATGTCATTAACACAGAAGTGGGCATGCTGGCTGCAGAGGCTGAGAGGTTCAATGTCAACAAGAGAGACAGAGAAACTGAAAGATGCATGAACTCTTAAGGGGTGAACAGTTTATTACCTTATTTATCTAATGAGTAACAAAGGTTTTAGCCTATCTAGATAGATATGGGTGTAGTCCTAGATATGGCTTTAAAAAAAAAGCAAAGCTCTTTTATTGCAAATGTTAAAATAATATACATGAATATAATGTTTTCCTTTTGTTTTCAATAATATATCTAAAACTAAGCCAGGATGGCACCATACCTATCTAATAATATGAAATTGATACAAAACCATATGTTAAGAGTAAGTCTATTACTTATTTTGAAACATTTGATTTTTTTTCTCCCATTTAAACTGATGACAATTTTCTAATAATTTAAGGTAATTTTGGTTTCAGGATATACTTTGGAGGCAAGAAAACAATAAAGTCAAAAAGAGTCCAACCTGTGCGGAGAACAGGCAAGGGAGGGGTGTGTTTTGACTGTGGTCAACAGGGGCACATAAGAAGGAGATGCCCATTTATGAACTGTGAGGTGAAGGTTATAAGGTTATATAAAGTCCAGTAGCTAAGCACCTAGGGGCTGCAGAGAGAGAAACTGCAGTCACTGTCAGGGTAATAGAAGGCAAGGTAGGAAACAGCCCAGGGATACCTCAGTGAGTGACAGGAACTGACTCTATAACAACACTAAACTACCAATACTTAACACTACCTTATACTAAACACTAAGAATAAAAATTATAAACTATAAAACCTTCCAAATGCAATCAGTGGAGAAAACCCCTGGATTCAAATAGACTGGAGTGGTTCACTTCCATCTGGCTCACTGATTGGAAGGAACTGAGATAGTAGAGGACACACCACCCATTTACATAGTCTCATCCTCAGAATGTTGGAGGACACTGAGGGAAGGGATAGGAAGGACTCATATGAGTTCTGACATTACTACTAGGCAGCTCATTACCCACAAGTGGAAATACACAGAGCCACTTGAACTTCAATATCACACAAATCAAAACTGCTTTTGATTTCACAGAACAGTGGCGTGATTGTCTGTGTACCACTATGAAAAATTGTGTGTGGACAAGGAGTTGCAATACCAAAATATTTTAGTGAAATGAGCTTCTTGCCTTGACATCTCCTCATTCTGAATCTACTGCAGCAACTTTCCTACAGTAGAGTCTAATCATAAGTGTCAATGCCTTTGCACATCAAATTCAAATACTAAAAGGAGCCAAAGTTTTAAAATTATAAAGCTTTAAACATTTAAGTATCCATAAGAGATTTATTTTGCTGTCTTTGCCTACTAATCAGCCCTTTTAGCCACACTTGGGAGAATTTCCTTCTGCAACATTGTTATAATTCATTTGTACTGCTTGGTTTTTACTTCAGAGGTCTGAAACTATTTTTTTTAAATGTAGGCACTTGGCTTCATGATTTTTTGTTGCTCAAACTCATTTTAGATTATCCACTCTTCTAAAGATTTTATAGTGCTGGTACAGGTACTAGGTTGAATCAGAAGAATTTAGCACTAGTAATAGTTTGTGCATTTTTTTGTACAGGAGAATAGACTGCACCTCCCCCTCAAATGCAAACGTCAGTTAATAACCTTGTATATGTACAAAGAAGTCACTGTTTGGGTTTGTGATTGTCTAAATGATAATTTATTTAAAATCTTGCTTGCTAGATTTAGTTATATAAAGCTAGCCAAAAAACGTAATTAAACTAAGGTTTTGCAGAATGCTAAAAACCTGCTTTATAAAACTATCTAGTGAAACATTAAAATATTAACTACTATATTAATTTATCCAGGACTTCAGTTTTTTGAATGTTTTACACCATTGTTTAAATTGCATAATCCTGGAAAATCCAAAATATAGTTCTACATCTTCCTCTGTCACAAAACAGCATCATTCAATATATTCCCTACTTCCACACACAACTGCAAATACCATTTCAACCTGCATTCTTCTTAATCAACACAGTATTCAATATTTTTATGTTTAACATCAATATAACCACATACTTATTTTTCCAATCCATAGCTGGAGTATGAAGTTGTGCACATGCTAGAGAAGGTAGGTATGTTGATGGGTAGTACCATTGGAAAAGGTAATCTGAAATGAATATGGGGCAGTGAGGAAGGATGAAGTTCACTAGGAATTTCCCATATTTTTTGTGTTTGTATTGGTCACTGATAAACTTCAGCAAACTTAATTTACACAACAAAGATTTTGGTGATGGAATAACCAAATAGTGACAAGGTTCTTCAGAGCTCATGTGACAATGAAGTGGTTTTATGCAGTCACTAAGAGTGTGATCAATTTGTTCCTTTTAACCCCAGGTAAGAAATTACAATTGCTCTGAGTGATTAATGCAGTGAAACAATATACTCAAATCTATGAACAAATGTATTACCTATATGTAAAATTATACCTCTGACAGAGCAATGATGTGCTAGACAGTGCAAAAGAGGTGCATTGTCTTGCTTTGAGGCTTGTGCCCTGGGATAATGTCAAACTGTTTAAAGAGATAAAAGATGATAAAAAGTTGTTTCAGCCTATACAGGTGTTATATAAAATTGTTATTAAAAATAAATAAATTGAAATTGAAAATGCTGGCACAGACAGGATGTGTAAGAATTAAAATCTATGTATTATGGGTTTTCAAAGTTCCTGGGATATCACAAAAATGTTTCAGCAATAGACAAAAGTGGTTAAGATGACAGGAAGCATCATATATGAAACCACTGGATAATTGTTTTGATTGGTTAATTCTGATGAGACTTGGCTGCCATCTCTTTTGGACAGTTTTTCTTGGAAGCCCTTGACAACTTATTTAGGAGTGAGGAGCAGAAAATGATGTTACTGTGCACCAGTGAGCTTCATTGTGTTGACTTTTCCCATCCTCACCACCTGATGGGACCCCAGGATTTACCTTTGAATCACTTTCCTGATGTTGAACAATATCCTCCCCAAATGACATCATCTACTCCATCAGGTTGGCCAAATCCTAAGAATTTGGATGTGAACATAAGGTTCTTACCATTATTTCTTCCCTTGCACGTCAATTTCTTTCCCCTACTTTATTTCTCTAACCTCTTCCTCATCTTCCTTCCATCTTAGCCAGGAAAAGTATAACTTTGCATTACTTTTCTGTGACCAAAAAGGCAAGCTGAAATAAATGTCTTAAAACCCAATTCAGTTTGCCAGATTCCAGTAGTGGCAAACAAAGTAATATATATTGTGTTCTGTGCCTGTGATTTTCCAGAAGTTAAACTGCAATCAACAGAAATAGAACCTAAATCTTCTCCTTGTTTGTTGTTGTTGTTTTCTCTCACCCCCTTCATATTAATTAGCTTAGCTTCATCTTAAAAAGAAGCAGGATTGACTCCAACAACTCAAGAGGCAATACCTGTAACTAACTTTTTCTCAAGGTTATTTAATACCAACGGAGAGACTGTCAAGCAATGGATTTTCCTTTTAAAAGACTGTACAGCTAAAGAAAATAAGGGAAATTAAGTACAAATTAATTTTAACAATTTAAGTTTCAAATTCTTTCTTTTTAAGTGTTTAATAAATGGTTTAAGAGGTATTGATGGTGATTGTTACAGTAGGAGTATTTGCTTTACGTAAAACCTGAGCCACAATTACTGTTTAATGTTCCAACGGTAAAACAAGGATTCTATCAGTACTTTAACACCTTCAAGCCCATCACCCTTTCAACACAACAAACTGAGCTATTCTACCTGGAATCTTTACACAATATATCCATTGGCAGAAGAGGGGAAGAATAATACTGGGTAGCATCACTTAGCACACCCTCTCCCCAATGTAACTATTGTACAGAAGAGGACAACGTATGGCACCCTGGCATACCACCTTCTGGGATTTGATAGTGCTGTAGACAGCACTACCTCCCCCTCAATGTCTCTGAGCCCTACTGCCAAATTATGAATGCTCATTACATGTACAGCTACCCCAAAGAGCTCTCTGTAGCACACTTACACAGAGTTGGTCATAACTGGGTCTCAGAAGTTTTGAAAACGGGTGAGACAGCGATATTACTGAGTAAAATTTCAGTTTGCATAATCATATAATAACAAAACAGTATACTGCTTAGGGTCAACTTTATCTTACTTTTTTTGCTTCACTCAAAAACTAAATCACACAATTTTTAAAGTGGACTCTCACTCCAGGAACTGCAGCATTTCTAAGGTAATTACACATCTTTTTTCTGTATTAAGGCTGGAAGTCAAATGTCAAACACTCAACAACTGCCTGTCCTATGCAAGGAATGTATTTGTGTTTACAACATTGATCTGTGCTTTTTCTGGAGGAATTCAGAAAAAGCTACTAAAACTATACATACCGGTACATATATATTCTAGACAAAAATACAGAATTAAATGCAGTAATCTAAAATAGCAACATCAAAGCGTAAAGACATCAGATGACATAAGACACGAATAGCACAATGGCACAATAAAAATAAATTCAGCATGTCCAGTTTCTTTTAATATTAAACTGCAAGAGATTAAAAGGTTTTAAAAAATTCCTAATGTCTGCTGCACATATACTGATGAGCATATTAACAATCAAAAACCTGTAATCTATTTTAGCTAGATTTTTAAAGACCAGGATACCAAAATACAGATTCACATATATTTCCTAGGGTTGTAATGGCATACCTTGACCTATGATAGGGTTTCTTATGGTTGATACATGTTATATAGTCCTACAAAATTAATCATCTTTCAGTGTAATTTATTTAATTACATTTCCTTTTTACCTTTCTTCCAGTTGGTTTCTCCACCATGGTGCTATCACTGTCAGAATTTTCAATCTGAGCTGCTTTTGTAGACCCAAATTTGGGCATTTTATAGCTGTTCAGCTAGCTGTATCTTGTATGAGTGTGTTCATCGTGTGTCTGCAAAAAGAGAAAATGTATTTTATATACACTCATGCGCATCACAAAGCCATGCAAGTGGCAGTGTTGTCACTGTGGAAGACACTAGAGTAAAGACGAGACATTAGAGTAGAGCTGAATTGGATTAAGAGTAGGAATAGAGCTGAATCACAGCAGACAGACCCTCTTCAGAGAGGTGCAGGCTCAGTTCACAGCTGAACTCAAACTTATAGCTACATCACACTGGACACTCTGACAAGTACAGCTCTGTCCTTGGGATGCAGAATAGGAAGTCTAGCATAGACACAAAGCTGTTACTAGATGGTGTTAAAATGGAACTAAGTTCAGCTGCTGAACCAGCTCTACCCTCTAGCGTGCCTCTTTCACTGACTGCTGTTAATATTTCTATGCAGTTCCCAGACTTATTGACCAAGGCCTCATATCTCTGAGGTAAAGCAATTATCACTGCACCCATTTTACAGTTGGAGAGACTAAAAGATTGCACAAAATCACTTCTAGCAGAGCTACAACAGAATTCAGTTCTCTTGTATGGCAGATCCAAAGTCTCATCCACCTAAACACACTCCCTTTCAGAATGAATGTGTCAAATCTATGTACTTGGCTATCTTATCTACAACCATCTATGAAACCAACATACCACACTTTCTTTATAGAGACTAGAATTTAATTCAGGAACCTTGATCTCCAGGGTCCTACTGTTATCTAGCAAATGGTTATGTAACCCATCAGCAAAATGCATTAAGTGAAGTTCAAGAGATTTGTAGTATGAACTCAAGGTGTTCAATCCCCACAGCTACCATACAAGGGTCATTATGGTACTATTTGAGAAAATTTCTGGAGGGTTTCCCCTCCCCCCATTTTTCCAATTAAGTAAGGTTGCAGCTAAATTACTGATTAAAATCATATTTTGTATCCTCTCTAAAATCTACCAAGGAAGTCAGGTTGGCCTGAAAATTGGTAGGTCAGAAGCCTGGCACAAGGTCACCTCTGGCAAAGCCAGGAATACAATCCAACTCCCTCAAATAGCAGAATCAAATCTTATCCTCTCAGCCACACTGCACATAAAAGGTTACGCCAGATCTGTGCCTGGCTAAGCTGTCCGTACACTGGGGCTACTGTTACCTATGCAGCTCTATAAAGGACAGACATATAAGTGAGTTTGCCTAGCAAATAGTTGCACATGATGGAATTTTGTGCAGAGAATGAGGAAGGAAGACATGGTGTGGGAGGGGACGATAGTCCTGTGGGTAAGGCACTTGCTGCCACTATGGCATAGCTCCAGCCCTGTCAAGAATGGGGAACCCTAGACCTCTGTTGTGCAGGAATAAAGACTCATGGGTCATGAACATGCTGGGTAGTGACCCTGTAACCAACTTACTGAGATGTGCACAGAGAAGCCTGACACTGAACTTCAGGAAGCTCACTGATCCAAAAGCTATGGGTCTACATCCAAGTCTTCCATCATTAGGCTCCCTGGTGGCCAGCCTACACTTCTGAGCCTTAGAAAGATCATATGGGCCACCCACAACATGCCCATGAACCTTAATAAGCTATTTTGGCTAATCCAGGACTCAGAAGCTAACGTTGACTGATTTGAGGATAAGGAACAGTCAGCCCATGCTCCAGAGAATCACTTTGCAGAGGGTCCTGGGACAGGAAGGAAAATGAGGAGTGGAGTGTTTGGTTAAACTGAAAACTCATGGACCAGTGTTGTGTTTTGTGTAGCTTTTCTTTTTAAAACGGACAACTATTTTTCCAGTTATTTCTGGAGCCACCATTTTACTGTAGCATTCCCTAAGCTACCTACCAAATTCACTATAGCCACTTTATTGCCATACTCCTGAAGAGATCAGATGGGATGTCCAGAGATGCTGTATGCTTAGGGCCATTGTTGTGCTTGGCGTAACATAGAATTGTCAATAAAGATTAGGTCTTTTCCTTTCGTGAGATAATTACTCTGAAAAGAGCTTTTGTACACGCAGACTCTCTTGGCTGTGTTTTTGGAAGACTTATCAATGATGACCACCTGAGTCAAACTCTTAGATTCAAAACAAAGTTTAATATTGTCTGCTAAAACTTGATATCCCAGTCATAGGAAAGCAGACCCAAACCAAAGGAAATTCACTTACAAAATACTTGATTATGGTGGAGTTGTTTGCTGCTGCACAACAGTGCCACCTTGTCTTCATATCTTTTCTGACTGTGGGATTTCAAAATGCCAAACCTAAATGTCGGAAAACCAGGAAATGTATTTCTTTTAACACTAATCACAAACTTATGAAAACCAAGAAATGTGCAATTAAGGTGCTTTTTCACACACACACACACACACACACACACACACACACACTTAACTCTGTTTCACTGGGTTGGCAATATGTAGTGGGAATTTCACAATATCTTATCCTGCCATTACCAAAAAAAAAAACCAAAAAACCAAAAAACAACCAAAACTATATTCTGTTCCCCCACAACTCCAGACCATGACTCATCCTCATACAATGCAACAGGACCCTTAATGTGGCCTCTGTAGCAACAACAATATGGAAAATAATTGCTTATGGTTGACAGAGCACACTGGACACACTGAGCTCGCTCTCCTCTTTGTTTCCAGCTGCATAGTCACAATTAAAAAGGTTAACACCACAATAGAGGATATCCTAAAATTAGTTTTCTGCAGTTTCAGAATATAGTCCTCATTCCCAAGAGAAGGGATCAAGATGCTGGCCTCCCTGTGAAAGAATTAAGGCTGTGTGATTACACTGTATGTGAAGAAGCATCTTAACCATACAATTCCTGGTTTTCATAAATTTGTGGTTTGTTTTTTCTTGTAATGCTGAAGTTCTTTTTGGTATAGGAGGAGAGACTGAGCACAATCTCAACTTTAGCTGTTGCTAATGGCTCTGCTATAAAAAAGTAATCCTGTATATGTTCCCGGCAATCAATAAAACTTAGTTCTTGATAAATAACTAATTTAGCCCTCAAAATCGAATTATTCTAATATCTGATTTTGATAGTGTGGTGACAATGCCCTGTAAATTCTTATTTTAATTACATTTCACTCTAGCACTGTAATTGTGATTGTTTTAAAATAAAAGTAAAGGAACACTTATTTGTAATGCTGCTTGGAATTATTATTTTTGATCATTTTACTACACTTGAAGGACGCCAACTGAACCTACTCATAGATTCATAGACTCATTAGAACATGCAGTACAAGGAGCTCATGATTTTCCTTAAATAAGGGAGAAAAGGGTCTGAAAGCTTTCTGATGCGGTAATGTAAAAGACGGTTACTCACCGTTGTAACTGTTGTTCTTCGAGATGTGTTGCTCATATCCATTCCATTAGGTGTGCGCGCGCCGCGTGCACGATCGTCGGAAGATTTTTACCCTAGCAACACCGGCGGGTCGGCTGTGGAGCCCCCTAGAGTGGCGCCTTCATGGCGCTGAATATATACCCCAGCCGACCCGGCGCCCCCTCAGTTCCTTCTTGCCGGCTACTCCGACAGTGGGGACGGGGGGCGGGTTTGGAATGGATATGAGCAACACATCTCGAAGAACAACAGTTACAACGGTGAGTAACCGTCTTTTCTTCTTCGAGTGCTTGCTCATATCCATTCCATTAGGTGACTCCCAAGCCCAACTTAGGTGGTGGGGTCGGAGTGAGACATTGCTGTGTGCAAAACCGCTGATCCGAATGCAGCATCGTCTCTGGACTGCTGCACTAGTGCATAGTGAGCTGTAAACGTGTGGACTGATGACCAAACCGCCGCTCTACAAATGTCCTGGATCGGAACTTGCGCCAGGAAAGCAGTCGAGGAGGCTTGGGCCCTCGTGGAGTGAGCGGTGAGGTGCGGTGCTGAGACACCTGCCAGGTCATAGCAAGTCCGGATGCAAGACGTAATCCAGGAGGATAGGCGTTGTGAGGAGACCGGTGAGCCTTTCATTCGGTCGGCCACTGCAACGAAGAGTTGCGTCGTCTTTCTAAAGTGCTTTGTGCGGTCAATATAGAAGGCCAGGGCCCTGCGTACGTCCAGGGAATGCAAACGTTGATCCTGGCGAGTGGCATGTGGTTTGGGATAAAAGACCGGGAGAAATATGTCCTGGTTGATATGAAAAGGAGAAACCACCTTAGGGAGAAAGGCCGGATGTGGACGAAGCTGCACTTTATCCTTATGAAAAACTGTGTAAGGGGGCTCAGATGTAAGCGCCCTGAGTTCAGAAACGCGCCTTGCTGAGGTGATGGCTACGAGGAAGGCTGTCTTCCAGGATAGGTACAGAAGTGAACAGGTGGCCAGTGGCTCGAATGGAGGACCTGTGAGCTTGGAGAGAACCAGGTTGAGGTCCCACGTCGGGACTGGCTGACGTTGTTGAGGGTACGTCCGGTCTAAGCCCTTGAGGAATCTAACGACCATCGGGTTAGAGAATACCGAGGACGCGAGTTCCCCTGGGTGAAAGGCCGATATAGCGGCCAGGTGAACTCTAATTGAAGATATCGCCAACCCCTGTTGTTTTAGGGAGAGGAGATAGTCCAAAATGAGAGGAATGGGTGCCTGCAACGGGGATGTGGCTCGTTGTTCGCACCAACAGGAGAACCGTTTCCACTTGGCCAGGTACATGGTCCGTGTTGAGGGCTTCCTACTGCTCAGCAGAATCTGTTGGACAGAGTGCGAGCACTGCTGCTCTGCCTGGGTGAACCATGGAGCAGCCACGCTGTGAGGTGGAGTGATTGCAGGTCGGGGTGACGCAACCGGCCGTGGTCCTGAGAGATGAGATCCGGACACAACGGAAGCGGGATCGGTGTCTGAACCGAGAGCTCCAACAGTGTGGTGTACCAATGTTGTCTCGGCCACGCAGGAGCGATCAGAATTACCTGTGCCTGGTCTCTGCGCAGTTTGAGCAGTACCTTGTGGACCAGAGGGAACGGTGGTCTTTCCAGGGAAGTAGAAAGGCATCCGAGAGGGAGCCCGGAGCTCGACCTTGTAGGGAGCAGAACACGTGGCACTTCCTGTTGTCTCGAGATGCAAACAGGTCTATCTGGGGAAACCCCCACCTCTGGAAGATGGAATGTATAATGTCCGGACGGATAGACCACTCGTGCGTTTGGAAGGACCTGCTGAGTCGGTCCGCTAGAGTGTTCTGGACTCCAGGGAGGAACGATGCCGTGAGATGGATTGAGTGGGCGATGCAGAAGTCCCACAGGCGAATGGCCTCTTGGCATAGAATTGACGAACGTGCTCCTCCTTGCTTGTTGATGTAGAACATGGCCGTGGTGTTGTCGATGAGAACTAACACACAGCGGCCACGTAGGAGATTGAGGAATGCCTGGCACGCCAGGCGTACCGCCATCAGTTCCCGAACATTGATGTGTAGGGCTAACTGGGATGCAGTCCACAGGCCCTGGGTATGGTGTTCGTTGAGATGGGCGCCCCAACCCAGAGATGACGCGTCTGTGACCAGGTGCAGAGAGGGTTGTGGGGCGTGAAATGGCATCCCCTCGCAGACCACATTGTGATCCAGCCACCAGGTGAGGGAGGCCAGGACCGAGTTCGGGACCGTGACCACCATGTTCAGGCTGTCCCGATGTGGACGGTATATTGATGACACCCAGGTTTGAAGCGGGCGAAGTCGAAGTCTGGCATGCCTGGTTACGTACGTGCAGGAAGCCATGTGACCCAGCAGGGTAAGGCACGACCTCACCGTGGTAGTTGGGAAGGCCTTGAGCCCTTGAATGAGGTTCGTGATGGTGCCAAAGCGGTTGTCTGGCAGGATGGCTTGTGCACGTCTGGAGTCTAGAACTGCGCCGATGAATTCTATTCTCTGGGTAGGTTCTAGAGTGGATTTGTCCTTGTTGAGTAGGATGCCCAACTCGTTGAATGTGTGCACTATTCTGTGGACGTGAGCTTGAACTTGCTCCTTGGTGCGACCGCGCACCAGCCAGTCGTCTAGGTACGGGAACACCTGTATCCCTTGCCGACGAAGGTACGCTGCCACGACAGCCATACATTTCGTGAACACCCTTGGGGCCGAGGATAGGCCGAAGGGAAGGACTGTAAATTGGTAGTGCACCGTGTTTACCACGAATCGCAGGAAGCGTCTGTGAGGTGGGTAAATTGAGATGTGAAAGTATGCGTCTTTCATGTCGAGGGCGGCGAACCAGTCTCCAGGATCGAGGGAAGGGATAATGGCCCCCAAAGAGACCATGCGGAACTTCAACTTTATTATGAATTTGTTGAGTCCGCGCAAGTCCAAGATGGGTCGCAGACCTCCTTTGGACTTGGGGATCAGGAAGTAACGGGAATAAAATCCCCTGTCCTTTAACTCTATCGGAACCTCCTCTATGGCCCCCATGGCCAGGAGCGTAGAAACCTCCTGTATAAGAAGTTGCTCGTGAGAAGGGTCCCTGAAGAGGGACGGGGAAGGGGGGGAGGAGGGGGGGATGGAAGAAAACTGGATAGCGTATCCCCTCTCCACCGTGCGGAGGACCCAACGGTCCGAAGTTATAAGGGACCAAGCACGGTGGAAGTGGGAGAGGCGATCCCGAAAGGAGGGAGCTGGATCCTGGGGGATGACTGAGGCGCCGTCCTCGACCGCACCTTCAAAAGTTCTGTCTAGGACCTGAAGGTGGTCTTGGTGGCCCTTGGTTCTGACCGGGTTGAGGGCCAGCCCATCTTCTCCTACCACCTCGCCCTCGCCTTCTGGCAGGGTCCTGTCTCTGACGAGGTGGAGGGGGGTAAAAACGTTGAGGCTGGGGCCTAAATGGTCTGCGCTGGGGACCCGCAACATGCATCCCCAAGGAGCGCATGATTGTCCTGGAGTCTTTGAGGCTCTGCAATCGAGAGTCCGTCTTCTCCGAGAACAACCCCTGTCCTTCAAAGGGCAAATCCTGTAGGGTCTGCTGTAATTCAGGGGGCAAACCCGAAACTTGGAGCCAGGAGGTCCTGCGCATAGCGATACCTGCGGCCAGGGTTCTTGCGGCCGAGTCCGCTATGTCCAGGGAGGCCTGTAAGGAGGTCCGAGCCACCTTCTTACCCTCCTCAACCATGGCTCCAAACTCTTCCCTGGACTCTTGGGGAATCAACTCCTTAAACTTCCCCATAGAGTTCCAGGAGTTGAAATTGTAGCGGCTCAGTAGCGCCTGTTGATTCGCCGCTCTAAGTTGTAGCCCTCCGGCTGAGTAAACCTTACGGCCAAACAGATCAAGCCGCTTAGCCTCTTTTGATTTTGGCGCTGCAGCCTGCTGGCCGTGGCGCTCTCGTGCATTCACTGATTCCACCACCAGTGAACACGGTTGGGGGTGGGTGTACAAGTACCCATAGTCCTTAGATGGGACAAAGTATTTCCTTTCCACCCCTCTCGCTGTGGGTGGAATGGAGGCAGGAGTTTGCCATATCGTATCCGCATTCGTTTGGATCGTGCGGATCAAGGGTAACGCCACCCTCGATGGGGCATCCGATCCAAGGATATTCACGATCGGGTCGTGCACCTCCACTATCTCCTCCGCCTGCAGGTCCATATTACGGGCCATCCTACGCAGGAGATCCTGGTGAGCCCGAAGATCTATCGGAGGGGGACCCGTGCATGAAGTGCCTGCCACTGCCTCGTCCGGAGAGGAGGAGGAGGATGCCTCCGGTGGTACTGGATCCAAGGGGGGGTCCCGGTCCCCCTGCTCTTGGGTCGGAGCGTCACCTGCACTTGGGTCCATGGTGTCGGGTGGTGTAGACACAGAAGCCTCCACGCCTCCAGGCGGAGGCCGAGAGATGGTGGATTCTGGGGCCCTTCTGACCGAGTGACCCGAGCGAGAGGTCGATGGTAATGAAGCCCCTTGCTCCTGGTGGTACGCCCACGGGGTCCAAAACGACCAG